>NC_091432.1:7324091-7649591 GCF_964237555.1 Oryctolagus cuniculus | reverse complement strand
TCGGGGGCAGGAAGGAGGGGGTGGGACCCGTCCACCCCACAGTAAAGGTTTCTGTGCTCTAAGCCTCTTCTGCAGAATGGAGATAAGAGATACTGGCACTGATCATCTCCACTGGGATTGGAGGAGACGCAACTGTCAGGAACAGAGGCTCTGATTTGAGCACAGTTCCCAGCTTTCAGAAGTCCTTCTCACCCATTTAACCCCACAACAAACTACCAGGTGGATTCTTCTCCAGGGCCACAGTCTTACAGAAATTCTCCTCCAGGGCCGGCACCACGGCTCACTAGGCTAATCTTCCGCCTGTGGCGCCAGGTTCTAGTCCCGGTCGGGGCACTGGATTCTGTCCTGGTTGCTCCTCTTCCAGTCCAGCTCTCTGCTGTGGCCCGGGAAGGCAGTGGAGGATGGCCCAAGTGCTTGGGCCCTGCACCCCATGGGAGACCAGGAGAAGCACCTGGCTCCTGCCATCAGATCAGCGCAGTATGCCGGCTGCAGCACGCGGGCTGCGGCGGCCATTGGAGGGTGAACCAACGGCAAAGGAAGACCTTTCTCTCTGTCTCTCTCTCTCACTGTCCACTCTGCCTGTCAAAAAAAAAAAAAAAAAAAAAAGGGGCTCTTGTTTTTAATACCTTGAATATATTATCCCACTCTCTTCTGGCCTTAGGGTTTCTTCTGAGAAATCTGCTGTTCACTTCATTGGTTTTTATTAACACATAATTCGTTGCTTTTCTTTTACTGTCTTTAGTATTCTCTCCTTGCCCTTAACTTTAGACAACTTGACTACACTATGTCTTGGAGATCCTTTTTCGGCTGAGTCTGCTTAGGATCCTTTGAGTTTCCTATTTCTGAATGAGTGAGTTCAAGTGACTCCAGAGATTCGAATACCAACATCAACTCTCCCAGTTCCACAATGCATGGATAAACCTGCCCGCAGGTCTCAATGGCACGCAATAGCTCTCGCCACCACGAGCTAGAAGGTGCAAAGGGAACTTCCTCAGGTCAGATCCAGATTTCTTACGGGATACTGCTGGTGCCAGGTACCCCGGGATCACACTGAGTGAGTGACACAGCTCCAGGGCTTATGCCCAGAACGCCCACGGCTGCAGGACTCTGCTCTCCACCCTGTCACTGCCCCGACTCCTGCTCTGGTTGCTTCTGGTAGCAGTGTGTTCAGCAGCAGCTCTACCACCCTAGTGCGTCTGGAGCTTTGGGAATGTGGCAGAGGGGAGGGAGGCAATGTGGCTCTCCTGTTCAGAGCAAAGTAGTCTCTCAGCCTCCAGTCAGCTCCCCAGGCTGGAGCTGAAGTCACTGGGGGACTGTAGAATTCTCCCTCAGTTAAAGCTGCTGCTAAGGGCCGGAGCTGTGGCGCAGTGGGTTAATCCTCCGACTGCGGCACCAGCATCCCATGTGGGCGCCGGTTCTAGTCCCGGCTGCTCCTCTTCCCATCCGGCTCTCTGCTATGTCCTGGGAAAACAGTAGAAGATGGCCCAAGTCCTTGGACCCCTGTACCTGCATGGGAGACCCAGAAGAAACTCCCGGCTCCTGGCTTTGGATTGGCACAGCTCCGGCTGTTGTGGCCATTTGGGGAGTGAACCAGTAGATGGAAGACCTTTCTCTCTGTCTCTCCCTCTCACTGTCTGTAACTCTACCTCTCAAATAAATAAACAAAGCTGTTGGGGGGGGGGGGGTCAGCTCTGTGGTGTAGAGGGTAAAGCAGTAGACCACAGCAACTTCTTCCTACCTTGGAGATGCACGGCTGGCGGGCAGCAACCAGGGGCAGCAGGTGCCTGTCCTCTCTGCTCTCTGCTCCCTGGGTCTCTGTTCTAGCCTGTCACTCCTCCCCTGGGATTTCCTCTCAGTCCCCTGGGGTGTGGTCCTTCCTTAGTTCCTCTGGTATTTTCCGGCAGCTGAGGTCAGTGTGGCTTCTCACTATTCAGCCATCTTGGATCTCTCCTGCCGCACTGAAATGATTTAAGGACAGAACTTATAATCAAAAGGGAAGCAGGAAAAAGATTTGGAAAATTCTCAGCCTGCCCTTATTTCTTTTTTTTTTTAAAGATTTATTTATTTGTTTGAAAGTCAGAGTTACACAGAGAAAGAAGGAGAGGCGGGGAGGAGGGGGGTCTTCCATCCGCTGGTTCACTCCTCAGATGCCTACAATGGCCAGAGCTGCATCAATCCAAAGCCAGGAGCCAGGAGTTTCTTCTAGGTCTCCCACGCCGGTGCAGGGGCCCGAGGACTTGGGCCATCTTCTACTGCATTCCCAGGCCACAGCAGAGGGCTGGATCAGAAGCAGAGTAGCCGGGACTCAAACCAGCGCCCATATGCAATGCTGGCACTGCAGGTGGCCGCTTTACCCACTACAACACAGCACTGGCACCTAACCTGCCTGTATTTCAAATAATAAAAAATAATTTTGGAAGAGAAAACACCAGCAGTGTGGCCAAGTGACTGTTTGATGAGGAAGTTCGTAGCCAAGGACTATTCACCAAAACAATGGAAGAATGACCCTGAAGGCAGAGACCACCGGTGCTGCCACTCCCACTGCAGGCCCAGAGTGCCACGTCCTAGGAGACAAAATTGCCCAAAATAAGGACCCCCCTGCTGGTGCTCCCTGCATTCCACAGCAGCACTCTGCACCCTAGGTGTGGCTCCAGCGGGCCCAGGTGTGGTATGAGCCACAGCAGCCAGCCATCTGGAGGGCACCAGCAGTAAACCCAGATTGTGTCCTCCCAATGCCATCTCCTCCCAGACACAGTGGACACAAGCTCCAGGGACACAGCTACCTCTACCTAGCTTTCCAAGGTGCTCAAATCTCAAAGAAGCCTGGCAGGGCTGCAGCGAGGCTGGGAGCCCTGCAGAGAGTCCCCATTCATGCCTCCTGAGTCACAGGTATAAGGGCTGCCTCCTTGAAGAGCCACCAGGAGGCAGCTAGAACCATAGTTAACATTAATAATGTTGATTTGGGGGTTAGCATTAATCTAGTGGTTGTCAGTCAAGACGCCCATGTCCCACATCAGTGTGCCTGGTTTGATTCTCAGCTCTGGCTCCTGACAATGCAGGCCTTTGGAGGCAGCAATGATGGCTCAGTTAATCAGATTCCTGACACCCACAGAGGAGATCTGGATTGTGTCCCTGGCTCCCAGCATTGGCTCTGGCCCAGCCCTGGCCATTGTAGGCATTTGGGAAGTAAGCCAGTGAATGGAAGCATTCTCTCTTTCTCCCTCTCCCCTAAAATAAATAAATAAAAATTTGGATGTTTCTTTAAAATTAATAACATTAACTTAAGTCTTGAGAATAGTCTTTTCAGACTCCTTGTCCTGCTATTCCCAACCAAGAGATAGCCCACCCTTGCACCTAGGCTGACCTGAGATACTCTAACCAGTGGAATGCGGTGGACATTATCTTATACAAATATTTGACTAAATAACAATGGGGAAAGCTTATTGTGGTGCCGCATTGCATTGGGAACACGTGTGACATGGTAAATACATACATATCTAAGGAGAAAGAACCAAAGGGAAGTTTTTAAAGGCAAAAAGTAGGAAGTTACATAAACTTTTTTACATTTTTAAGATACATTTATTTCGAAGGCAAAGTTACAGAGAGGCAGAGGCAAAGAGAGAGAGAGAGAGATCTTCTATCCAATGGTTCACTCCCCAAATGGCCACAAAGCCCAGAGCTGGGCCAATCTGAAGCCAGGAGCCAGGAGCTTCCTCCCAGTCTCCCACACCAGTGCAGGGCCCACGCACTTGGGCCATCCTCCACTGCCTTCCCGGGCCACAGCAGAGAGCTGGATGGGAAGTGGAGCAGCCGGGAATCGAACCAGCGCTCATACAGGATGCTGGCACTGCAGGTGGCAGCTTTACCCGCTACGCCACAGTGTCGGTCCCTACATAAATTGTTTTCAAACAACAGTCTTTGGCTGCAAGGATGGTCAGTCCAAGGTTAAACAGCTGTTGTTGGGCAGACATCGTCACAGAAGTATCTGTGAAAGGCTGTGGTGGCCTTTGAGTAAAGCCGTGGCTCTAGCAGAGTCTTTTTCTTTTTAGTTTTTTTTAAGGTTTTTGTTTTTTTTTTTTTTTGGACAGGCAGAGTTAGACAGCGAAAGAGAGAGACAGGGAGAAAGGTCTTCCTTCTGTTGGTTCACCCCCCAAATGGCCACAACGACCGGTGCATTGTGGCCGGCGCGCTGCGCCTATCTGAAGCCAGGAGCCAGGCGTTTCCTCCTGGTCTCCCATGCAGGTGCAGGGCCCAAGCACTTAGGCCATCCTCCACTGCCTTCCCTGGCCACAGCCGAGAGCTGAACTGGAAGAGGAGCAACCAGGACTAGAACCGGCATCCATATGGGATGCCGGCGCCACAGGCAGAGGATTAACCTAGTGCACCACGGCACCAGCCCCAGAGTCTTTTTTTTTTTTTTAGATTTATTTATTTATTTGAAAGTCAGAGTTACACAGAGAGAGAAGGAGAAGGAGAGAGAATTAGCGAGGTCTTGCATCCACTGGTTCCCTTTCCAGATGGTTGCAACAGCTGGAGCTGCTGCGCCAATTGGAAGCCAGGAGCCAGGAGCTTCCTCCAGGTCTCCCAGGTGGGTACAGGGGCCCAAGGACTTGGGCCATCCTCCACTGCACTCCCTGGCCACAGCAGAGAGCTGGATCGAAAGCAGAGCAGTCAGGACTTGAACAGGTGCCCATATGGGATGCCGGCACTGTAGCCACTATAGCTTTACCCACTAAGCCACAGCACTGGCCCAGAGTCTTTTGTCTTGTTACCAAGCACACATGCGTAAGATCCTCTCTATCATAATCTCCCAGGGTTTTTTTTTTCATATTTTGTTAGAATTTGATACAAGCAACTCAATTTTGATTCTGATATCTTCCATAAAACACTGAACCTGCACTTGAAAACGCCTTGCAACTTCCACGCTCACACATTAGCTACATTTTGAACCCCTAAACTTCCGTGTGGGAAAAGTCCAGGCTAGACTTCTGAATGATGAGCTACCATGTGCAGAGGAGCTGAACCCCTCCAGCTGTGCCCCACATCCAGCTGGGTCACCAGACATTTTGAGGGAGACCACCTCAAACCTTCAGCTTAGCCATGCAACCAGCCTATGGCAGGCTCATGAGTGACCTCAAGCAAGACAAGTGAAAGAACTGCCCAACTGAGCCAAAACCAAAGTGCCCACCTACAGAATCCTGAGCAGATAAAATGGTTATTGTATGAAACAGCAACAAATGGAATGATTTGTTTTACAACAGCAGATGCCCAGTATAAAACAGAGGGCTCTACAGAGGCAGAGGCCCTGAGGAAAACTATGCTATGGTGTTCAAGAAACAGCATGAAGTTGACATTTCTGGAGTGGGATGAGCATCGAGGACAGTCGGAGATGTCAGGGAAGGACCAGATCTGTCTCAGGGAAGGCTTTGGCTTTTGCTCTGAATGAGGCTGGAAGCCATTGGAGGGACACACGATCTGACTATGTTTTTACAGGGTCTCTGCTTGCCACATGGGGACGGGTCTGAATGGGCACTGCTGTGTACAAGGAGGTCAGTTAGGAGACTAGCTCAAGCATCCAGGAGAAAGTGGTTGGTTTCAGTAAGGGTGGCAGAGTAGGGAAGGAGGAGACCCAAGAGATTTGCCAATGGAACAAACAAAGGAGATCGGAGAAAGCCATGGAGGATGGTTCCGAGACTTTGACCTGATTCAGTGGGTGATGGAATTGTCATTTACTGATCGAGAAAATACCACAGGCAAGTCTGGAGTTGGAGAAGATGACCAGGAGTTGTACTTGGGCATGTTAGGCTCACAGCACCTGTTAGATGTCCCTGGAGATGTAATGAAGGGAGCTGGATGGGAAACTGGGAAACTCAGGTTTTAGGGATCCAATTGTGATGATGTACATGAGACACATTGTTAGGAGTCATTGGCACAGAAGCATAGAGGTGGTGTGGAGGTCGGGTTTCCCAAGAAGCTGACGAAGAGATTGGTGTTCAAGAAGTTGTCCGAGGCTTCTGGAAAGAGCAATACCTACGGGGTAGAGAAGGGAGCAGGATTGAGTATAGGGAGAAGTTCAGATGTTGGGTAGTGTTAACAAGTCTTAAGCCCAATCCCTGGGGAGTTCAGAGTCTAGGCTAGCCCTCCAGAGCTGTCTCCAGTTGGAGCAAAGGGGCTGAACTTTCAAGCATCCGCTAGACAGGTCACTGGGTACAGATGCTGCTGCTGCATGACATGAGCTAGACACAGAAGTCCCAGGACCTTCTTTGCCCTCCTCCCTTCTGGGTGGTGATCTCACACTGCTGACCCTGCTGCCAGGGGCTTCCCCTCTCACAATATCCTGCCCAAGTGCCATCCGGTAAAGCTTGCTGTGCAATGCTGCCATCTTGCAGTTTTATCTTGTCCAGGATCAGTCCCCAAATTCTTGAACTCCCCAGTGGTATGCACCTAAGAGAGGAAGTCTAAGTGCAAAACACCAGAAACAGCAATATTCAGAGGCTGGGGAGAAGAAGAGAGGACCAGTGATGTGGGAGGCAAAGTGAGACTGGCATGTGTCAGTGAAGTGAAGAAGCTACCTCCAACCCCAAGGCCATCTACATTGTGTCCCTCGCCATCAATGCAATGCATCATGGCACCTGCTATTCATTGCATCTCTGTCTCCAAAATGGAAGCTCCCCACTTAGGGAGGGAGAGACTGTGTGGACACTCTTCCCCAATGTCCACAGCCTCTAGACAGAGAACAAAGCATCTGTAATGCTATATGAGACACTGAGTGAATAATTCGCTTACAACTATTGCTTCAGCATCCAAATAATAGAGAACTTCTGTTCATGGCAAAATGATGTCAGATTTAAAGTGTACATTTTCGTTTAAAAAAATTTTTTTAATTATTTACTTGAGAGATAGAGTTATAGACAGAGAAGGAGAGATAGAGAGAAAGATCTTCCATCCGCTGGTTCACTCCCCAAATGCCCACAATGGCCAGAGCTGAGTTGATCTGAAGCCAGGAGCCAGGAGCCAGGAGCTTCCTCCAGGTCTTCTCACATGGATACAGGGGCCCAAAGACTTGAGCCATTCTCCACTTCTTTCCCAGGCCATAACAGAGAGCTGGATCAGAAGATGAGCAGCCAGGACTTGAACTGGCGCCCATATGGGATTCAGGCACCACAGGCAGGGGCTTAGCCCACTACACCACAGCACTGGCCAAAGTGTACCTTTTCTTTTTTTAAGATTTACTTATTTTATTTGAAAGGCAGAGTTACAGAGAGGCAGCTGCAGAGAGAGAAAGGTCTTCCATCTGCTGGTTCACTCCCCAGATGGCCGCAACAGCCAGAGCTGGGCGGTTTCCGAAGCCAGGAGCCAGGAGATTTTTCCAGATCTCCCTTGTAGGTGCAGCTGCCCAAGGACTTGGGCCATCTTCTACTGCTTTCCCAGACCCTGTCAGAGAGCTAGATTGGAAGTGGAGCAGCCAGGACATGAACTGGAGCCCATATGGGATGCCAGCACTGCAGGCAGCAGCTTTACCTGCTATGCCATAGTACCAGCCCCCAAAGTATCCTTTTTCATAAGTGACAAATGAAAATGTAGGTTTCATTCTGAGCATCTAGATGTATGCCATGATTTACAGACATGGCATAAAAAACTTTATCCCTAACCAATTTCTCTCACCACAAAGAAATGGGGTATTCTTGATTAACTAGCTTTTTTCAAATAGTTTGGGTTTGTTAGCTTCACTTTTATAGACAGCATTTGCATGCAAAAGTAAATAGAGCATTGAACATTAAAACATAAAGAATTTTTAAGAACACTTTTATTTAATGAATGTAAATTTCATAGGTATATCTTTAGGAACATAGCAGTTCTTCCCCCCATACCTGCCCTCCCCCACCAACTCCCATCCCACCTCCTACTTCCTCTCCCTTCTCATTCTTCATTAAGAATCTTTTTAAATTAACTTTATATACAGAAGACCAACTCTATACTAAGTAAAGATTTCCACAATTTTTACCCACACAGACACAGAAATTATAAAGTACTGTTTGAAAACAAGTTTTACAGTTAATTCTCATAGTATAGCTCATTAAGGATAGAGGTCCTACATGGGGACAGTACACAGTGCACAGTGACTCCTGTTGTTGATTTAACAATTGAGACTCTTATTTATGATATCGGTGATCATCCAAAGCTCTTGACATGAGCTGCCTAGGCTGTGGAAGCATTTTGAGTTCACAAACTCCATCAGTATTTAGACAGGGCCATAAGCAAAGTGGAAGTTCCTCCCTTCAGAGAAAAATGCATCCTTCTTTGATGGCCCCTTCTTTCCACTGGGGTCTCACTCACAGAGATCATTCATGTAGATCATTTTTTGCCACAGTGTCTTGAGCCACAGAGAATTGACTTCTATCAAGTTAGGCACATTGGGCTACTTTATTAAATGTGTTTCTCTTGTCCTCAAGCATGTGTCTTTATCCATCCTTGAGGTATGAGGGCATGTCAAAAAGTTCCTAAAAAGTGGAATTAAAAGATGTTTATGTGGATGCAAAAACACAGAAATCCATGCATAACAAGAGTTCTTCAAAACTTATGAAAATTCACATTATGAAAAAAAAACTATGAGTGGATTTCAAAAAATCTAGCACCAAAAGAAATTTATCTTTTAATGCCATTCTGCTAAAAAGGCTTTTGAAGTACTCTAACACTAACCAGCCTTAAGAATTTCAGTAACTATCAATAGTCACCTTGAATATAAATGGCCTAAACACTCTAGTTAAAAGATACAGACTGGCTGAATGGATTTAAAAAAAAAAAAAAAAATTTGCTGCCCACAAGAAACACATCTCACCAACAAAGAGCATGCAGACTGAAAGTGAAAGGATGGAAAAATATATCCCATGCTAACAAAAACCAAAAAAGACCTTGGGTAGCCATCCTAATATCAGACAAAACAGACTTGAATACAAAAACTGTTAAAAGAGACAAAGAAGGGCACTCACTATGTAATGATTAATGGATCAATTCAAAAGGGATATGTAACTATTATAAATGTATATGCAACTAATTGCAGGGCACCTAGCTATTTAAAAGAAATGTTAAAGCATCTAAAGGGAGACATAGACTATAATATAATAGTAATGGGGGATTTCAATACCACACTTTCAGAAATGGACAGATCAACCTGACAGAAAATCAGCAAAGAAGCAGCAGAGTTAATCAACACTATAGTTCAACTGGACCTAACAGATATCTACAGAACTTTTCATCCTACTGTTTCATAGCATACATTCTTCTCAGCAGTACTAGATCCTTCTCTAGGATTGACCACATACTAGGCCATAAAGCAAATCTCAGCAAAATCGAAATCATACTATGCATCTTCTTGGACTGCAATGCAATGAAGCTGCAAATCAGCAATTCAGGAATCTCTAGAATATATGCAAACACATGGAGACTGAAAAACACATTCCTGAATGAACAGTGCGTCATAGAAGAAATCAAAAGAGAAATCAAAAAAATTTCTGGAAACAAATGAAAGTGACAACACAACATATCAAAACTTATGGGATACAGCAAAAGCAGTGATGGGGCTGGCACTGTAACACAGTGGGTTAAAGCCCTGGCCTGCAGTGCTAGCATCCATATGGGTGCCACTTCATGTCCCAGCTGCTCCACTTCTGATCCAGCTCTCTGCTATGGCCTGGGAAAGCAACGGAAGATGGCCCATGTGCTTGGGCCCCTGTACCCATGTGAAATACCTGGAAGAAGCTCCTGGCTTCAGATTGGCACAGCTCCAACTGTTGCAGCCATCTGAGGAGTGAACCAGTGGAATGGAAGACCTCTCTCTCTGTCTCTACCTCTCTCTCTAACTCTGTCTTTCAAATAAATAATAAAATAAATTTTTTTTAAAAAAAGGCAGTGTTAAGAAGAAAGTTTATTACAATTGGAGTCTACATGAAGAAATTGAAAGGCACTAAATAAACGAGCTATCAATGCATCTCAAGAATCTAGAAAAACAACAGCAAACCAAACCCAAAACTAGTAGGAGAAAAGAAATAATTAAAATTAGAGAAGAAATCAGAAAATTTGAAACAAACAAAAAAAAAACACAAAAGATCAACAAAACAAAGAGCTGGTTTTTTTGAAAAAATAAACAAAAATTACAAACCATTGGCCAGCTAACTAAAAAAAGGAGAGAGAAGCCCTAAAACAATAAAATTAGAGATAAAAAAGAAAATGTAACAACAGTTACCACATAAATAAAAAGAATCATCAGGAATTACCACAAAAAGCTGTATGCCAACAAACTGGGAAACCTAGAAGAAATGGATAGATTCCTGGACATATACAGCTCACCTAAATTGAACCATGAAGACATAGAAAACCTAAATAGGCCCATTACAAAGACAGAAATTGAATCAGTAATAAAGACCTTCCCAACAAAGAAAAGCCCAGGAATGGATGGCTTCACTGCTGAATTCTACCAGACATTTAAAGAGGAACTAACTCCATTTCTTCTCAAGCTATTCAAAATAATTGAAAGGGAGGAAATCCACCCAAATTCCTTCTATGAAGCCAGCATCACCTTAATTCCTAAACCCAGAAAAGATGAAACAGAAAAGAGCACTACAGACCAATTTCCCTGATGAACATAAATGAAAAAATCCTCAACAAAATTCTGGCCAATAGAATCCAACAGCACTTCAGAAAGATCTTTCACCCAGACCAAGTGGGATTTATCCCTGATATGCAAGGATGGTTCGACATTCACAAATCAATCAATGCAATGCATCACATTAACAAACTGAAGAACAAAAACCATACAATTATCTCAATAGATGCGGAGAAAGAATTTGATAAAATATAACACCCTTTCATGGTGAAAACTCTAAGCAAATTGGGTATAGAAAAGAACATTTCTCGGGGCCAATGTTGTGGCACAGCAGGTTAATGCCCTAGCCTGAAGCTCCAGCATCCCATATGGGGGCCAGTTCAAAACCCAGCTGTTCCACTTCCTATCCAGCTCTCTGATATGGCCTGAGAAAGCAGTAGAAGATGGTCCAAGTCCTTGGGCCCCTGCACCCTTGTGGGCGACTGGAAGAAGCTCCTGGCTCCTGGCTTTGGATCAGCGCAGCTCCGGTCATTGAGGCCATTTAGGGAGTGAACCAGCAGATGTAAGACCTTTCTCTCTGTCTCTCCCTCTCACTGTCTGCAACTCTACCTCTCAAATAAATAAATAAATAAAATCTTTAAAAAAATAAAATCAGTTGTTTTGAAAATTGACAGAGGTAGTAGCTACTCGACATAGCGAATATACTAAATGCCACTGAATTGTATGCTTTAAAGTGTTTAATTGTATGTTATGTGAGTTCTATCACTATAAAATATTTTTTCAAATAAGGAAAAAATGGAATACCTTTGATTCAAAGTTTCTACATCTAATCTCTGGTTTCTCTTCCAGTTGTATAAATCTTTTGATTTACAAAGTTTCTACATCTGCCAAGAAGGAGCAACAAGGAAACATCCAGATTTGGTTGCATGCTTGTGAGATGTGAAGATTTCAAAGGCAAAGAATACATCAGCTGTCAGAGGAGCAAAATATATCAAGGACCAAAAGTCCCAGGTATATCCCTACTGCCTAAAATGGAGCGCAGAGTGCCATAGGTTCTCAATAAATACGGGTTGAATGAATGAATGAAGACATAGGAAATAGAACTAGCCATGTATTAGATATCTATGGAAATCTCAGTAGTGCCACAAGCTTATTCTCTGTCCAGATACAACTATAGTAGAAACAAAGACTAGAAATACTTTTCCCCAAAGCCAGATCTGTGAAAAGTTTCCTTTAGGGTCAATAACAACACGGGAACATCTGGGGACAGGAATTCTGAGACACATCCTTCCAGCTTCCTTAAGCTATCACAACAAAAACCATCCAGGCCCACTCCCTGTCAACTGGGCATCCACGCTTCTTTCCCTTACCCAGACTTAAGTTCCAGTTAAAGGCCGGCGCCGCGGCTCACTGGGCTAATCCTCCACCTTGCGGCACCAGCACACCGGGTTCTAGTCCCGGTCAGGGCGCCGGATTCTGTCCCGGTTGCCCCTCTTCCAGGCCAGCTCTCTGCTGTGGCCAGGGAGTGCAGTGGAGGATGGCCCAAGTGCTTGGGCCCTGCACCCCATGGGAGACCAGGATAAGTACCTGGCTCCTGCCATCGGATCAGCGCGGTGCGCCGGCCGCAGTGCACTGGCCGCGGCGGCCATTGGAGGGTGAACCAACAGCAAAAAGGAAGACCTTTCTCTCTGTCTCTCTCTCTCACTGTCCACTCTGCCTGTCAAAAAACAAAACAAAACAAAACAAAAAAAAAGGCTCCAGTTAAACTCAATGGTGAAATTAGGCTTGGACCAATCATGATGTACAACCGCCCCCTCATATGACTGAAGCACACAAGCTTCTCCCTTAGAAAAAAGCTAGCTTCTTTATCAACCTGTGGGTGATAGTCATTTCTCATTTTGCCAATAGACACTCCCCCTTTCACATCATATGAATTAGACAGAGAAATAAAGGTGACTACTATTCACACAGCTTATGTTACATGGCAAGAGAGTGGGAGAGGGAAGAAAATCAATGGCCAATACACAACAAATATATTCAAATCATAATTAGGAAGAAAAATCTGCAATGCCCTCATCCATGTAGCTTATATACGTCAAGAATTCAAGCTAACCATCTTAACCACTAGGACAAATGTCCAACCCACATACATTTTTTAAATTGGTACACAGAAGCATCTGAAAGAGTAAATGAATCAAAAACACCCTCCCTTCCTAAAAGGTTCCTTACAGAAGCCAAATGAAAAGCTTACGCAACAAACTGAGGACATAAAGAAGTGTCCTTGACTGAATGAACCAGCCTGCTGCTCCTTCTCGTTACCCATCTCTACCTAAATGCTCACTACCCACAGACATTTCTGCTCAATTACCTCTTCACCCTGAAGATAGTGAAATAGAAGTTAGACAAAGGCCTTACAAAGTGAGACCTGATCAGCCAGCCTGGCCATAACCACTTTTCCCTCATGGTCCAAGGCTGAGCTTAGAGTAAGAGACTTTCACGATCCCAGAGAAAAATTTTCAAAAATTTACTAAGGAACGTAGAATCCTCATAGGAGGGTATGATCCAGGGCTCTCTGACCTTTACTGATTTATTCACGTGACATTGGAACCAGCAAAGCTGGAAATTGGTGGCAGCCACAGAGAGGGGAGAACTGAGGAGGACAATAAGACCCCTCCAAACCCCTCTCACAAGTAGAGCCAAGAGGAGCCAGAAGAACTATGACTTTTAAATTCAATCACTAAGATCTTTCCACAAAAACATTGGCTGGAATGGAGTTCAGCCTAGCAGCTCAGGTGCCAGTTAGAATGACTGCATCCCATATCTGAGCACTTGGGTTCAATGCCTGACTCTGGCTACTAACTCCAGCTTCCTGCTAATGCAGACCCTGGACGGCAGAGTGATGGCTGAAGTCAAGGGTCCCTGCCACCCAGATGGGGTGCTTGGCTCAAGTTCCTGGCCCTTGGCTTTAGCCTGCCCATTCCTGACCATTCAGGAAATGACCCAACAGATGGGAAGAAAGGAGTGCACTCTCGCTCTCTCACTCTCTCTCTCTCTCTCTCACACACAAATAATTTTTTTAACATTGGCCAATCATGCACTCTTACTGAACAAAAAAAAAGTGAGCAAGTTTGAGACTACACTCTAAGTTCAAAACACATGGTTATTTCCTGCAGATTAAAATGTCATGAACTGTTCTACTTGTAAATGGACTTCATCCTGAACTTAATAATCTAAGTAGAAAACAGAAACCAAGGTGGGAAGTGATAGATATGGTTGAATTGGTGGACTTAGCTGAACAGTTTGAGAGGATTCTTGAGCAAGAAAAATATTCGAAAGATTAGCAAGCTGATGCCAGTCCAGTTACAGTTACAGGGGGCAACACTAAAGGGACCCTTTCAACTTCACTTCACACCACCACCAGGGGGTCCTAGAACACGCATTCATGCTCTGAAGTGTCTCCCTACATCATAAGCAGCCAGGGCTCTGGAGGAGAGGTCGTCCAGGTTTGTGTCAACCACCAAGCCTCCTCGTAGAGAGAGCGGTTTCCCAACCAGGGGGAGCCCGCGAGATGACAGCTGGCATCTCCCCTGGCTCCAAGGGGATAAGTTGTTCTCCATAATAAATAAATGTTGAGAAACAAAGGGTGAGTTAAGCAGAGAGGTTGCTGCGCGGTTCTGGTAGACACCGAGGCCATCTCCTCCACCGTAAATCCCTCGTTAATAAACCAACAAATCCCGCACATTGGGAAGGTCGTTTCTGTGGTGGACGTTTTGACTCAAGTTCAAGAGTGTCTCTTATCCAGTTGACTTAAGGCTACTTTCAGAGAAACATGTCTTTTTGCTATGTGGAACCACCACAGTAACCTTGCTAGGGTGACTTACTCTCCAAGATAAAAGGGTGTATTCAGTTCTCTTCTCAGAGAGAAATAAGTTGGTTTCCTGATTCTGCTGAACAAATACTATTAGATTATATATTTTATAGGCAAAAATTGGCGAGCTCAAATCATAGGCCTAGGATACCTGACTCTCCTAAATTCTTGAATGTTTACAGGCCTCTTCCTCCTGACACAGAAAGGGTTAAAAGTATGGCACCCACCAAAACCTATTTAAGATGATTTAATTAATTGATCAATAATAATTCATAACCAATTAATAATTAATGATTCCTAACCAATTAATAATTAACAGTCATTCTGTGTACCAGTCCTTGAAACACTACAACCTGAGCAGTTGAAAAGTCAGGTGGATGGGATTAAAGATTTGTTGAAGACTCACAAGCAATTAGTAAAAATTGTGACCCCAAGGTTTCCTATAGCCTCAAATCCTAATCCTTGCCTGTCTAATGTGCCTACCCACTGATTCAGAGTGGTTCAGCCTTCTTGGGATTTCAGCCCAGGGACAGAGTCGGTACTTGTTCTCTTTCCCTGGGAACCATCAACAATACACTAGGAGTGCGATGCCACGAGGATTTACTGAAGTCCCTCCTTATCTTCCCCAGGCATTATGACCCTGTCGCATCCTCAAGATTCTACGCTCACTCTGTCTGTAGATGACCTGTCCTGCGTGTCCTGCTAGAAATCCTTAGAAACCAACTCAGTGTACCTCCTCCAACAACTCGCACCTAAATGTCAAAGCCTTTTACAGATGGATTTCAGTTCTCAAGGGAAAGACCCACTATTCAGGATATGAACCGATGGCTGAAAGGATTGCTCCCTTGCCTTAGAGATAAGAAGGATTCTGTTTTTATGGCCTGCAATCAAGAGACAATTAAAAGGTTTTCTTGGCTGGACAGGATATTGCAGATTCAGAGTCCCAGATTTCTCGCTAATGGCCTCAGTGCTGTGTGAACTCGCTCTGAATACAGCACGGGTGCCTTTATCTGGGAAGAGAGGCACAAACTTTTAAACCAGTTGAAACTGGCCTTGCAACAACCCCCAGCCTTAGGACTTGGAAATTCTACTGAACCACTGAACTTGTTCATTCGTGAACATGGCAATGAAGCATAAGTGTCTCTATGTAAGAACGTGGGGGAAAACAGGCCACCCGCATGAAGGTGCTTCAAAAAGTGCATGAATACATGAAATTTGTAGAACTTAAATAAAATTTAACTAAATACATTAAAAGTTTATGGAAAATATGTATTAGAGAACACCCATGCAAGACTGCCAAAATTTTTGGCATCAGAATAAACTCAAATCTTAATTCTATTTTCCACAAACTTTTTGAAGTGCCCTCTGTTATGTGGCCAACAATTAGACTGAAGGCTAGTATGCATCTTACAGCAGGCTATCATGGGACCACAGCAAGGTAAGTTTCAGACTAGACTTTGTTCGGAAGCCACGCAGACAAAGGAGATGGTCCTCTCTCCCAGCCCCCAGGGGCCTATGTTGGGTCTGCGGAGAATTTGCACCCTCTGTCCTGTCTCCACAGATTTGGATGCTGTGGGTTGGCCTGGCTTGCTCCTGCCTTCTGAACAGTTGTCCCGACATTTTCCATAGCATCTCCTACAACCAGAGGAGGCAGCGACCAGAGCCCTCGAGGTTGGTTTGCAGGCATCCTGGAAGGCGGCCAGCATGCTTAGCTCTTCCAGGGTTTCCTAAGCTTCGTGTCTCTTTGCATGGTCTCGATTACTGTGACTTGTGGTACCAGGCCCACCACAGAACGGATCCTCCTGAAATCAGGGCATTTTATACAAACTGCAGTCCTTGATTTCCCTCAGGCCCAGAATAAAAACCATGACTCATTGGACAATTTTTATTGCCTGAACTTTGAGTTGTTTGATATTAGTTCAGATTGTGCAGAACCCTGTCAGAGAGTACACCTCCATTTCCTGGTGTTCTCCTGATAACCATTGTGAGAGCTCCAAAAGCGAACCCTCAAAGCATGGCACTCTGACATGCTGAGTCTTTCTGACAAAAGGAGATTGGGGGGCTGGCACTGTGGCGTAGCGGGTAAAGCCAACGCCTGCAGTGCCGGCATCCCATGTGGGTTCTGGTGCGAGTCTCAGCTGCTCCACTTCTGATCCAGCTCTCTGCTATGGCCTGGGAAAGCAGTGGAAGACGGCCCAAGTGCTTGGGCCCCTGCACCCAGGTGGGAGACCCGGAAGAAGCTCCTGGCTCCTGGTTTTGGATCGGCACAGCTCCATCCAGTGCAGCCAATTGGGGAGTGAACCAGCGGATGGAAGACGTCTTTCTCTCTCTCTCTCTCTCTCTCTCTCTCTCTGCCTCCTCTCCTTCTCACTCTATGTAGCTCTTTCAAATAAATAAATAAATCATTAAAAGCAAAGGAAGCCCACCAGGGGCCGGTGCTCTGGCGTAGTAGGCTAAGCCTTCACCTGTGGTGCAAGGCATCCCATATGGGCACCAGTTCAAGTCCCCATTGCTCCTGTTCCAACCCAGCTCCCAGCTGACGGCCTGTGAAAGCAGTAAAAGACGGCCTAGATGCTTGGGCCCCTGCACCCATGTGGGAGACCCGGAAGAAGCTGCTGGCTCCTGGCTTCGGATCAGCCCAGCTCTGACCATTGTGGCCATTTGGGGATTGAACCAGTGGATGGAAGACCTTTCTTTCGATCTCTCCCTCTCTGTAACTCTACCTCTCAAATAAATAAATTAAATCTTTAAAAATAATAAATAAATAAGGCCCACCTGGAAACAGAATGGGTTGGGCAAGGCCTGAGGATTAAGGGGCTTTGGACCAGTGTGTCTGGGCCCGGGCTTGTTGAGGGGACTGGGGCCCAGGGGTACTGTTAGGAGGGGTGATGCCTTTCCGGGGCCCACTAGCAGAAATTATCTCTGATGGGTGCCATGGCCACCTAGGCAGGCCCGAGGTTTTATCTTCTAGTGAGTTCATTGCCCCCGTTTTTCCTGCCAAATCCTACGAGGAAGCAGTCTGATTGTTTGAGAACTGGATTCATTCTCCTTGTAGCCTTAGCGTGAACCTGTCTGTGTGGTGAATGAGAAGTGTGTGGGGCCGGGGCCACAGCTCAATAGGCTAATCCTCCGCCTGCGGCGCCGGCACACCGGGTTCTAGTCCCGTTCGGGGCGCCAGATTCTGTCCCAGTTGCTCCTCTTCCTGTCCAGCTCTCTGCTGTGGCCCGGGAAGGCAGTGGAGGATGGCCCGAGTTTTTGGGCCCTGCACCTGCAGGGGAGACCAAGAGAAGCACCTGGCTCTTGGCTTCAATCCGCACGGCGCGCCAGCTGCAGTGGCCACTGGGGGATGTACCAACGGAAAAAGGAAGACCTTTCTCTGTCTCTCTCTCTCTCACTGTCCACTCTGCCTGTCAAAAAAAAAAAAAAAAAAAAAGAAGAAGAAGAAGAAGTGTGTGTGTCTTATGTGTTGGTCATCCTGCTAATGGCCCTCTCCACACACTCACATGTACATACATGCATGAACACACATGTGCACACACACACACCACTGTCATCTCCTCCCAGTGTAACAGAGCCCTAGGGTCCATGGACAGCAGAAGCCCCTCCCACAGATGCTCTGTTGGAGGTCCCAGCCTCTCAAGGTAGCCCTTTCCCCTTTCCTGTGATTGGCTTAGGGTAGAAATGTCACTGGTTCTGGCCAATGAAAGGTGGGAGTCCACCAGCCAGGGGATTATGGGAAAAATTCTACTCCCTGAAAAAAGCAACGATCAACGGGAAGCACCCGCCACCACTCCTTTTGGCCTTTGCTGGGTGAAATGAGCCACTTGAGGCTGCTGTGGCCATAGTGGGCGGTGCGGGGCCACACTGTTCACAGGAGCCACATGACAGAAGAAGCCTGGGTCCTTGGTGGCCTTGACAAGCTGCTGAACCAAACTCCTCCTTGTCTTCCAACACCTGAGACTGCTGAAGCCCCTTTGGTATAGTACTGCTTCTTGCAGCCAAATGCAGCCTGATAGGGCCACGAGCTCTGGGCCCCACGTGGTCTACAGCACCCATGGTCTCCAGGGCATGTCCATGGCTGAAGCAGCCCCTGGCTGAGTCCCTGGCTTCTTCTCATTGCTTGCTGTGGATGGTTACAGGACCACGTCCTGGGGGCACTGGCCTCTCCCTGCCTCTGAGTCCTGCCCTTCCCGGGGTGGGAACAGCTGTCCAGGGGGCCGGTTAGGAGAGACATTCGGCTCCTCAAGTGGGGACAGGAAGGCAGGGCTCCTGCGGCTGCTGCTATGGTGGCTTCAACCACCAGTGAGGCAGTGGTGCAGGCCGGCGGCCATCTTCCCATTTCCGGGAAACACCCAGTTGATAAGGGCTGGCTTCCCTTTAGAAATGATTCCCATTTAAGTTTCTATGAATAGGATCGAAAGGAAACCAAAAGTGAAATTCCTGTCCTTGGAATAGAAGCTGCCCTGTGAGCCGTGGGGTCCCAGGCGCCGCCTTGGCCCGGGAGGTGCCCGGGAGTCTCCCACTGCTGCTTGGCCGACGGTGCCATTTAAAAGCCTGGTTGTTTTTTATCTTGCTGGACTCTGAGGTCTGCAGGGCAGAGCGGGCCTCCTCTCTGAGGGTGGCACAGCGGGGTCCACAGCCCTGCACGTGGGAGGGAGCTGGGGAGGGGTCTCCAGGAGCTGCACCTGCTGGAGCCAGGGGCCCTGCTCTCCAGACGCAGCTGGGGAGGGAGCCCCAGGTCTCTGGAAAGTGAGGGGTCCCCCACATTGTCTGCCTCTGCTGCTGACTGGGGTTCCGTTGCTCCTCAACCCCAAACAGGCCGTTCTCTCTCCTCCTTCCCCATGGCATTTGTCCTAACTTAAGAAATGCCATGGGGGCCAGGGTCAGGCCATGGAGGGTGGGGCTGCCGCCTGGGAGGCCAGCATCCCATATGGGTGCTGGTTCAGGTCCCGGCTGCTCCACTTCCCATCCAGCTCCCTGATAACAGCCTGGGAACGGCAGTGAATATGGCCAAGTGCTTAGGCCCCTGCACCCGCGTGGGAGACAAGGACGAAACTCCTGGCTCCATCCTAGTGCAGCCCTGGTCTTCTGGGGAATGAGACAGTAGACAGAAGTTTCTCTCTCTCTCTCTCTCTCTCTAACTGCCTTTCAAATAAATTTTTTTAAAGATTTATAATATTTATTTGAAAGACAGAGTTACAGAGAGAAATAGAGACAGAGAGAGATCTTCCAACCACTGGTTCACTCCCTAGATGGCCGCAACGGCCAGAGCTGTGCTGATCAGGAGTCAGGAGGCAGGAGCTTCTTCTGGGTCTCCCACATGGGTGCAGGGGCCCAAGGACTTGGGCCATCCTCTACTGCTACCCCAGGCCATAGCAGAGAGCTGGATTGGAAGAGGAGCAGCCAGGACTTGAATCCGTGCCCTTATGGGATGCTGGTGCTTCAGGCCAGGGCATTAACCCCCTGTGTCACAGCGCCGACCCCTCAAATAAAATCTTTAGAAAAATGACATGTGTGCGCCTCCCCTGCCATCAGCCACGTGTGCAGATCTGCAGAAGCTCCGGGCAGTGCAGCAGCTGAAAGGGAAGAGCTGGGCTCAGGCGTGGCCTGGAAAAGAGCTGATCCTGGGAGGGCAGCCACAGGTTCCTGGGGAGCGGCCCCGTGGGCGTCCGTCACCTGGTGTTGGGAGGAGACGTACTGCTGCCCAAGCAAACCAGGGCTCTGCTAACCAGAGCCGTTTCCTTCCCCAGGTGGGCCACTGGCAGCCGTGACAGTGTCCTGACCCTGCTTTAGAATTCCCTCGTGGTCCCCTAATAAAGCCCGATGGGTGCAGGCACGGCAGGTGGCCACTTCACTGCTTTGCCACAGCGTGGGCCCCCTGGAGCCGCTTCTGACCCACGGGTCTGGGTTTTGTGCCTGGATATCGGCACGAGGGAGAGGCCCACGTGCACAGAGCTTGTCTGGCTGGACAGGCCGGGATGAGGGCCGGAGGAGGGTGCTGTCCACGGAGCACAGGCACAAAGACGGAGAACACTGGAAAAACCCTCAAAGCAGAAGCTGCAGTGCCCTGGGAGGGACAGAGGCAGAAGAGGAAGGATGAGTGAGGGGGTCCTGGGAGGAGGCAGGCAGAGCCCCGCTGTGTCTGCCCAGCTGAGCTATGCTAGACCGGTCCCTCTGCCTCTCAGATCCTCCATTTCCCCACCTGTGCAATGGGACCATTGCGCCTTCCCCTGGACTGTTGGGAGGGTTGTGGTTATCCTGGGACAAGTGCCCGGCAGAGCCCTGCTCTGTGATGCAGCAGCCCCGCTCCATGCTGGGAGCCATTGGCCCCTCTAGACCCACTGCAAGGTCAGGTCCCAGCAGGATGCTGCCAGGTCCTGTCTCCCAGCCCGTCCTCTCCAAGGGATGGCTGTCCAGATACCAGGTGGGGGCAGGGTCATGGAAGAAGTGCCCGGCGAGGCCATGGACAGGCACGGGGCAGGAGGGTGATGAGGAGCCAAGGGGTCTGCAAAGGGCAGAGGGGTCAAGACTCCCCCTCCCCCATCCAGTGTAGCTCCCAACCTCAGCCAAGCCACTCGTGCACACAGCCTTGGTGTCCCCACCCTCAGGAACACGTGCACCTGCATCCTCCACGTGTACACAGAACACACTCACGGTCTCCCAGACCAGCCTCCTCCTGTCCACCCCACAAGGCATGCACATTAGATGGGAGCTGAAATTGGGAGCAGAGCTTGGACTTGAACCCAAGCACTCTATCAGATGTGGGCATCTCAACTGCTGGGCCAAATGCCCACCCCAGGACCCACCTCTGAGACCTACCCTGCTGTGGGTCAGGGGGACAGTCTGGGTGTGGAGCAAGGACCCGGACAGTTCTCTGAAGGCCCCATGTGGGTACAAGGACCCAAATACTTGGGCCATCTTCCACTGCTTTTCCCAGGCCGTTAGCAGGGAGCTGGATTGGCCATAGAGCAGCCAGGACACAAACCGGCCCCTATATGGGATGGCAGCAGCACAGGTAGCAGCTTTACCTGTTACGCTGCAATGGCAGTCCCCTGACCCGCAACCAAAACACAGCTTCTAAGTAGCAGAAGCAGGATTCAAAGCTCAGGTGTCCCTTTCTGTAGTCTGACTATTACTGCCACGTGACAGAGCCTCGGGGCCCCTGGGCTCAGCGATTGGACGGATGAGGACCCCTCGGGATGATGGGGGAGGAGCTGGTTTGGAACCAGAAAACCGAGAAGTCGGCGCAGCAATGTGATGCTGGCGGTGTCCCCGAGGACAGCCCGGGGAGACTGGAGAAGACGAGGTGCCCAGGACCAGGGCGGGGCTTGAGCGTGTCCTCGAGGGGGCTGGGGTCTGGGACAGCCAGGGCACAGGAGGAGCAGGGGAGCTCTCAAGGCTGCCAGCCATGTGTTTTTTTCATTTTCATTGCTTTTCCATTTGTTTGAAAGGCAAAAGA
This sequence comes from Oryctolagus cuniculus, assembly GCF_964237555.1. NCBI lineage: Eukaryota > Metazoa > Chordata > Mammalia > Lagomorpha > Leporidae > Oryctolagus > Oryctolagus cuniculus. The sequence continues at coordinate 7,627,661 of NC_091432.1, read as the reverse complement.
GAACAGAGACACAGACCAAGAAAGGGCTCTGACCCACTGGTTCACTCCTCAAATGGCTGCAATGGCCAAGACTTGGCGAGGCCACAGCCAGGAGCCCAGAACTCTATCTACCTAGGTCCCCTGTGTGGATGTCAGGGACCCACGTACTAGAGCCGTCCCCTGCTGCCTCCCAGGGAGCACCGTAGCAGGAAGCAAAGCTGGGATTCAAACCCAGGCACCTTCATGTGGGATGTGGCGTCCCGAATGGCATCTTCACCACTCTGCTGAACACCCACCCATCACACTGGGTTTGCTTTTTAATGAAAGGCAAACATTCATTACTGGAGAAGAGAAAAAGCTAGATTCTTTCTCTTCATGCACTACTTTTGTAATAATGTCGCAGAATCAACTTTAAAGATTTTACGAGGGTAAACTCTTCCTAACATGGGCTCATTCATTGTGTGGTGGACCTTGTATTCAAAGAAACCATTTTCTGTAAATTTGTTCTCATAATTTGCAAGAAACTGAGAGCAACTACATATTAACAAAGATGACAATGTTATATTTGACTACAAAATATTATAAAATGATACAATTGTGTGGCTTTTGAGTATTTAATTTGATTTGAGCAGGACAACGGAAAAAAAAAATACATAGAAAAATCATCCAGACAGGCCTGAATTTTTGTGTTCTATCGTCATCTCCAGTTAGCTGAAACTCATTAAGTGACCACTGGGGAAGCCTGGCTACCCATCAACACGAATGAAGGAACAATGTTTCTTTCCAAGACATTATACGCCCCAGTGGCAGAACCTGGGCTAATCTAGAATTTGTTTTCATGCTCAAATGCTTCAAATTGTGTGCACGTTGAATGATGAGATAAGAATGTCCACATCAAGCAGGCTCTGCCGCTGGGCGAAGCTGGCAGGACCGCCCCACGGAAAGACTCGAAGTCCACGGGTCAAGCCAATTTTGCACCGTCGACAGTCACATCTTCCTGTTCTGTATCATTCAGATTCTCATCAACGTCTCCTCTCACATGTGAACAACAGCAGCCAGAGTCCGCAGAGAGTCAGTGCTTTATTTGGAGCAGAAGTGTGCAGTCCAGAGAATGTGCTTGTGGGGAGCAACTCGGACTAGACTGTTACTGGAATTAAGACTTATTCTATGCATCTGCTCTCCCACAATATGGCGCTGGGAGAGAAGAAAACAGCTTCTACACAGCTGCCTCCAGTTCAGCCAATAAACAGCAGGACCTGCTCCTGATTGGAGGAGAGCAGCGTGCTCGGCGTGTGGGCAGCTGAGTTGGGATTGGCGGAGGAGGACTATAAAGGAGGAGAGAGACGGCATGCACCAGGAACATCTAAGGGGAACATCTAAGGGGAACACCTGTGCAGCCCCCGAGAGAGCCGGCCGGCGGTGTGCCGCTCCCCCTCGGAAGTGGGGAAAGTGGCAGGGGGAACCGCCCTTCCACAGAGGTGGAGGGACGGTAGCCAACCCGGGAAGAACCAGCAGCAAACCCGGGGAGGGCCGAGCAGACGAAAGAACAGCGCAGGGTCCTGTGTCGTTCCTCCACGAAGAGGGGGAGCAACATGTGCTAACTCTTTCCCTGGTACCGAGTTTTTTGCTTGGTTTTTTAATGTAGCTGGCAAACTGTCTCCCGGGCGTGGGATGTGCGGATCTCCTGATACCAACCTCAGCATCCTGTAACCCAGCTTCCCCGGCCCCCCACGTGATTTCTTAATTCCACTATTCCATGAACTTTCTGCAACCTCTCCTATGTACACAAGGAAACTAGTCAGCCATAAGAAAGAACAAAATCTTGTTATTCATGACCACATTAGATGATTAGGTTACATGAAATGAGCCAGGCATAAAGACAAAAGCTGCGTGATCTCCCTTCTCTGTTCAGTCTTTAGAAGTGGATCTCAAAGAAGCTGAGGGTAGAATGGGGGTTGCCGGAGGTTGGGAAGAGTGGGGGACGGAGGATGTGGCAAAGCTGATCAACAGGTCTAAGTAGGAGAAGTGAGTCCTGGCGTTCCATGGCCAGTGGGATGGCTGTGGGTAATAGGTGCGTGCCGTATATGTCACCAGAAAGAAACAACAAATGTTTGAGGAGGCAGACATGCATATCCTGATTGGAACATTATATAAATAGACATAGCAAAACAGGGTATGCCCTAAATATGTATACTTTTTAACAGGAATTTAAAAGATTTATCTAAAAAAAAAGAAAGAAATAGGAGCTTGGGACTTCTTGGGGTGGAAGAGGCGGTGGCAGAGTGTGGGATGTGAGAAGGAGTTAGGTGCAGATAAAACCCTCAGACAGGGGTGCGCACCATGGCAGGTGCCTGCAGACACCAACGTCTCCCTGCACGAGCTGTTGTGCTTCTTCTCTTTCCAGTCCTCCAAGCCAGTTTTCTGTGGTTGACGAGGGGAGGAACCAGTCTCTAGGCAGACAAGGAAGTTCCCGGATGCCTTTGGTTTGCAGTAATCAGCACGGCAACATTCCATTCTTGAGGGTTTCCTCTCCTGAGCGCCAGCAGGGTGGTCTTAGTCCCTGCCAAGATCTAAACGAAGCATTGATTGGGCCTGGCCCTTGAGCCCAAGGTCAGGGAAGAAGCAGGGGGCAGTCAAGACAGTGCAACGTAGCGGGACAAGCCCCAGGACAGGGGCCTGGGCTCTGCGCCCGGCTTATCAAAAGCCCCCTGCGCAACAGCAAGCTGAACACAGCTTCTCCTGCTGCTCTGTTCAGGCCGAGACCACCCCACCTGAGGGGAACGACCGCTCGGTATTCCGGCGCTCGGGGACACAGAACCGCCAGCCACGTCCTCGGGGTGCACGGTCGTCCCAGCTCCCTCAGCCACTCGCCAGAGTCACACAACTCCAACCAGAGGAGCTGGTTTCCCTCCAGATCTGCTTGATCCAAAAGTCACTTCTTCAGTGCGCCACGTGGGAGGCGGGGCTTCAAAATATAAAAGGGTGGGGGGGCTAGGACCAAGCGATGGAGTCCATGACGTGGTGCAACGGTGTCTAGCAGAATTCACATGGAGCTGCATTCCTCCTCAATAAGCAGTCAGGATCACGAAACAGAGTGAAATCAACAAAGCAAGCCCCACTCCCGTCGGCTAAGCGTGATCCCCTCACAGTGGACGCATCTCAGGGCAATGCCTCGAAGTTACTGCCTTTCCCGCTTGCTTCTGGCAAGTGCCATCCCGAAGATGCCCAGAACTGCCAAGACACCCGATGCCACAGCCACTGTTGTGACCGTGTCCGTGACCTTAGGTGGAAGAGAGAGGGGCTCACGCTCAGTGCCAGGGTGCTGACCAGGAACACTCACACCCACAGCCTGCAGTTCAGCAAAGACCTGCCTGGCCCTGGCCCTGTAAAGACACATGGGTCACACTATGGGCAGGAGAAGAAAGGGCTGAGCTGCGCTCTGATTGGGGCAGAGGCGGAAGAAGGGAGGGGAGAGGGGAGGAGCCTGGGCTCAGCAGAAGCAGGGATGTGAGAAAATTCAACGCCGTGGTCTGAGCCAGCACAGCCAAGCCAGCGGCAGCCTTGTGAGGATGACCCTGCACAGGTCCCTGAGAAAGACGCTTGCACTGTGGGAGACAGTGGTGGGGGCTGGGGTTGTCTGAGGGACACAGCCTCAGCCACTGGAAGCAATAAATAAACAGGTGACACCTGCTCCCCAGGGCGCCATACCCCCTTGAGCTCTAACCCTTGGAAGGACAGTGGAGGGTCAACCATCCCCAAAAACCAGGGTTTCCCAGACCAATCCTCGGGGAAAGGCACAGCCTCTGGAGTTGCCTTTAACGCAAGCCCACCCACAGCCCCTGCCCCACCCCCACCAAGCACACCACCCCTTGGTCCAGAAACAGGTCCAGCCTGCTCAGCTCCCAGGAGGGGAGGCCCCACCAGCAGGGCCACCGCCAGGCACCGGAGCAGTTCCCGCTCCAGGGCCCAGAACAGCCTGGCAGCCCCTCGGTAGCTCCATCCTAGGGTTCTCCTTTCCACCACCTCTCCTGCTCCTTAATAACTAGGAGATGAGTCCTATGTAAAACAGGCGGGAGTCATTTTTCATTGGTTGAGCAAGCTGAATGTGCAACCCCAGGTGTAAAGAGAGCTCATGCATGAAGTGTGCACGCAAGGTGCAATCTGCCAAAAATCCCATCTTTTGCAAATTTCTCGGATTTTTTTTAAGCAGCTGATGCCAACTAAAAACAGATGAGGAGTCTCCCAGTTTTGCAAGTGACTTTAGAGCAGGAGTTGGTAAACTTTAGCCCAGGGGGTGGGATCCAGCCTGTGCCCATCTATGAAATAAATACATAGAAACAGACCACTACCGGGACATGGCCTTGCTACGTCTGCCAATCCCTTCCTTGGCCAGCGAGAATCCCATCTCCACAATTTCGTCCACGTGCCCTATTGCCATCCCAGACCAGCCACAGCAGGTGGCCAGCCGCTGTCACTGAGGGAGTGCTCTGGCTCCTGGGGAAGGGGACCCTGGATGAGGACCCACCTGGTCGCTGCGGGAGACCCTGTAGCGCAGCTCGTTCACGAAGTGCTCACAGTTGTCGTGGATCAGTGAGTAGCGCACCTTGCGCCCCACCCACTCCTCTGCCTGCTTCACGATCTTGTTGGCAGGCAGCGGCGGGTACTTGTCATCGTGTTTGTTATTGATCCGGTACCTGTCTCCCCCAGCCACCTTGGACAGCAGTTCCTTCTTCACTATGGCTGTTTCAGCCACGGTGGACAGGATACTGGATGCCCCAGCTCCCGCGATTTCACCTGCCGAAAACAGCAGTTCAATCAGAGAAGGGTCACCAGGACCCCCCGCAGCTTCCAGCAGGCAGCCTCACTGCCCTCGGCCCCACCCACAAGGACCTGTCCATCCTGCCTGGCCTCAAACTCAAGAACAGGTCACACCCAAGCCTTCTGGGAAGTCACCAGGGGTCCCCGATCTCTGGTTTCTTCACATCCAAGGCCAAGGTAATGGGTTTTAAAGGACCAGGTGAGTCCACATTGTCTCTGTAGGAGCCAGACATCGAGACAGAAGACAACCAGGTCCCCGTCACTGGCCTAGAAAAAGGCACTCGGCTCCCTAGCCAGCACCGTGGGAGTACCTGCAGGGGAGGGGGCGGTTGGAAATAGTACGGCAAGTACTGAGCCAGACAGAGGTGTGACCTGGGAACCCCGCTCAGTCACTCTGTATCTGCAAGCAAGCCCCTTCTCCCCTGGGGCCCCACTGGCTCTGTCACTCACAGATCAAAGGAACCCAGCCAGGTGAGGGCCATGACCCCCAGCTCTACGCTCTCTGGTTTGTCATTCCTGGGGACGCCTGCCTCCTAAGCCTCACCCAGACTACCTGGGAAGCAGAACCAAGGTGCCAACGAAGACCCTGGGCCAGAGATCGAGTGGGCTTCCTGAGAGCTGTGTCCCTCATACATGCTGGGTCCGTCTGCCCTCCCAGATGATTGATGGCTTCATCATTGTTGTGGGTATCTGAGGAGTGAACTGGTAGCTGGAGATGGGGTGTGTGTGTGTGTGTGTGTGTGTGTGTGTGTGTCTGCTCCTAAATGAATGATTTCTACTGACTTCCGTAATCTAACCCCCTGGTTACAGACATCCTGAGTAGAATATCTTCTCTCTCGTAGTCCATCCCAGGATGCTCCAGCTCCCCCCACACACCTTGGTAAGTTTCCCTAATAAATGCTTTAAATTCATCAGCCTTTGTTTATCAATCGCATCTGCCTTTGGAATCCAGCTGACCCCATCTGGTGAGGATTTGGGGCAGTCCCATGCAGGAACTCACCACCACTTCTAGGACAATTCCAGTCATCAGTTCAACCAGACAGAACACAAGGGGACTCTTCTGTATCTGTCTTGTGGTGATGGTTACGTGATTATACACATTTGTCAAAACTCAGAGACCTTGGGCCAGCGCTCTGGCAAAGTGGGTAAAGGCATTTCCTGTTGTCCGGCACCCAACATGGGCATCAGTTCGAGACCCAGCTGTTCCACCTCCAATCCAGCTCTCTGCTATGGCCTGGGAAAGCACTGGAAGATGGCCCAAGTCCTTGGGCCCCTGCACTCCAGTGGGAGACCTGGCTTCAGATAGGCCCAGCTCCGGGCATTTGAGGAGTGAACCAGTGGATAGACAATCTCTCTCTCTCTACTTATGCCTCTCTGTAACTCTGCCTTTCAAATAAACAAATAAATCTTTTTTAAAAGAAATTAAAGAATTGTGCACTAAAAAGTTGACTTACTATTTGTAAATTATCCCTCAATAGGTTTAACTTGAAGAAAAATAAATTTGAGTATCTGTTAACCAAAATGGAGGCCACAGTGTGGCTATAAACCAAACATCCACAGCCACATAACCTAACTGTTTACCCTGATTTCTCCCAAAACGCTAGCTCTGTCCATACACAAAACCAAAGCTCCCCTCACGTGACTGTGAACTTCCGCAGCTTGCAGCCAATCAGCTACAAGCAAACTCCCGGAGGCGGGCACTTCCTTAGGGGAGTGTAAGTCTCCAGTACCCAAACAAACCAGGCAACAATGGATGGGGAGTCCTCAAAAGGTTCATGCAAAGCCCATTTGTTTTTTTTTTTTTTTTTTTTTTTTTTTTGACAGGCAGAGTGGACAGTGAGAAAGACAGAGAGAAAGATCTTCCTTTGCCGTTGGTTCACCCTCCAATGGCTGCCGTGGCTGGCGCGCTGTGGCCGGTGCACCATGCTGATCCGAAGCCAGGAGCCAGGTGCTTCCTCCTGGTCTCCCATGCAGGTGCAGGGCCCAAGCACTTGGGCCACCCTCCACTGCCCTCCTGGGCCACAGCAGAGAGCTAGACTGGAAGAGGAACAACCGGGACAGAATCTGGCGCCCCGACAGGAACTAGAACCCGGTGTGCCAGCGCCGCAGGCGGAGGATTAGCCTAGTGAGCTGCGGCACCGGCCGCAAAGCACAAATCATGAAGAAACTATGCATGGACTCAAATCTTCTTCATCCTATTTTGCCCTTAACCTTTTGAAGACCCCTTGTACTTTCTCCTTCGTGCTTTGTAAACTGAGCTACGCCTGCTCCAAGGCCAGGCTTCTCACCATTTCAGGTTGAAGTCCCCTGGTTCCTGAGCTATTCCTTCCCATGTGCAGTAAACCTCTTAAATTTCTCTACCGTGAAATGACTTCATCTCTTTTACACCTGTATGTGTGTGTCTACACTGGCCGTGCAGCAGTCCACGGTAGCAGGTGTATCTGGTTCATTTCACCGAGTTCCTGCATGCTCCTCAAAGCCATGATGCTTCAGCAAGAGAGGCCAGCCCTGCACCTGTGCCTGGGAGGAAGGGAGTCTCACCCCTGCCCTGCAGAGAGTACAGCTGACCGCAGCGAGGTGAAGCCGCACGCTCGGGTCACGCAGTCCACACAGCAGCCAGGATTCCCAAGTGTTCTGGAGAGCTGGGAGTCCCACACTCCTCCCATCACACTCCACAGCCAGCCAGGGGTAAACAACTTGGAGGGAATGACTGTTACTGGCTCTGGCTTGCACCTCCAGAGGAACCGATGTATGGGATTGGGCACACAGCGGGATGCTCACTAGGGAGAGAGGGATGCTTGGGGCTGAGCCACCCCCCCACAATGGAATAAAGGCCAACAACCATCTCTCCACCCACTTTCTGATAAGAACGGGCGGCCGTTGAATCACCTAGCAGGGAAGAGTAGATTCATTCAGCAAATTATCGAGTGCCTGCTCTGCCAGGCAGAGAGGACCATCACATAACCGTGCCTCTGTTCAGACTCGTGGTCTCCACCCGTGTGCTTAGAAAGGGAACCCATCCTTACTTGGGGGAGCCAAATGGACCACGTAGCCGTTTCCCACGTAGATGGCCCAGTGCGAGTAGCCGAAGCGAAAAATCTCAATCAGATCTCCAACTTTTGGTGTCGGCGAGGACTACAATAGAAAAAGCAGAGATGGGTAAGGGTGAACTGTCGAAGAGAACATTCTAGAATCTGACCTGCAAGGAATCCTGGCCCGGATTGCAGCCTCCATGTGTTCATTGCCTGCAGGAAACCAGGGAGACCCCAGCACGCGCCAGGGCTGCTGGGCTAGAAAAGCACGCTCCAGGGTCGAGGAGATGAAAAGGATGGTGTGTGTGAGCGATCACATTAGCAGGTGTGCACACGAGCTGGGTGTGAAGGCGCCTGAGGTACCCAACTGTGGGGAGCAGGGTCCGTCTCCCGCAACATGGCGGGGCTCCCGGGAGCGGCAGCAAATCCGGGAAGGACAGGGGAAAGAAAACAGGGTCCGGTGCCCTTCCTCCGCGAGCGGAGGAGCGACACCCAACGTGTTTGTATCAGCCCACAACGCCCAAAATGCCTCAGTAACGACCGCTTGTCACATGCGTCGGCCTGCGTAAGTCCTGTGAGTTAGAGTCCCAGCTTGCAAAGTCCACAGCACCAAACATGGAGTGGAACGCTGGATCCGCATACCCCTCACTCTCCCGAGCAAGGATATGATTACCCACTTAACCGATGAGAAGACCGAGTCTCAGGGAGGTACAAACAAGGTTAAAACTTAAGTCTAAATGATTGTGGATGGGGTGAGCATTGTGGTGCAGTGGCTTAAGCCATCTCTTAGGACACCCACATCCCATATCAGGGTGTCCGGTTCAAGTCCCAGCTCCCTGCTTCCAATGCAGCTTTCCTCCTACTGTGCTCGGGAAGGCAGCGGTCGATGGCCCGAGTGCTTGGGCTCCCACCACCCATGTGGGAGACCTGGATGGAGTTCCTGACTCCTGCCTTCAGCCTGACCCAGCCCTGGCTGTTAGCATCTAGAAAATAAACCAACAGATAAAAGAGCTCTCGTTCTCTCTCTCTCTCTCTCTCTCTCTCTCTCCCTGCCTTCCAAATAAAAATAAGTAAGTCTTTAAAAACAAAGAAGAAATGCTTCCTATGTTTGTGCCCTTAGCAATCCCACACCATCCCAGGCAAGTCTGGGGCTGCGGAAGACTGGGCTCCAGGCCAGAATTGGGCCGAGGGACGGCAGGTGTATCCGCAGTTGCTAGTGGGGCAGTGTTCTGGAGTTTGCTTAAGCGAGAGGCACGCTGCACTTTCCCCATGGGGATCTATTTCTGGACCACCCTGAGGCCAGCAAAAACCACTCCTCCAGGCCACCAGCTCATGCCAGGCCGGAGCTCAGAGCACAGTGGGGCCACTGAGCCCACCCTACTCAGCCCTCTACCCCCACCCCCACCCCCACCCCACAGGAGGCCCAGGGAGCCACAGGGAGTGTGGCCAGAGGAGCACTTGCACAAATACAAACTCAGACCCAGGCAGATGGTCCCTTGGCCTTCGGGGACCCAAAGCCCACACAGCAGCTGAGATAAAGATACCTCAGGACTCACGTCCCCGGGGCCGGGGTTCTGTGCCCACTGGTCTGAGGGTGCTGGACCCAGAGGCCTCAGCTGTCTCCTTGCCACCTCTGTGCCAGAGCTGTCAACCGACCAGAAAACGCTCAGAATAGCCCCTACCAGGGTTGGGGCTGTCTGGGGACTTACCGAAGCCATCCTTCTTCAAGGCGCTCTGTGTGTGGCCGCCCAGAGTCCCAGCCTTTTATTGGTGGTAAAGTTTCATTTTCCCCTCTCAACCTGTCAAGATGTAAATGCTTCAAAACCAAGGTCAAGGTTCACATAAATATTTGATCATCAAACAAAGGCAAGGCGTGGGCATGGAAACAAGCGGGAAAGAGAAGAAACTGGAATTCAAGAGGGCGAGTCGAGGAATCGGTGCCAACATGATCGGGTACACAGTCAAAAATCACCAAGCTGGGGCTGGCAAAAGGGCGTAGCAGGTTAAGCTGACACCAGCCCGTCTCTGTCTCCTGTCCCAAGGCAGAGGAGGGTAAGGGAGGCAGAGATGGAGAAACGGAGGAACAGAGACAGCTGGAACTTGCTTTTCCCACCTGCCCCGGTTAACCCTTTGCTGCCTCCTGCCTCCTCGCTTCCATCAGCTCCACAGCTGATGGGGAAAGAGGAGACAATTTATCACAGGCACAATCCCACCCCATGACAAACAGAGCGAGCCTGGCCCCCGCCTCCCCCACCCTGGGGCCCAGAAGCACTCGCTCTAGAGCAGTCAGAGCCCAAAGCCACGAGTGCCTGGCTGTGCCGAGGCTGCTTTTGGACCAGCCACCGAAACACGGCTCCCCGGCCAGACCCCCAAAAAGCTCCCCTCTCCTGATGGCCACTCACAGCTAACATTCCCAGGGCAAACTGGACAGGACAGGGTGGTGGGTGAGCCCGGAGACGGGGTGCATGGGTGGGAAAACCAGGGCCCCACAACCTACCTTTTCAGGCTCTTGGAAAAAAACTTAATGTGAGGGGCAGACTGGCTGGAACTAGAACTGAAACTGAAACTGAAACCACGCAGGACCTAGGGCATCCCTGCTGGCCAGCTGCCCTCACAACCACGCTGCTCCCCCTCCACTCCATCCTCCTGGGGGCCCCAGAGGGACACACCCCAATGCAGTGCTCGCCTTCTTTCTGGAGGCAGGGAGTGGGCTTGACCCACCTGCCTCCCTCTGTCCCCAGGGGCCACAGCCCCCTGCCACTTGGTGATGGTCACCTCCAGCCAAGCGATCTCAGTTTGTCCGTGTCATCCCCTCGCCACGACGTCCCAGCCCTATCTCCCTGAGCAGGGGGACTCAGCTGGGTGCTGTCCCCTGCAGAGATGTCAGGTGGGACTGGCACAGTGACTAACCCAATTGTGCCAGGCAGAAACGGGAGGAAGTGTGGTGGTTCCGGTGCTGGGACCCCCACCCACCCAATCCAGTGTATTCAGAGTGGTAGGAAATGAAGCCCAGGAGCCTTGCAGTAGAGGAGTCTACAGGTCGAGGGCAGGGACTTCTGCTTGTCCCCCTCCTGTCCATGCAGCCCGCCTGGGTGGAGAGTGCGGCCAGGGCAGCCACACACCCAGACCGGAGGTGAACCCTAGGACCACAGCCTGGAATGTGTGTATGTTGGTCATGTATTGTTTTTAATTGAAGACAAGACTGTAAAAGGAAGATGGGGATCCCATGCTCCCCTCCGCTGGCCCCAAGCATCCAATTCCCTTCCCTACAGGCAATGCACTCAGTGCCTTGGTATTCCCAAGGAACTCCTCGGAGCACACCAGGAGTCTCCACCGTATCCATGGAAATGCCCGCTCTCTTTTAGTGCAATTTTCAAGAATTTTTGGAGTACTTTCATATCCTCTTTAGTGAGTTTTATTAAATCTTCTGTAGAAGAATATTTGTAACATACGTATAAGATATAAGAAACAATAGAACATGTATGTACCAACCACCTGGCTGATGAAATAGAAGTGACTCTCGGCCAGCGCCGTGGCTCAATAGGCTAATCCTCCGCCTGCGGCACCGGCACACCAGGTTCTAGTCCCGGTCGGGGCGCCGGATTCTGTCCCGGTTGCCCCTCTTCCAGTCCGGGACTGCAGTGGAGGATGGCCCAAGTCCTTGGGCCCTGCACCTGCATGGGAGACCAGGAGAAGCACTTGGCTCCTGGCTTCGGATCAGGGCGGTGCGCCGGTTGCAGCAGCCATTGGGGGGTGAACCAACCGAAAAAGGAAGACCTTTCTCTCTGTCTCTCTCACTGTCCACTCTGCCTGTCAAAAAAAAAAAAAAAAAGTGACTCTTATCTTCTTTAAAATTTATTTATATCTTTACTTGAAAAGTCAAACAGAAACAGAGGGAGAGACAGAGAAATCTTCCATCTACTGGTTTACTACCCAAATGATCCCACAGCCAGGGCTGGACCAGGTTGAAGCCAAGGGCCAGAAACTCCATCCCAGTTTCCCACATGGGTAGTAGTAGCCCAAGTGCTTGGGCCATCCTCTGCTGCCTTCCCAGGCACACCAGCGGAAGCTGGATGGCAAGTGGAGCTGATATGGGATGCCGGCATCACAAGCAGCAGTTTAATCTGCTGTACCAGGCTCCAGACCTGAAAAAGATCAACATCTCACAAAAGCCCTGTGTCACACAATGTTAACAGCAGCTGTGGTGATTCATGTGTCAATTCCACTGGGCCACGTAATCCCAGAGTAAATACTTCTGGGTGTGCCCGAAAGAAAGAACGAAGTTTTCCCCTGAGCTCTGCACTTGACTCAGTGGATCGACATTAACACAGACGGCACCGCCCAATGCGCTGAGGACCCGACCAGAGCAGAAGCCGAGGAAGGAGGCCTTGACCCCGTTTCCGCCTTGCTGCTTGAGCTGGAACTCTCACTTCTCTTTCTCTGGTTCTCAGGTGCTGAACTCAGACCTGCTGGGTCTCTGGCTTGCAGCGGGTAGATGGGGGGACTTCGAGGAATAAAGACAGAGATAGAAATGATAGAACTAGTTAAGTACATCTATACCTAGATGACAAGACAGATGCATAAATCAGATGATTGGACATAGACATACATACCTAGGTAAGATAGATACATGGATCAGATGATTAGACAGATATAATAGATGATCAGTACACAGATGATTGATAGATATCTGTCTTCAGAATGTTTATGGAAAATGTGTATTATGATAAACCCATACATGGATTTCAAGAATTTTGCACCAAAATGATTCATCTCTTTTTATTTGAAAGGCAGAGAAACAGAGACAAAGAAATGGAGATCTCCCATCAGCTGATTCACTCCCAAATTGCCCTCAACAGCCAGGGCTGCGCCAGGCCAAATCCAGGAGCCTGGAATTCAATCAGGTTTCCCCATGGGGGTGGCAAGGACCCCAAGTATCTGGGTCATCACCCACTGCCTCTCAGGTTGCAAATTATCAGGATGAGGCCTCTGTGTGTGGGACCCACAGCTGTCGGGCCGGAAGAACGATGACATCTCTCGACAAGAAACACCAGAGACAGGCCCGATGCACGTGTCCATTTATGAGCAATCAGGCACAGAGCTTTATGGGGGGGGGGGAGGAAAAACCTGGGGTAGTTACAGCAATTCTATAGGGCAGAAGGGGCAGCGTGCCAAAGGACCCCTGACCTTATAGGTCACGTAGGCCACGCAGGTCCCCTGGGCTCCTTTGTGCAACCGGCCCACATGTGGAATGCGGGAGCTGCTTATCGGCTCTCTGTTTATCAATTGTAAAGGCACAGCCACAAGGCTTCCAACAGGAAGGCGGGTGGGAGAAACGGGCCTGGAGCTCCTGCCGCCTGCCAGCAGCCAGGCTGTGGGGTCCCGCCCAACCTCCCACATGGGCACGGCAGGCAGTCCCAAAGGATCACCCACATCAGGAAGAGGGAATCAGAAGCAGAACTAGGCCTTGAACTCAAGCTCCAATATTGGATACAGGTGTCCCAAGTAGTGGCTTAATCATTGTGTCAAACATCCGTCCCCTACTTATCTTATAATTTCATTTTTCCAGGAACTTTTCAAAGTTCCTTCATGTGTGTGAATCTGTGTGTATATATATGTATGTAACTCAGGGTGTATAAAAAGAACAAAATTCTGGGGCCTGTGCTGTGGCGCAGCGGGTTAATGCCCTGGCCTGAAGCGCTGGCATCCCATATGGGTGCCGGTTTGAGATCCGGCTGCTCCACTTCCAATCAAGCTCTTGCTATGGCCTGGGAAAGCAGTGGAGGATGGCCCAAGTGTTTGGGCCCCTACACACGCGTGGGAGACCCAGAAGAGGATACTGGCTCCTGGCTTCGGATTGGCTCAGCTCCTGCCATTGCGGCCAATTGGGGATTGAACCAGTGGACGGAAGACTTTTCTCTCTGTCTCCCTTTCTCTCTGTATCCCACTCTCACTGTCTGTAACTCTGCCTCTCAAATAAGTAAATATAAATAAAAATAAAAGGGGGGAGGGGGCTGGCGCTGTGGCATAGCGGGTAAAGCCGCCTGTAGTGCTGGCATCCCATATGGGCACCGGTTCAGTCCCGGCTGCTCCACTTCTGATCCAGCTCTCTGCTATGGCCTGGGAAAGCAGTAGAAGATGGTCCAATTCCTTGGGCCCCTGCACCCACGTGGGAGACCCGTAGGAGGCTCCTGGCTTCAGATCAGCACAGCTCCGGCTGTTGCAGCCATCTGGGGAGTGAACCATCAGATGGAAGATATCTCTCTCTCTCCTCTCTCTCTCTCTCTCTCTCCGCCTCTCCTTAATCTGTGTAACTCTGACTTTCAAGTAAATAAATAAATATTTTAAAAAAAAAGAAAAAAGAAAAAAATTAGGGAGGGGACTGAGCAGCCCCTTGGCTGACATCCTAAGGGCTGCCTCTGTGGTCTGTTCAACGGAGACCAGGAGGAAGAGGAGCGAGCTAGGCAGCGGGATAGGTGGCAGGCCAACAGCTGCTTTAGGCAATGAACTGCCAACAAGGAGACCCAGCAAGATCAGTCTACGTCCAGATGGCACCTGCTTCTGATGTGGAAAGCCAGGGCTCTGGGCAAAAAAAAAAAAAAAAAAGCTGGCTTCCCAACAGCCCTGACAGCTCTGCCAAAAGCCAGGACACTGGAAATGGAACTGCCTGGGGTCAAAGGACTTCCCAGGTCAAACCACAGTCCCTGTTGGCCTAAGAAAGCCCTTCCCGCCACCTGGTTTCCATAGTAACCACTGCTAGGCGGGGCACCTGAGGTCAGTGACACTGCAGACAGGACCTGTAAAGTTCCTTTTAGAGACACTGTCTATTCTGTACTGATCTCCTGTTTGAGCCAGCCCTCCCCCCACCCCAGCCAGATAGCGGGAATCAGTGGGCATGCCTTCCCTAAGGAGGTTCACACTTCCCTTGTAATGACTCTTCCAGGACCCCACGTGAAGAGATACCTAGGTCTGGGCTTCACACATACTTGGCCAGGCCTTAGAGCCCACCTGATTGTTGTTAAGCCTAAAGTCCCCTCCTGTCAGTTCTTATTTGCCTTTAAGGGGGTTAACAGGGCACAAAGTAACAGCTAACTTGGACTGTTCTGCATAGGGTTTCAGAGTCAGCCTGCACCAATCTGGACAGGCCCTCCCTGAGGACTTAAAGGACCTATCTCTTGGAGGGGGTGCAAAAGTAATCCGGTATATAGGTGAGGTACTAGTCTGCTTCCCCCAGGACTCTGGTCCTGTGCATTAACTAACACCCTTACCTCCTTAGCAGAAAGTAGCTACCAGGCATCTTCTCCCACTGGGGAGAGAAGAGCAGCCCCAGAGAGGGCACAGGCCACGGAGCAGCTTCCTATCCTCACAATGCTACTGCAGCCCCCCCCCCCCCGCCATTTCTCTCACAGGTTAGGGGTCCCTAGGGGAAATAGCAAGGCTGCTAAATAAGGCCTTCAAGAAGGAGCCAAAATGGGGCCCCCTCCTTTGGGGAAAAAACAAAATGCAGTTTCTGCCCAGTTAAAGACTGCCTAGATCTCCCATGGGGTGCAGGGCCCAAGTACTTGAGCCATCCTCCACTGCACTCCCGGGCCACAGCAGAGCCATTAGAGGGTGAACCAACAGCAAAGGAAGACCTTTCTCTCTGTCTCTCTCTCTCACTGTCCACTCTGCCTGTCAAAAAAAAATAAAATAAAATAAAATAATAAAAAAAAAGACTGCCTAGAGCCCAGTCCTGGAGTTGCTAAATCTAATCCTTCAAAACAGGCCAGCCCTGGACTGCTAACTGCTGCCCAAGGGGGTGTCTGTGCCATGCTCCAAAAATGGGCTTTTTCTCTGGAAGACGGGGTGGTCAGTCCAACTGGACAGATACAAAAACCACATTCATCATTTCTTGGGTAAGGCCAGACAGCTCCAGGACCAGACTGGACAAGGCTGGTATCTGGCCAGTGTCCCTCATTGGCCCTGTAGCTCCAACACCCTAACTGCTTCTCTTTGGATCATATGTTTTAATGCTTTGTTCGTTTTGTTTCAAACAGGATACAATTTGCCCAGCTTCAGGTGGCTGTGAGGCAGAGTTTCCAGGCTTTCCCACCAGAAGAGATGACCAGTCCTCTAGACCAGACAGGACGCTGTTGTCCAAGGCCACCCTCAAACACCATAGGAAAGATAGCAAGATAAAAATACCCATAAGCAGCTCTATGCCCATAGGGCAGCCGGAAGAAATTGAGACCTTCGTCCATTCTATCCCCCATAACAGTATGGGTAACTTCTCCTGAGGGGGGAATGTAGGTAGGAAGTAGTCTATGGGTGTAAGAGGGGCCTAAGGAAAACAAGGTACCTTGGAGAGGAAAGGAACGCATCGGACTTTATCAGCCTCAGAAGCACAGTGGTATTTTAACTACAAGGTCCTCCCACACCCTGATAACTCTGGGAGTGACTCCAGCCTTTTTCCCAAAGAAAGCCCCCAGGAAAGTCCTCTAACTGCATCAAATGAGTTACCCAGACTGATAACTTAACCGGACAATAAAACCTTCACAGTCTCCTCCCAGGGAAGTCACCCTAGGGGAATCTCTGCCCTGTGCCTGGTGAGCTAACCTGGGTAATAAAACCTTGGGACACGGGGCCAGCGCAGTGGTTCACTTGGCTAATCCACTGCCTCGGCACGGGCATCCCATCTGGGATCCAGGTTCTAGTCCCAGTTGCCCCTCTTCCAGTCCAGCTCTCTGCTGTGGCCCGGGAGGGCAGTGGAGGATGGCCCAAGTGCTTGGGCCCTGCACCCCATGGGAGACCAGGAGAAGCACCTGGCTCCTGGCTTTGGATGGGCGCAGCGCCAGCCATAGTGGCCATTTGGGGAGTGAACCAACAGAAGGAAGGCCTTTCTCTCTGTCTCTCTCTCTCTCTCTCTCTCTCTCACTGTCTATAACTCTACCTGACAAATGAAAAAAAAAAAAAAAAAAAAAAAAAAAAACCTTGGGACTCTGGGACTTGATTCACACTCAGCCAGCCTTGTGTACTGGAAGAGAAGGAGGAGGGGAAGGAAAGTCAAGGGGAGGTGGAGGGGACTGGACCCTGCTCCCTCATAAGCCGCAGTCTGAATACAGACCACACTCTCCGCTCTCAGCTCCCTGCTGAGTTGCCTGCCTGGCCTGCCAGGTGCGTTCTCTCCTTTAACCATGGGACCCTGCTTTCCCCAGTCTGAGTGACAGGGCACTCTCTCTCGGATTCTGTCTGGAGAGGTGCCCATCCGTTCTGACAGATACCCTACCCCATTAAACCTTACTACCTTGCTTCCCACTCCTCTCCGTCTCACGTCTGTATTCTTTCTTGAATGAAGACAAAAGCCTATTCCTCTCGCCTCCACTGACAGTAAGAGTTAGTACATGAAATCATCCCCATAACTTGGAACAATTAAACAAAGTCATAAGCAAAAAGAGCTTAAAGGACCTGACTAGAAAACTGACAAGAGAGGGGCTGGCACTGTGGCGTAGCGGGTTAAAGCCTGGCCTGAAATGCCGGCATCCCATACGGGCGCTGGTTCAAGACCCGGCTGCTCCACTTCCAATCCAGCTCTCTGCTATGGCCTGGGAAAGCAGTAGAAGATGGCCCAAGTGCTTGGGCCCCTGCACCCACTTGGGAGACCCGGAGGAGGCTCCTGGCTCCTGACTTCGAATCAGCACAACTCCAGCCATTGCAGCCATCTGGGGAGTGAACCAGCGGATTCTCTCTCTCTCTCTCTCTCTCTCTCTCACTCTCTCTCTCTCTCTCTCTCTCTGCTTCTCCTCTCTTTCTGTGTAACTCTGACTTTCAAGTAAACAGTTAGGCAAATCTTTAAAAATAAATAAAAAGTAAAAGAAAGAAAATTGACAAGAGAGTAATCAACTAAACAGAAACCATTAAAAGGAGATGCTGTCAAACTGTTGAAATCCTTACTTAAGGTATACTAAGCTGATCTTCTGTATATTAAGATAATCGAAAATGAATCTTGATGTGAATGGAAGGGGAGAGGGAGTGGGAAAGGGGAGGGTTGTGGGTGGGAGGGACGGTATGGGGGGGGAAGCCATTGTAACCCATGAGTCGTACTTTGGAAATTTATATTCATTAAATAAAAGATAAAAAAAAAAAAAGGAGATGCTGTCATTTTTACAAAAACAGATTTTAAACCTTAAGAACCATATTGCGTTAGGTGTTTACTAACATAGCAATATATATATATATTCAAAAATTTCACTGCTTTAACAGATCAGATTTTAATTTTATGTTAGTTTATCTTTGATAATAATGCTCAATCTTTAGAAATGCATATAAATAAATTTATTTTAATCTCAACCAAACTAATCTCACACCAGATTTATTTTCCACAAGCTTTGTATAGCCTTCTTATATTCCCTCAGTGATTTATCCTATGTAGTTTCTCTGTCTTCTTATAAAACATCAGTTGTTTTACTCTAGGAGAGATATCTTTGTGACCAATGTCTTTTTTAATCCAAATTTCTTTTTCTTTTCAAGCTTTCTACCAAGAACACATTCTCATGCTTGCAGCTTTCTTTTTTGTTGTTTATTTTTCCCCATCTGTTGATTTTTTACATTTACATCCTGAAATAATCCTTGAAAAAAAATCTCTAAATTCAGAAAAAAATTTTCAACATAAAAGAGCAATTCAAATTCCAACCAGAGTTACTTTCAAGCAGACTTGAATTATTTGTCACCATAGAAAATTTATTAAAACCAGGGCCAGGCCGGTGCCGTGGCTCACTAGGCTAATCCTCCACCTGCGCCACCGGCACTCTGGGTTCTAGTCCCAGTTGGGGCGCTGGTTCTGTCCCGGTTGCTCCTCTTCCAGTCCAGCTCTCTGCTGTGGCCCAGAAAGGCAGTGGAGGATGGCCCAAGTGCTTGGGCCCTGCGCCCGCACGGGAGACCAGGAAGAAGTACCTGGTTCCTGGCTTCAGATCACCGCAGCACACCAGCCGTAGCGGCCCTTTGGGGGTTGAACCAATGAAAGAAAGACCTTTCTCTATGACACTCTCTCTCACTAACTCTGCCTGTTGAAAAAAAAAAAAAAAAAAAAAAAAACCAGGGCCAGTGATGTGGCCCAGCAACTAAAGCTGCCACCTGCAGTGCCAGCATCCCATATGGACACCAGTTTGGGTCCCAGCTGTTCCTCTTCTGATCCACTTCTCTTCTGTAGCCTGGGAAAACAGTAGAAGATGGCCCAAATCCTTGGGCCTCTGCACCCACATGGAAGACCTGGAAGAAGCTCCTGGCTCCTGGCTTCAGATTGGCCTAGCTCTGGCCTTTGCAGCCATCTGGGGAGTGAACCAACAGATGGAAGACCTTCTCTCTTCTCTCTCTCTCTCTCTCTCTCTATCTGCCTCTCTGTAACTCTGCCTTTCAAATAAATAAATTAAAAAAAAAAAAAGAAAATTTATGAAAACCTGAGTGTTGACACCAGTGTTGTGGTATAGCAGGTGAAGCCGCTGCCTGTGGCACCCCTATCACATACGGGTGCCAGTGTGAGTCCCAGCTGCTCCACTTCCAATCCACCCCCTGCTAATGGCCTGGGGAAAGCAGCAGAAGATGGCCCGAGTGCTTGGGCCCTGCCACCTACAGGTCCTAAATGGGGGACCTAGATGAGGATCCTGGCTCCTGGCTTCATCCTGGCACAGCCCTGGCCATTGCAGCCACATGCAGAGTGAAGCAGCAGATGAAAGCTCGCTCGCTCTCTCTCTCTCTCTCTCTCCCTCCCTCTGTGTGTGTGTGTGTGTGTGTGTGTCCTCTCTCTCTGTAACTCCAACTTTCAAACAAATAAATGCTTAAGCCAGCGCCGCGGCTCACTAGGCTAATCCTCCGCCTTGCGGCGCCGGCACACCGGGTTCTAGTCCCGGTCGGGGCGCCGGATTCTGTCCCGGTTGCCCCTCTTCCAGACCAGCTCTCTGCTGTGGCCAGGGAGTGCAGTGGAGGATGGCCCAAGTCCTTGGGCCCTGCACCCCATGGGAGACCAAGAGAAGCACCTGGCTCCTGCCATCGGATCAGTTGGGTGCGCCGGCCGCTGCGGCCATTGGAGGGTGAACCAACGGCAAAGGAAGACCTTTCTCTCTGTCTCTCTCTCTCACTGTCCACTATGCCTGTCAAAAAAAATAAATAAATAAAAAATAAATGCTTAAAAAAGAAAGCAAGCAAGCTTAAATGTTAATAAACCCCAATATTCTCTTTTTCAGAGAATTTAAGGTGCTAAGAGTATTTGTGGGGAATAAGCCCACCTGAGACCACCCACCCACCAAAGGATGGACTCAGAAACAGGAAGGAAGCAGAAAGCAAGGTGTTTATTCCCACCCCTCTAGAGCGCATGAGCAGTCGGTGGAAGCAGGCAGGGCTCTCAGAAGTTTAGTTCCTTTTATATCTGTCATGCAAAGTTTCCTCCCCCAGTTTGAGCCACTTTGGGAAACACAATCTAAACTCACACAACAATGCAAGGGGGTGGGGAGGTGAAGCGGTGGAGTGGTGCAGGGCAGGTAAGGCAGGGGAGGGGAGGTTACACTGCTGAGATTGATGGGAGGTCAGACCTTAGCCTACTTGTGAGTGAGGGACGCAGCAGCCTTGGAAGCACACCTTACAAGCAGCCCAGTATTCCACCCTACAAAGTTCTGCCCGTACCCCAGTAGCTCCGTAGGTGGTCCCAGCCTTCCCCCAGGGGATGGCTTCTGCCCTGTGCCAGGTGGGGCTACCCAGTGTGGTAACACTAGGTGGGAAAACCTTGGGAGGATGTTACCTCATTCCTACACAGCGAATCCTTTGTGCGGCAGGAGGGAGAGGACAGAAGAAGAAACGGAAGGAAGAAAGGGACCCCATTCCCTAGAAACCACAGTCAAACGTGAGCCAGGCGTCCTCTCCCAGATCCTGCCCACAGAGAGGCCCATCCATCCGGAGGAGGCCCCACCCCACAAACCTCGCCCTCTTGCTCATCACCACTCTCACGTCTAAATTCTTTCTTGCGACAAAGACAAAAGCCTAAGCTAAGTTCTTAGGAAAACACACTATTCGTTCACTTCCAACATATTTGTATTTAGAGACATTTATCTCAATCAGCTTCTACTTAGCATCTGTACCAGATGACTTAAAGAACTGAGATATTGGGCAAGCACAGTTATTTTAAAGTTATTTTAAAGCGTTTTTTGTCTAAAGGCTGGTTCACTGTGTTCAATAAGAGAACACGAGGAATGCTGTACGTTTAACTGAATTATTTGTTCTTAGGTCAAAGTCATACTTTTATGATTTTACATAACTGATAAGGGAAAACATCACATCCCCTTGGCATGGGATAAGGTGGCTTAGCTGAGCTGGAGGCCACAAACCATGAGGCCCTGGACCACGGAATTCTACTTGTTCATCGAAATGAATGCCCCCTTTCCCAGAGTGCTTTGTGGTCATCTGGGCTCGGGGGAGAAGTCTCCTGGTAAACACGTACCTGAAGCGCCGCGTGGCACTTTTTGGAGGTACCGTCAGACTCCCGGATGAGCGTGTTACCTACAAAGGAGGCGCTGGAAGGTGCTCCCGCCCTCTTTCTTCAGACCAAGACTCAGGAGGTGCTGAGCTGCTGCCACCCTCTGCTTCCCTTCCCCCAGCCCCTCGCCCCTCTGGCCCACTGCCCTCCTCAACTACCCCACGTGCGTGTGCGCGTGCGCTTTCTCACCTTTTGAATGACTACCACTCTGTGCACCACAGCTGTACCTGTGCTTAGAATGCTAAGCAGAAGGCAAGGACCTAGATCAAAATAGAACCCTGCCTCTCCCACATCACCCTGACCAGCAAACGCTGGCACTAACATATGCTAACAACTTGGAAAACGTCTTTATCTCTGTTCAAAAAAAAATGTAAGGGAGCCAGCACTGTAGTATGGTGGGTAAAGCCACCACCTACATCCCCTATGGGCACTGATTTGGGTCCTGGCTGCTCCACTTCGGATCCAGCTAATGGCCTGAGAGAAGCAGCAGAGCTTGGCACAAGTGCTTAGGCCCCTGCCACTCACGTGGGAGACCCCGATGAAGCTTCTGCCTCTGGCTTCAGTCTGTTCCAACCCAGGCCATTGCAATCATCTGGAGGGTGACCCAGCAGATGGAAGATTTCTCTCTCTCTCTCTCTCTCTCTCTCTCTTTCTCTCTCCATCTCTGTAACTCTTTCAAATGAATAAATCTTTTTAAAAAAATTTAAAGCAAATCAAAGAGCCACAGAAGCCACATAAGGCATTTGGATTAACATAATTTTTCTGAACCACTCTCAGTATTGGCTCACTTTGCATACATAGAACTCACTGCCATTTCTTTCCCTAAAACACTCTAGCTGGAAAATGGGAACATAAACCAGAGATCTGTTACGTGGCCACTTCTCACTTATCTCAGGGTGTACTGAGGTATAGGGGTGTTAGAGTAAAGCATCATTGTTGTCTTTCATAGGCTTAAATTAAAATTTAATTTTGCAAAATACACCTAAAGGTTGTGTCAATTGAACTCTGACCACCCATTGATATTTTGGCCAGACCCTTTGAACCCAATTACAAGACAAGTTTGGCAAGTTACAAAGCAAATTTTTTTATGAAGAGGCAGAGTCTCTTTCCTTTTCCCTGGAATATTTTTTTGTAAAGATTTACTTATTTATTTGAAATTCAGAGTTACACAGAGAGAGAAGGAGAGGCAGAAAGAGAGAGAGAGAGGTCCTCCATCCGCTGATTCGCTCCCCAATTGGCTGCAACGGGCAGAGCTGTGCCGATCCAAAGCCAGGAGCCAGGAGCTTCCTCCGGGTCTTCCCATGCGGGTGCAGGAGCCCAAGGACTTGGGCCATCCTCCACTGCTTTCCAAGGCCATAGCAGAGAGCTGGATTGGAAGTGGAGCAGCTGGGTCTCGAATTGGCGCCCATATGGGATGCTGGCACTGCAGGTGGCAGCTTTACCCGCTACGCCACAGCGCTGGCCCCTATACTGGATCTTTAAGTTGGGAATGATAACATATGCTGACAGAGCCTGGAGATGGAGGCTGGGTAAGGCTGGGCTTACTTCTGGCCCAGGGCCTTTTTTGTAAGGCTTGGCAATGGAAAGCACAGTTTCCAAGGACGGATCCCAGCAGGGAGGTGATGGAGGTTTTGTACTGCCCACTGGGGAGAGGAAGGCGCCCCAGTTCTGCTCCCTTGGACTGAAGCGGGCTAAGGCAGCCCTTGGCCATCCCCCTCCCTTACTCCCCAATCCTGAGCCTGCCAAGGGCCCCAGCCAGTCGGCCCCAGTGGGCATCCGCCTGACCTTAAGCCAGATGTTACAGGCCTGCATTGGGAAGTAAGCCTCGGCCCGAGCCCCTTCCGTCAGCCCCAGCTTTTCCCCCAGCCACTCACCCCCAGACCCCTGTTCTGGAAGGAGATCAGAGATGACAGGAGGAAGGAGAAAACGGGGGTGACCGCCTTCTCACACTCACCCGTCATGCAGTCAAGGGAACGTGGCAGCCATGGCCCCAAGATGTTCCAGCTGAGAGTGAACCCCAGGAATCTGGATCGGCGGCCAGGTCAGAGGCCGATGCGCAAAGAAGGTGATTTTTAGCCACATTTTATTGAAGTGGACAGAGACAGCTCGGGCCGCTGTGGCTCAGCGAGAGGAAGCTTCTGAACCAGAAAGGCCGTATTGCAAAGAGCGGAGGAGAGGTTCCCGGGAAAGCTGCCCGAAGGGGCTTTCCTCCCCCAGAAAAAAGCCCTGGGGAGGAAGTGAGCCGTGGGGTTTACTCTCGCTGGAAATTTGCATAAATTCTGTGTGTGTGTGTGTGTGCGCGCACATGCACTAGAACAAGGCATAAAGACATCCTCCTGTATTTGCTTACAGAACTGTGTATTTTTATCTTGCACAGGTTAAGTCTGGAAGCCTTCCCCAGCCTGGCATTTCCTGTGCAAAGTCCCTGTGGTTCTGCCATCGTCTGATAGTATTTTTGGGATACAGCTCAGCCAACAATGGCCACAGACCAAAACCAGCCTCTTCCCTCGTTGTGAGCAGCCCCGTTCAGAATAGTCTGTGCATGTTCAATGGCTGAGAAAGAGAAAATTAAGAATTGATGACCCATGGAAAGTATACAAAATTCACATCTCCGTGTATGTAGGTGGTTTTTTTTTTGGTGTTTTTTTGTTTTTGTTTTTGTTTTTGTTTTGGCAGGCAGAGTGGACAGTGAGAGAGAGAGACAGAGAGAAAGGTCTTCCTTTACCTTTGGTTCACCCTCCAATGGCACCTTCGGCTGGTGCATCGCACTGATCCGATGGCAGGAGCCAGGTGCTTCTCCTGGTCTCCCATGGGGTGCAGGGCCCAAGCACTTGGGCCATCCTCCACTGCCTTCCCGGGCCACAGCAGAGAGCTGGTCTGGAAGAGGGGCAACCAGGAAAGAATCCAGTGCCCCGACCGGGACTAGAACCCGGTGTGCCGGCGCCGCTAGGCGGAGGATTAGCCTAGTGAGCCGCGGCGCCAGCCCCGTGTATGTAGTTTTATCACTGCAAGGACACGACCACCTGTTCACTTCCTGTCCATGGCTGCTTTTATGATGCTACAGCAGAACCGAGTAATGGCCTCAGACACAAAGAGGCCCCCAAAATCTAACATTTCTATGACCCAGCCAGTCCCTGAAGAGTTCACTCTTGCCCCACTGATCTGAGTGCCACGTGTGCTGTAAACTGTGGTTTCACTTATGGGTGGTTCTGTTTTGGAAATTCTACTCCGTTCCAAAGGTCAGTTTCATTATTGCTGCATCAAAAACACACCACCTTGGTTGGGGCAGACACTTAAAATGCTGCTTGGGAGCCCTGCAGCCATATTGGTTTGAGTTTTGGCTCTGCTTCTGATCCGCATTCCTGCTAATGCAGACCCTGGGAAGGCAGTGGAAGAGGGCCAAAGTGCTTGGGTCTCTGCCACCCAGATGGAATTCCTGTCCTGGCTTCAGCTTGGCCCAGCCCTGGCTGCTGTAGGCATTTAGGGAGTGAACCAGAAGATGGAAAGTCTCTCTCTCTCTCTCTCTCTCTCTCTCTGCTTTTCAAATAAAACAAAAAGAAATTTTGTACTTTGAAAATACACCACCTTGATCATGACAGTAATTTGCAATCAGCTTCACTATTTGGTGGACAAGGCTGCTTGCTCGGTGTCCCTTCTCTCTTCGTGACATAGCTGACCCTGTCTGGACTTCTCCATGCTCATTTTAGAATAATCTGGTTGCCAACTCCAGGGAAGACCCTGCTGGGATTTGGTCGGCAATCTCATTGAATCTCTGGATGAGCTTAGAAAGAAACTGACATATTTATACTACTGAGGCTTTCTATCCGTGAGTAACATGTCTCTCTCCTTCTATAAGGTTCTTCAATGTACCCCAATAGCTCCTCTGGAATGGACTCACTCGTCTGTAGCTTGAAACTTACTTATAAGCTCACCTAGAAAACCACCCCTGGCCTAATGGTAGAGCTAGAAATGTGCCAGGGGATTCCAGTTCAATCCCATCAAGGTGGCATGTACCAGGGCCATCTTACTTGTGAAAGTGACCAGTTTAAGTTCATAATTGATCAAAAAGACAGGATTAAGTGTCAAAGGGATTACATAAATAAGACCAGTGTTGGCAAATAATAATTTATCAAATTAAAAAGGAGAGAATGATCCTACATGGGAAGCAGGATACATAGCAGACTCATAGAATGGCAAATGCCCTAAACAGCACTCTGGCCTCAGAATCAGCCCTTAAGGCATTCAGATCTGGCTAAAAACCCCATGAGAGTTTCACAGGCATGGAAAGCCAAGACATTGTGGCAAAAAAAAAAAAAATCTAAATGAAAGATCTCTGTGAATGAGATCCCAGTGGAAAGAACGGGCCATCAAAGAAGGAGCTACCTTTTTCTGAAGGGAGGAGAGAACCAATTTGAATATGACCTTGTCTAAACAAAATCAGAGTTGGTGAACTCAAGAGGCTTCCATAGGCTTGGCAGCTCATGACAAGAGCCCCAGGTGATTACTGACATCATAAATAAGAGTGTCAATTATTAAATCAACAACGGGAGTCACTGTGCACCTGCTCCCCGTGTAGGACCTCTGTCCTTAATGAGTTGTACTATGCAAATTAATGGTAAAACTACTACCCAAACAGTACTCTAACCTTTGTGTGTCTTTGTGGGTGCAGTCTGTTGAAATCTTTACTTAGTATATACTAAGTTGATCTTCTGTATATAAAGATAATTGAAAATGAATCTTGATGAAGAATGGGATGGGAGAGGGAAAAGCCACCATAATTCAAAAGTTGTACTTTGGGGGCCATTGCAGTGGCTCACTTGGTTAATCCTCCGCCTGCAGCGCCAGTGTCCCATATGGGCGTGGGGTTCTAGTCCCAGTTGCTCCTCTTCCAGTCCAGCTCTCTACTGTGGCCCAGGAAGGCAGTGGAGGATGGCCCAAGTGCTTGGGCCCTGCACTTGCATGGGAGACCAGCAGGAAGCACCTGGCTCCTGGCTTTAGATCGGCGCAGCGCGCCAGCTTTAGCAGCCATTTGGGGGTTGAACCAGCAGAAGGAAGACCTTTCTCTCTGTCTCTCTCTCTCTCACTGTCTAACTCTGCCCGTCAAATTAAAAAAAAAAAAGTTGCACTTTGGAAATTTTATTTATTAAATAAAAGTTAAGAAAAATAAATAAATAAAAAGATTGACTAAAAAAAAGGAGCCAGTGCCATGGCGCAGTAGGTTAATCCTCCACCTGCGGCACCAGCATCCCATATGGGCGCCAGTTCTAGTCCCGGCTGCCCCTCCTCCAATCCAGCTCTCTGCTGTGGCCTGGGAAAGCAGTAGAAGATGGCCCAAGTCCTTGGGCCCCTGCACCCACGTGGGAGACCAGGAAGAAGCACCTGGCCCCTGGCTTCGGATCGGCGTAGCTCCGGCCATTGCAGCCATCTGGGAAGTGAACCAATGGAAGGAAGACCTTTCTCTCTGTCTCTCCCTCTCATTGTCTGTAACACTACCTCTCAAATAAATAAATAAAATCTTTTTTGATAATAAAATAAAATAAAATAACCACCTGGCCATGCTACTTCTTTGTGGATAAATTTTTTTAACTTCCAATATAATTCCTAGAAGTTATAGGCCTGCTTAGATTTTTTTATTTACTTTGGGTTCAATATTGCAAATATTTTTCATAAAGTGTCAATTCATCAAGACTTTGCAATTTTTTGTCATAAAGTTTTTATTAATCTTTCTCATTGCTTGCTTCATCTCCTTATCATCTGTAGTTCTGAAGTAGGCAGGCATATAGGTTAAAATTGATCAGATTTGTGAACTGGAAGACCACGCCCCTGTGTGACCTCATGCCCCTACCTGATGCCTTTGCCACGGCCCTGTGTGGCCTCATTCCCCTACCTGGCCACACCTGGGTGCCCACCAGCCAATCAGGTTAATTGACCACTCCCCTTTGGAAGTGGGTTAAAAGCTGGGCCACGGTGTGGCCCGGCCAGCTCTGTTTCCCTGGCCTCGTGCTAGGAAGGGGGCTTGCTGTAGCCCCGCGCCTCCAGGGCCCATGGCCTTCGGGCCATGTGCTCTAGGCTTCCTGGCCTAGATGCTCTTCCACGTGGCTGGTTCCTGGTGCTTGGTATGAACCCCTATTCACCTCTCTCCCCTAAATAAAGCTCTCACTCTCCTACGCATCTTTCTTACTAAATAAAAGCTTAAAACGTACCGTGCTGCCTCGTTTATCTGTGCCGGTATTTAGAATTCTTCTCTAAATATTAGGCAAAACCCTCTCGGGCTTATGAATATCGGGGATTTAGTAATAAGCCCGTGGTGAAATCGTAAGGCACCCTAAATTCCGGTAGCACATGTGGCACCCCGGATAGCATTTCTATGGAACTTTAAGGGGACACATTTCAGTGTAAACTTTAGGGGGTCTTCTCCGATTTCAGTTCTGCCTCCTTTCTTTACTCCAGAAGGGTTTTCTTGGGGGTTCTCTCTTATATATACCCATTTTGCTTCATCTGATTTGCTCATATCTTTTTATTTTTTTCCTTCTATTTTTCTTTTTTTTTTTTTTTTTATTTGACAGGTAGAGTTACAGTGAGAGAGAGAGACAGAAAGAAAGGTCTCCCTTCCATTGGTTTACTCCCCAAATGGCCACCACAGCCGGTGCTGCGCGGATCTGAAGCCAGGAGCCAGGAGCCAGGTACTTCTCCTGGTCTCCCATGCAGGTGCAGGGCCCAAGCACTTGAGCCATCCTCCTCTGCACTCCCAGGCCACAGCAGAGAGCTGGACTGGAAGAGGAGCAACCGGGACTAGAACCCAGCACCCATATGGGACACCGGCACTGTAGGCAGAGAATTAACCTAGTGAGCCACGGCGCCAGCCCCCTCTATTTTTCTTCTTTAAATATTTCTTTTTATTTATTTGTAAGGCAGAGTGAGCAAGAGAGAGAATCTTCCATTTGCTGATTCACGCCTCAAATGCCTGCAGCAGCCAAGGCTGGGCCAAGCTGAAGCCAGGAACCCATCAATGGCAGGGACCCAAGTCCTCTGACCCATCCCCTGCTGCCTTTCAGGCACACCCTCAGGAAGCTGGATGGGACATGAGGAGCCAGAACTTGAACCAGCATTCTGCTAAGGGGTGCAGGCATCCCAAGGGGCAGATGAACCTGCAGCACCATAACACTTGCCCCTCTCCTTTTCTAGCTTCTTAAAGTGGATGCTTGGGAGCTAGCACTGTGGTGTAGCAGGTAGAGCCACCACCCAAAACACTGGCATCCCATCTGGGCTCCAGTTTGTGTCCTGGCTGCTCCACTTCGGATCCAGCTCCCTGCTAACGTGCAGGGAAAGCAGTGGAAGACGGCCAAGGGCTTGGGCCCCTGCACCATGTGGGAGGCCCAGGGGAGGTTTTTGGCTCCTAGCTTCAGGCCAGCCCAACTCTGGCCATTGTAGCCATTCAGGGAGTGAACCAGTGGATGGAAGACCTGTGTGTGTGTGTGTGTGTGTGTGTGCACGCGCGTGTCTCCGTGTCTCCTTCTCTCTCTCTCTGTAACCTTGTCTTTCAAATAAATAATCTTTTTTAAAAAAAATCGGATGATTAACTCACTAATTTGGACTTTTTCCTTTCTTAATTTAAGGGTTTATGCTACAGTTTTTTTTCTGAGCATCCCTTCAGCTGCTCAGTCCAAATATTTACATCTGCTTTTTTTGTCGTCATTCAGTTCTAAATATTATGTAATTTTCATTACGCTTGCTTCCTCGTCTTCTTGCTAGATGAGTTGTCTCGCAGCACAATCTAACATTTCTGAAAGTATCGAGGTTTTCTAGCTGCCTGCTACAGGATTCCTAACGTAACCGCGCTGGGGTTAGAGACGATGACCTTTTTGTTACTGATGCCCTGAAATCTGTTGAGACTGTGTGAGGCCCAGGATGTAGTCCCTCTTCATAAATGCACGATGGCCAGCGCCGCGGCTCACTAGGCTAATCCTCTGCCTAGCGGCGCCGGCACACCAGGTTCTAGTCCCAGTCGGGGCACCAGATTATGTCCCGGTTGCCCCTCTTCCAGGCCAGCTCTCTGCTGTGGCCCGGGAAGGCAGTGGAGAATGGCCCAAGTGCTTGGGCCCTGCACCCCATGGGAGACCAGGAGAAGTACCTGGCTCCTGGCTTCGGATCAGCGAGGTGCGCCGGCCGCAGGTGCCATTGGAGGGTGAACCAATGGTAAAGGAAGACCTTTCTCCCTGTCTCTCTCACTGTCCACTCTGCCTGTCAAAAAAATAAATAAATAAATAAATAAATAAAAATAAATGCACGACTGTGGGTGGTTGAAAAGAATCTTTGTGTTCCGCTATTATATATGTCCATGAAATTCATTTGTCAAGAAGGGTTTTGGTTTGGATGTTGAAGTCCCCCGAGTCCCCCATGTGTTAAAGGCTTGCTTGGTCCCCAGGGTGGCGCTCTTGGGAGGTGGTGGAACCTTTACAGGTGAGGCCTAGTGGGAGATCCTCAAGTCGTTGATGGTGTGCTCCCAGCAGAGTGGGGTGGGGGTAGGGCAATCTTCCTTCAAGGCTGTTAGGAAAAACCTAAGTTTCCGCCCACCCTCTCTGGACTTCCTGTGTTCCTGAATGACTGTGTTCCTCCCCCCCTCCCCCGCTCATGCTCCACACGGTCATTCTCTGTCACCACCAGACAGCCCAACCAATGGAGCCACCTGATACTGGCATTGAACCTCCACCACAGAGCTCAGTAACGCTTTCCTTTTAATAACGTTAGCTGTCTCAGCTGTTTCATTACAGCAACAGAAAGCTGACCGATATGGTTAAGTTTTTCAAATTTTCTGCATCTTAACTGACTTTTGTATTTCCTTGGTTCATCAGTTCCAAACAGAGGTGTGTTTAGGGGTCCAATTATGATGGTGTCTCCTTGCCAGTGGTAAACATTTTTATCTATTTTGGGACTGCCATTAGATGCAAATTTACAACTATTAGATATTTCCAGTGAGTTGAAATTTTTATCGGGAATTTTTATCCTCTTTGTCCAGTGATAATTTTTGCCTAAAGCCTGTATTTTCAGGTTTCAGTATACCAGCTTTCACTTGTTAATATTTGCCTAGCATATCTTAATATTTAATTGTTTAATAGTATTATTTGATGTATTGAAGTAGACTCAACAGTGCTATTTTATTTAAACTTTCAAATTCAAATTTAGATATTATTAAAGATGTTTGCTTTAAAATTTTGACATACAGAAAGTACTAGAAAATCCAGTACAGGGCTGGCATTGTAGTGCAGTGGGTTAAACTGCTGCCTGCAATGCCAGAATCCATGTGGACACAGGTTCAAGTCCCAGATGCTCCTCCTGTCCAGATCCCTGTTAATGCACCTGGGAAAGCAGTGGAAGATGGCCCAAGTGCTTGCACCCCTGCACCCACATGGGAGACCCTAAAGAAGCTCCTGGCTCCTGGCTTTAGCCTGGCCCTGCCTTGGCCATTGTGGCCATTTGGGAAGTAAAACATCAGATAGAAGACCTTTCTCTCTCTCTCTTTCAAATAAATATAATAAATCTTAAAAAATGAAGAAAACCAGAAATAAAAAAAATAAAGAAAACCCAGTGCAATGATTAAACCCCCAAAACAATGTACCTCAATTTAAGATACTATTTTGCCATTTTTGCTTTATCTGCATCAATTTTTTTTATTTGACATATGGAGTTAGACAGTGAGAGAGAGAGAGAAAAGGTCTTCCTTCCATTGGTTTACTCCCCAAATGGCCACTACGGCCAGCGTGCTGCGCCGATCCGAAGCCAGGAGCCAGGTGCTTCCTCCTGGTCTCCCATGCGGGTGCAGGGCCCAAGCACTTGGGCCATCCTCCACTGCCCTCCCGGGCCACAGTAGAGAGCTGGACTGGAAGAGAAGCAACCGGGACTAGAATCCGGTGCCCATATGGGATGCCATCGCTGCATGTGGAGGATTAACCAAGTGAGCCACGGCACTGGCCCCCTTCATCAATATTTTTATCAGGACATCTTTTTACCTAAGTCTAACACCATTGTTATTAGGTTTCAATAAAATTAATAATTCCTCAATATTAATACTCCACTCGCACTCAAAATTTCCCAATTACCTCAAATCGCATTTATGATTTATAATTATATATATATTGCTTTTTATAATTTACACTTGTTTTTCATGTTGTTCTTCCGGCCTAACACTTTCCTGATCTAGGACAGTTTCCGTAAACCACCAGGTCTCCACCACACACTTTAAAGTCATCTGCCCAATCCCCATGGACAGCCCAGGCTTTCACTTCCGTCTTTGTGTCCTTGTACTTTAGGCATGTTGGCTGCGACCCACGTTCTCTGCAACAGTTTCTTAAGCCAGTGCCGAATCTGTCTTTTACTTTGTTATGGGGTCCATTTATTCTTACTGTGATTGCCAATGTATTTGGAATGAATTCCTCCATGTTGTTATTTCTACACGACACGTCCTGTGTGAAAATGTAATTTTCCTCCGGTGCTGTTTTTGTTTAATTGGACCAAGTGTTCTGTTTTTGCTTTCCCGGGTTGGTTTCTCTCATTCCTTCTTTCTCCGAAATTACTCTGGAGGTTTATTTACATTATTTGTGTCCCCTGCCCTAAGCCACCTGACAGTGCGTAACAGCCCCACCTCCCCTTGTGCCTGGCCCGTGTCCCTCAGGTCTGGGTGCCAAGAGCCAGCGTGGGAGCCACATCCACGGAACTGCAGGACAAAGGGGACCGCCCTGGAAGAAAGCTGCTGTGCTAACCCTGGGCCACGGCTAGGCACGGGTCACTCCTGCACTGGCTGAGGGCCAGGCCGGAAGGCGGCGCTGGCATGGCGCCCTTTGTACACCCCATTCAGGGCTCCAGTGGGCAGGAGGGGTCCCAGGCAGCAAGGACGGACCGAGGACTCATTCACAGCCAGGTAGGACATCGGCCTGGGGCAGCAACAGCGCCAAAGGAGAATTTCTAAGGAACTCATGGAAGTCCCCGGCAAAAAAAAAAAAAAAGGTCACTTAGATCCAGGCCCCGGGAGTGGGAGCAGCCACGGAAGCTGGTGCCTTGTCCCGACTGCCCCCGTGAGGGCTCAGTGGACATCAGAGGGCCAGCCGCACCCACTTCCCACTAAGGTCTGGTGCGCTCTTTGTACCATGTGACCCTGGGCCAATAGCCAGGTTCTGATTGGCTTAGGGAAGGTCACCTGATCAATGGCCGCCAGTGGGTAGGCGGAGCTATGTGGTGAGCTCAGCCAATCAGATTGTCTCTCGGGAACTTGGCGCCGGGAGCCGCTGGAACCCACAGGAAGATGGCGCTGAGCACCGGAAGATGACAGCAGGTGGGACAGGCCATGGCAGGAAGCGGGAGTCCGGAGGCGGCGGAAGGCACAGGGCAGAGCGGAGGAAGAGAAGGGCGGTTTAGCAAGCTCAGCGGAAGCTGGATCCCTCTGGGCTGAGGATTCTTTGTCATCCACTCACTCCTGAGAGCTGGCTGCCGCCCTGGGGCATGGTCGGGCACTTGTTCATCCTGGCCAGGAGCCCCGGGCAGGCTGATCGCATTGGGGGCTTCGCGTCAGGCCCCTCGCCTCGCCTGCTGCCTGCAAGCGTCCTGCCCTGGAGCAGCGCCCTTCCCTTGGGGTCGCTGCAGCTGGGCTCTGAGCGCCACCGCAGATGGCCCGTCCCTCAGGGAAAGTGAGAGACGGGAAGGGCGGCCCCGGGTGCAGCCCAGCGGTCCCCCACCCACACAGACGTCACCCCAGACAGCTGTTGCTGCGTGTCCTCCAATAAACTTCTCCCCCTTGTGTGCTTTATTTTATTCTGGGAAAATAAGCCTCATTGTATAGTAGAATGTGATGCACAAACCAAGCTCCAAACTCTGTCAAAACAAGAACCAGCCCGCAACACCCCTCCTCCCGTGTATAAAGTCACTGCCGATACGACCGGCCCCGCAGCTTATTGCTTCTGTCGCTTGTTTCTTGAGAACATGACCCCGATCAGGCCCATGGCTGCCAAGCCCACTCCTGCCACGCCTGCAGCCATGACCACGTCTCTGACCTGCAACAGAGAAGAGGGCCGATGAGACGGGGGAGGAATCAGAACAGGCCACACACTCCGGGAGGACACTGCACACAGGGAGCCTTGCCCGCCCCTCTGCCTACCTGACCAAACTCAGGGGTCAGCCGGGAAGGGCAGGGCAGCGTGGGAAAAGAATTAGAAAAGGGAGCCATCCGGCCAGGAGTGTGGGTGGGTGGCCGTGAAAGGACAGAGAGAGGATGCCAGGTGATGGAGGGCCTGGCAGGCCACCGGGCAGCTTGAAGCAAGGGAGACATCAGGGAGGAAGTGTTACCAGGACTCAGGAACCTGTAGGCCCGTGGGAGCAAGCTCTTTCCCTATCTTGGGCATCAGTGCAGGCAAGGAGGTGCCCTCTGTGGGTTCCTTAAATGACTCAACGATGAAAAATAGTGATGTTAGACTTTGAGTTATTAGGATAACTGATTTATTTTGCTTTCAGTTTGTTTTGTTTTGTTTTTTTAAAGGTGTTGCAAAAGTAACAGTGAATTTCATGACAAAAGTGGAACACATCAACTGTTGCTCCCTCCTGGTACAAGTTAAGCCTCCACTTGGGATGCCGCCCATCTCAGAGCGCCAGTTCAAGTCCTGGCTACTCTGTCTCTGATCCAGCTTCCTGCTAGTGCACCTGGGAAGGAAACAGCGAAATGGCTCACATGCTTGGTGCTTGGACCCCTGCCACCTGCGCAGGAGACCCAGATGAAAGTCCTACCTCCTGGCTTCAGTCTGGCCCAGATCTGGCTGTTGCAGCCATTTGGGGAGTGAACCAGCAGTTGGAACATCCATCCTTCCTTCCTTCCTTCCTTCCTTCCTTCCTTCCTTCCTTCCTTCCTTCCTTCCTTCCTTCTTTTCTCTCTTTCTTCCTCTTTCTTTCTTCTTTCTTTCTTTCTCTTTCTTTCTCTCTCTCTCCCTCTTCCTTTCTTTCTTTCTCCCCCCCTTTTCTCACTCCTCTCTTTCCTCTCTTTCTCTGTCTCCTTGCCCACCACTCTGCCTCTCAAATAATATCAAAAGAAAAAATAAAAAGTAAGGTCCCCTCAACTTTAAGAAGCAACTAAAACCCAATTAAGGGCTGGCACCACGGCTCAATAGGCTAATCCTCCGCCTTGCGGCACCAGCACACCAGATTCTGTCCCAGTTGCCCCTCTTCCAGGCCAGTTCTCTGCTGTGGCCCAGGAAGGCAGTGGAGGATGGCCCAAGTGCTTGTGCCCTGCACCCCATGGGAGACCAGGAGAAGCACCTGGCTCCTGCTTTCAGATCAGCGCAGTGCGCCGGTCACAGTGCACCGGCTGCGGCGGCCATTGGAAGGTGAACCAATGGCACAAGGAAGACCTTTCTCTCTGTCTCTCTCTCACACTGTCCACTCTGCCTGTCAAAATAAATAAATAAATAAATAAATACCCAACTAAAAGTAAAAGAAGGCATTTGTTGTAGGCTAATTCCAC
Organism: Oryctolagus cuniculus; assembly: GCF_964237555.1. Lineage (NCBI taxonomy): Eukaryota > Metazoa > Chordata > Mammalia > Lagomorpha > Leporidae > Oryctolagus > Oryctolagus cuniculus. The sequence continues at coordinate 7,592,836 of NC_091432.1, read as the reverse complement.
AAGGACGCAGACAGCCCTAAACCCTAGGACACCAGAGTACAATGCTTTGATGGACACTAATTATACAACTCCAGGTACGTGCGGAAACGGGACAGAAGGAGAAAGAGCTTTTGCTAGGTCCTTGGACCCCCTCCTGACCTCACTGGATAAATGGAAATGTATTCTCTGGAGAGGGTAAAAGAGTACATTGAGGGCCGGCGCTGTGGCGTAGCAGGTAAAGCTGCTTCCTGCACTGCTAGCATCCCATATGGGCGCCAGTTTGAGTCCCGGCTGCTCCACTTCCGATCCAGCTCTCTGCTATGGCAAGAGTAGAAGACGGGCCAAGTCCTTGAGCCCCTGCACCCGCATAGGGGACCTGGAAGAAGCTCCTGGCTCCCAGATTCGGATCAGCGCAGCTCTGGCTGTTGTGGCCATCTGGGGAGTGAACCAGTGGATGGAAGACCTCTCTCTCTGTCTCTGTCTCTCTCTCTGTCTCTCTCTCTCTCTCTCTCTCTCTCTGTAACTCTGCCTTTCAAATAAATAAATAAATCTTTTTTTAAACAAAAAGAGTACATTGAGGAGCGAGCCTAGATTTCAAGAAGGAAGTGTGCAGACTTGAGTATCCTATCGCAAACAAGGAATCAAGAGACTGTAGATGGAACCAAAACTGCCGTGACTCAGTTTTACTTAACAACAGCTAACAGCGATCTGCAACTGATCAGACTTGTTTAACTTCACAGCTAAATAATGCTTGCTTAAGAATTCCATGAAGTGACCTCAGGGAAGTTGGCTACAATTATAGGACTTCCTCCTTCTGCAAATGGCCAAGCCCAAGGTCAAACCGTTCCCACGTGGCCAGTTCCAGGATGCTCATCAGCGCTGACTGTGGGAATCCGTCCCCACCCCCACCCCCCAGCAAAGTTCAGTATCCTTCTTAGAGCCCTTCGAGGCTTCTCCCGCCTATGAAACGTTCTCCTGTGAACTTGAGAATCCGAGATGGTCTTTGCAACAAAGGTCCACCATCTCCCCAGGCTGCCGGCCTCTTGAATAACCTGATACCCTCACGTCAACTCTCGCCTCTCGAGGGTTGGCGTCTAAGAGGCCAAATCCTCAAGTCTGCAACACAAACCTGGGAGACTCCCAGACCTCCGACCCCTCTGCATTCCCAGGAATCCACTTTCCACAAAAGAGCCTGAAAGACTCCTCTGGGTAATCTGACCAGCCAGCACAAAAGAGACCAGTGACAGGAGTTCTTAAAGAGCCCACACAACTTTAAGAAGCAACTAAAACCCAACTAAGGGCCGGCGCCGCGGCTCAATGAGCTAATCCTCCGCCTTGTGGTGCCGCTGTGGCATAGCAGGTAAAGCCACCGCCTGCAGTGCAGGCATCCCATATGGACACCGGTTCAAGTCCCGGCTCCTCCACTTGCAATCCAGCTCTCTGCTACGGCCTGGGAAAGCAGAAGAGGATGGCCCAAGTCCTTGGGCCCCTGCACCCACTTGGGAGACCCAGAAGAAGCTCCTGGCTCCTGGCTTTGGATCAGCACAGCTCTGGCCATTGGGGCCAATTGGGGAAGTGAATCAGTAGATGGAAGACCTCTCTCTCTCTCTCTCTCTGCCTCTGCCTCTCTCTAATTCTGTCTTTCAAATAAATAAATAAATATTTTAAAAAAAGAGCCCACACAGAGCACTTCACAGTGACACGAGGTTAACACACCGCCCTGGCCCCCACCCACTCAAGGGCCTCATTCAGCAGCAAGCCGCTCACCCTTGATGGTGAGCTTACAACCAAGACCAGAGACTGCCAAGGAAAGCTTCCAAAAGTGAAGACAAACAGCAGGGCACAGGAAAAAGCTATCTAGACAAACATAAACGGCCCAGAGATGGAAGCAACTTCTGAAAAACCATCAGGAGAGAAAAACAGAACATGTTGCATCCGATGAATATGAAAGTGGTACTATAAGAAATAGAATATTGGGAAAACAAAAACAGCCCATAGAAAATAAACTTATGATGGAAATGACAAACTCAATAGAAAGGTCGAAAGATAAAGCTGAGGGGCCAGCACCATGGTGTAGGAGGTAAAGCCGCCACCTGTGATGCTGGCATCCCATATGGGCACCAGTTTGAGTCCTGGCTTCTCCACTTCCAATCCAGCTCCCTGCTTATGGCTTGGGAAAGCAGCAGAGGAGGGCCTAAGTGCTTGGGCCCCTGCATCCACATGGGGGACTCGAAAGAAGCTTCTGGCTTCCGATCAGCCCAGCTCCAGCCATTGCAGCTATTTGGGGAGTGAACCAGTGGATGGATGACCTCTCTCTCTGTCTCTCCCTCTCTCTCATTGTAACTCTTTCAAATAAATAAATAAATCTTAAAAAAAAAAAAAAAGATCAAGTTTAGGATATCTCTCAGAAGGAGTAGTAAAAAGGTAAAGATATAGAAAAACAAAGATCAAAAAGTAGGGAATAGACCCCGCTTCCTTATAACGCACATCCTGAGAGGCAGGAGGCAGTGGCTCAAGGAGTTGGGCCCTGCACCCATGGGAGAAATCGGGTTGAGTTCTAGGCCCCAGCTTCCGCTTGGCCCAGCCTGCTGTTGCAGGCCTCTTGGGAGTAAAGCAGCAGATGCCAGAACTCTCTGTATTCGGCTCTCTGCCTTTCACAATAAAATGGAAATTTCAAAAGTATGGAATAATCCAAACAGTCCAACACTGGCATAACAGACATTCCAGGAAGGGACACAAGAGAAGAATCAAGAGAAAAATAATGCATGAAACTCACTAGAACCCAAGCATGTATGCTTCAGACTGAAATGGTGTCCTGAGGCCCATGTAGACCTGCACCAAAGCACATTACCATGAAATTCTAGAACAAAGAAAGACAGCACAACAAGATGGTTTTTCAGAAGTTGTTTCCGTCTCTGGGACGTTTCTGTTTGTCTAGATAGCTTTTTCCTGTGCCCTGTGCCAGGAAACCATGAAGAGGTGAGAGACCACAGTGGCTCAGACTCAGAAGCAACACAGGAAGCGAGAGGACAACGGGCGACGCCCCCAGACTTCTGGAGTGAAGCTGTCTCCACCCAACATTCTGTGCTCCAGCTATCAAATCAGGTGACACAGGAAATGTTAAGACAACGCAGAAACACGAGGTCTCCAAAAATGTACTTCACGTGCTCCATTTTCAAGTCACCGAAACAGGTAAGACATGGGCTACAGAGGATGGGTGTTCCGTAATAAGACAGAAATAGAACGCACTCTCCCCCCAGGAACGGTGAAAGCCAGGCTCAGAAAGACCACTGGGCACCAGGGCACCACAGACAGTAACTGCCGGGCTACATCATAGCTCCCCCCCAACAGACGTCCACATGGCGAGGGGAGCTGAGGACGCAAATGCACTCCAGGGCACGAATTACGTCACCCTTGAAACAGGGACATGATCCTGAGCTACCCGAGTGGGCCCAAGGTAATCACAAAGTTCTTTAAAAGACAGAAGGCAACAGGCAGAACAGACGTGTCACCGTGATGCAACGTGAGAAAGATGCAACTGGTCATTGCTGGCTTTGAAAGATGGGGGTCCAAGAGCTGAGACAGTGTGGGAAGATGCGGCAATAGGTACAGAGAAAATTAAGCAATGAAAAGAGCTAATTATCATCAAGAAAAAAGAACCCCTAGAAAGGCAACTACCCTAATACATCACGGCACCCAGCTGTGAGTAAAACTTGTGTAGACAGAACGCAAACACCAAAGACTAACTTAATAAAAAGTATCCTCTAAAGTTGTGCTGAGAGAACGGGGAAGAGGGTAGTACTGAGTGTAACCCTCAGGGGCGGGCATCCGGACCAGCAGTTAACACCCAGCTTGGGGCACTTGCATCCCAGACACCAGGGCCTGGGTTCGAGTCCTAGCTCCTCTGCTTCTGATCCAGCACTCACTAGGAAGCCGCAGATGACGGCTCCGGAACCTGAGTCCTACCCAGCCACACGGGAAACCCAGATGGAGTTCCAGCCCCCTGGCCTGGCCCAGCCTCAGCTGTGGTGGGCATCTGGGCAGGGAATCAGCAGATAGGAGATTTCTCTCTCTCTCTCTCTCTCTCTCTCTCTCTCTCTCTGCCTTTCTAGTAAAATGAAAACAATTTTTAAGTGTAACTTTCATTCACCATAACAAAAAGACAAAAAAGCATATCTAAAATGTATTAATAAGGAATAGTATTTTTTAGTAATTTTATTGTTACTATTATTTTTAGAAATCTATTATTTAGAAACTTGGCAATAGCTGCGTACAACAGTAAGTGACTAAAATAGCCATCTAGTGGAGTGAGTTCTGAGAAGAACAGAGTGGCAGAGAAGGGAACCCTGCATTGCGTTAGGAGCTTGAGTCCTGGTTATCTTTTCAAATTGTGTAGTGTTACTTTAAGAAACTAAAACACTGAGTTTTAAAGAGTTTTCAAGAGAGAGAACAAAAAAGACAAAGAAACAGAGAGGCTAGGTTGGTAACCCCAGGAACCTGATACAAAATCCTGCCCTACTCACTAACTGCTTAGAAAACAAAAGGCACGACAATGGCGCCGGAGCCATTCCACAGCTGAGGAAGACAAGCAGCCACGCAGCCCAGCAAACAGCACAGGAAACACTGCTCCCGCACAGTGCCGGCCACCGCGCTGGCACAGGTACCCGGGCAACCGCCAGAACTGCCCTGCTATTTTGGCTTTGTCCAGCGGCGGGCGGGTCTCAGCTAAGAGGGTCAGGGACAGGCGTTGGCACAACCAGCGCAGCCGCTAACCCAGTGTGTGGGACGCACCTCCCACATCTGAGAGCCTGGTTTGAGTCCCAGCTCTCCGCTTCCAGTCCAGCTTCCCGCTAATGCACACCCTGGGAGGCAGCAGATGATGGCTCAAGTCCCTGGGCCCCTGCCACCCACACGGGAGAGCTGAGTGGAGTTCCTGGCTCCTGGCTTTGGGCCAGGCCAACCCTCGTTGTTGGAGAGCGAGCCACTAGGTGATAGATCTCTGTCCCTCTCTCTTTCTGTCTCTCTGCCTTTCCAATCAAGCAGGGGAAAGAAACGAGGGTCACACAGAAAGAGCTCAGATTCCCCTTTCCTTTGGCCTCTGAGCTTCAAGCTGGGTTTATCTCAAGTGCCCGAACACGCAGCCAGCGTGACCATCAGTGTTTCAGATTCTAGGGATGTGCCTGCTGATTTTACCACGCTGTCTTTCAGTAACCACACCTGGCATAACGGGTCTTTCAGAGGCAAGTCACAAGACGTCTTTAATGTCCAACTGGAGGGTCTCTCTGGCAGTCTGCAACACAGCAGCCATGGACCTAAGCCCAAGCACCATGAAGAGTTTCAGATCCACTGTGGTAGGAGCTGGCATGAGTGTGTGCCGGGCATGCACCAGCGTTTGGACCATTCCCAGCACAAAGCTCTGTTCCCCTAGTCTGCACTTGGGCTTTTAAAGTCCACTGCACCTGTTATGGTTTAAACAGAATTTTCTTTTCTTTCTTTTCTATTTATTTATCTGAAATGCAGAGTGGACAGAGGGAGAAGGAGAGACAGAGAGAGACAGATCTTCCATCCATTGGTTCACTCCCCAAATCCCTATAACAGCCAGTGGGCCAGGCCAAAGCCATGAGCCAGAGAATCCATCCAAGTCTCCCACATGGTGGCAGGGGCCTCAGGACTTGGGCCATCACCTGCTGCCTCCCAGGCCATTAGCAGGAAGCTAGATTGGAAGTGGAGCAGCCGGGACCCAAGTGTCCCAAGTGGTACCTTAACTCACAGCAGAGAGTTCACCCCGTAATAGGATTCACCTCCCGGACTCAGGCAGACATTTAAACCGCCAAGTCTTGTGTTAACAGTTAATGGATTACTAATATTAATGGGTAGGGTGGACCCTTGATCTAATCATGGCATCTGAGAGGTGCGATTCCAGAGAGGTCTTTAGGTTCCTGAAGGTGGTTCTCACCAGAAGGTTGGTTATGTAAGCCAAGAGTGCTCCCTCTCTCTCTACTTGCTCTCTCTGTCTGTCCCTTCCCACTTCCCTCTGCCACCTTCTCCAGCTTCACCAGATGCCTGAGCCAGTGGGGTCCCCTGACTGTGGACTGTGCACCTCCAAACTGTAAGCCCCCTTCCCTCTGCAAAGCCCCTCTCCGGTATCCCGCACCTTCCCCCACCTTCCTTCCCAGTCTCTTCACCAGCGCGGCCCGCCATCCACCGGCTCAGCCCTGCGCGTTGTATCAGGCACAGCAGCAACCCTGAAACAAAACTGGATAGGAGTGACGTAGGTCAGCACCAGTGGCGGGACAGCGTGACTTCTTCCTATTTCTAGAATTATCCAGGGCTCAATCCTGGGGCCATCCATTCCTGTGACAATGCAGAGGGAGGGAGAAACCCCTCCTCGCTTTACAGCAACTGTTCCCAGTGAAAGCCAGAGGCCCCAAATCAGCAAAACTGCACTGCCTCCCACTGAAGGCATGAAAGAGAGTCACGAACACAAATCAAGAAATCCCGTCCCAGAAACAGGCACTGAGCCTGGCGGCTAAGTCCCCGGTTAAGATGCCCACATCCCACACCGCACTGCCTGGCTCCTCACTCCAGCTCCCTGCTCGTGTAGACCCTGGAAGACAGCAGTGAGGGCTCAAGTAATTGTGTTCTGGCCATCTGTACAGGAGACCTGACTTGAGATTCCAGTTCCCAGTTTCAGCCCATCCCAGCCCTAGCCATTGCAGGCATTTGGGGAGTTTCTCTCTCTCTCTCTCTCTAATAAATGAACTACTCTAAGCAGAATGCTGCCAAAACTCCCAGCTGACCAATGTGGAGAGAATGCATAGGCCTGTCTTCAATGGTCAATATTTACATATATATACATATATTTATTTATTTATTAATATACACATCTTGGCGTTGCTCAGACTTAACTGGGTCATATATGTGTCAGGATACCTAACAGCACAGATGGCCAGCACTGTTGTTAACTACCAGAACGAAACTCACAATGACAAAAATCTGGGCGGGGCCTCCGGCCTGAGGTCTGCTAGTCGCCAGTCTTTAACCCTTCCTCCCGGAAGGTGGCATCTGGTCCAGCAGTTACCACAGCACCTCGCACATCAGAGCACCAGGCCCTGGCTCGAACTTCCAGCTTCCTGCCAGTGCACATCTGGGAGGCAGCAGGGTCCCTGCCGCCCACGCCCACGGGGAGACTTGTCCTGAAGTTCCAGCTCCTGGCTCTGGCCTGGCCCAGCTGCTGCAGGCATGTGGGGAGTGGACAACAGAGGGAGAGCTCCCTCGCTCTTGCTCTCGCTCTCTCTCCCTCCTCCTCTGGCCTTCTCAAATAATAAATGGACGAATGAATAAGCAGATCTGAGGCTCGGCAGCCATGACTGTGGGGGGTGAACTGGCTGGGGAACCTGCGGAACGCGGCTGGTGTGGAGTGGTGGCCCTGCTAAGCTCTCTGGCAGGGAGGCGGGATGATGGAGGGCAAATGCTAATGCAACGGCTCCATTACAGAAGATGCTTTGTCAAGGAAGACACAAATAGCCCCGCTGTTTGTGGTCATGCTTTGTGCACAAAGAGCGTGTTCAATACAAGACAGTGGGCTCTGGTTACCCCAGCAGTGCAATGCATGGGAAAACGGCCCATGCAGGAGTTAGGGCTACACCTGCAGAGACCAGCCCAGCCACCGTGCGATGGGACGGCACTTTCAATCCTGACAACAGGTACGCGCTGTGTGTCCTGCACCCGACAAACTGTCTGTCATTAGAAACGCTAAGAAACCTGACGTTTCCAAAGCAGGCAAACTGGATTCTACCAAGATGCAGACGCCGGCTGTGGGTCCTCCGCGGCTGCTTCTCCGTTTACTACAGTCCGAGCTGTGTCTGGGGAACAGACCGGGCTTACCCTCTAGCCGTGTCCGGGGGGATTACAGACCGAGGGAGCAGCAGTCTTCCCCCGAAAGCACCTGCATTTGGACCGAGCAAGCTTACAAAATATTTATATAGGAACTGGGCTTCATTGACAGTAAGCTAAAAATAATGCCCCATGGTTATCCAGATTTGTGTCATTTGTGTCTTGCCACTGGCCACATCTTCATGTTCTAGTTATCTTACTATTTTATCTGACAGCGACTAGACTTCACTGTGAGTGTGCTTTCTGGTTGCTTTTTCCCCAGTACGATTCGGTGTGAAGGCTTCTTTACAAAACGCTTATTAAAATATAACTATATCTATGGGGCCAGGATTGTGGCGTAGTGGGTAAATATGCTGCCTGTGCCACTGGCATCCCTTATGGGCACCAGTTCAAGTCTCTGCTGCTCCACTTCCAATCCAGCTCCCTGCTAATGCTCCTGGGAAAGCAATGGAGGACATTCCAAGTGCTTTGGCCCCTGCAGCTATGTGGGGGACCCAGAAGAAGCTCCTGGCTGCTGGCTCCAGCCTGGTCCAATGCTGGCCATTGTAGCCATTTGGGGAGTGAACCAGTAGATGGAAGATCTTTCTCCTCTCTCTCCGTCCCTCACTCTCTCTCTGTAACTCTTTCAAATGGTTAAATAAAACTTCTTTAAAAAGAAAACAATAACTAAAAATAAGATAACTATGATACACAAGACCACTTTAGAAAGTTTGTAGAAAATGGAATCAAAGTATCTTGCATGCAAAAAAATTCGCACCCCATGCATCTGAGGGGGCTTCAAAGCGCTCATGAGAAATGCATTCCACGGAAAAACTATGCAGGGATTTCAAAAATGTCTTCCACCAAAATAAACTTATCTTTAATTGTTCCACGAATCTTGGAGGTTCCCTCCTATTTTGTGTATCTGCCAGATAGTCCTGGTGCAGCACCCTGAGTTTCACAGCGTGTCTCGCTGCTTCCTAAGGCTGGATTAGAGTCTGTAGGTGGCATTCATGTGCCTGAAGTAGACACCAGGAGTGTGTCGGACCTTGGCTGTGAGACAGTGGTACCAAGGGTGAAGGCTGAAGGTGCTTTTCTTTTCTTTTCTTTTCTTTTCTTTTTGACAGGCAGAGTGGACAGTGAGAGAGAGAGAGAGAGAGAAAGGTCTTCCTTTGCCATTGGTTCACCCTCCAATGGCCGCCACGGCCAGCACACCGTGCTGATCCGATGGCAGGAGCCAGGTGCTTCTCCTGGTCTCCCATGCAGGTGCAGGGCCCAAGCACTTGGGCCATCCTCCACTGCACTCCCGGGCCATAGCAGAGAGCTGGCCTGGAAGAGGGGCAACCGGGACAGAATCCGGAGCCCCGACCGGGACTAGAACCCGGTGTGCCAGCACCACAAGGCGGAGGATTAGCCTAGTGAGCCGCGGCGCCGGCCTGAAGATGCTTTTCTTTATGCTGATCCTGACACTGCTCATCCTTAAAGGAAAACTGCTGGTACATCTTACAATAAATGCTAGTTTTCTTATGTAAAAAGATACCTAACAGGAAACAGGAGAGAGAAAACAAGAGAAGCAGAAGAGCAGTCTCAGACAAGCTCCTAATACTGGCAGTCAGAGAGGGAGAAGAGAAACTGGAAAATCCCCCAGAACTGAAAGCAGACACACACTGGGGGGAGCATGTAGCCTTGGTGTTAAGACACTGCCTGGGAGGCCGGCGCTGTGGCGCAGCGGGTTAACGCCCTGGCCTGAAGCGCTGGCATCCCATAGTGGCGCCGGTTCAAGACCTGGCTGCTCCACTTCCGATCCAGCTCTCTGCTATGGCCTGGGAAAGCAGTAGAAGATGGCCCAAACCCGGAAGAAGCTCCTGGCTTCAGATCGGCACAGCTCTGGCCATTGTGGCCATCTGAGGAGTAAACCAGCGGATGGAAGACCTCTCTATCTCTACCTCTCCTCTCTCCGTGTAACTCCGACTTTCAAATAAATAAGTAAATCTTTAAAAAAAAAAAAAAAAGACACTGCCTGGGACACCCGCAGCCTGGGCAGAGTGGCTGGGTTCAAGGCTGAGGTCTACTTGGTTCCAGCTCTCTGCTGGGAGGCAGCAATGGTGGCTCAGGTGATGAGGGCCCTGCCAACCACACGGGGACCCCGACTGAGCTCCACATGCCTTGCTCTGACCTAGCCCAGGCCCACCTATCGCAGGCATTTAGGGAATGAACCAGTAGTTGCAAGATTATCTCCGTCTCTTTTGCTATCTCTTTATCTACCGCTTTCTGCCTTTCAAATAAATTAAATAAATAGGCAGCATTTTCTTAGAAAAGAAACCTACATGGTGTATAGCACAGTGAAATTTTAGAACACTGAGGATAAAGGGAGGATTCTAGAAGCTTCTGGAAAGAAAAGGTGTCGCATACAAGAGGTCAGAAATCAGAGCAACCTCGGATTTTCCTGCCACAGTACCAAAGTCAGACAACAATGAAGCAGTGCCTTCAAAAATCTGAAAAATAGAATTCTTCCAACCTAGAATTCCATACTCCGGCAAACCATCAATCAAATGCAAGGGTAAGATAAAGACATGCAAGCATTCCTTAGCAAACCAGCAAGGGAAGTCGTCCACCCAAGCAAGGCTGCAAACCAGAAGGAAAGGCTGGGAGCTCCAGAGGATACACACCCGGTCAAAGGCACGACCCGGAAGGAATCTCCAGGATGCTAGAGAAGGGAGACACCAGGTGGCAGCCACGCTCCATCGGGTGTCACTCAAGAGACAAGTGTTCCGAAGGCCATTGTCCCCAACAGACAGGTGTGCCTGCGCCATCATCTCCAGGCTCTTCCTCCCCTTGCTGCCTGATGTGACACAGACACTGATGAAGTCCCTCTCCAGGCACTGCCCACCAACTTCCCCAGGGGAGACTCTTACAAACTCTGAGGAAACCAGAGCTGGAGAGGGACCCAGAGACTCCGGGAGCTTCAGCAAACACTGGCAACACTGCTCTTTCCTTGGCTACTTAGGTAGGCACTTGCTACTAAATGCTTTCAAATAAATAAATAAGCAAATGGTCACATTTTTCTTATCTATAAATGGCTGTTGAATGATAACAACCTAATTGGTTGAAGAAAAAAAAAAGAGGCTACTCATTGGAAGATAGCCAACATCTCATCACAGAGGAAACAAGAACTGAACAACAGACATGAGGGTCTGTGTAGTAAGCTCTCCCTCAATCCCCATGGCAACCCTCCAAGACTGATGTTATCATTTGTACTTTGTCAAAGTTTCAGGAACATAGCTAGATCTCCCAGGGTCATTTCTGAATAGCCTGTGACTCCCACCTCAATCCCAAGGTCATCGGTGGAGAGGGCTGAGAGGGTGGAAACTTGATCCAGTGCTGATGTCTGGGCAGTGGAGCTGACGCGAGGTCACGGGAGGTGCTCTCACAGATGGGTTGGTTATAAAAGCCCAGCGGGGCCTGGCCACACTCTCTCCTCCACCCAGGCCCCAAGACAGCAGTCCTGTGGCCTCACCAGATGGCCAAACCAATGGCACCCAAAGCATTGAGTCAAAATCAACCTCATTCTTCCTAAGCAGTTTGCTTAGGTATTCCATTGTAGTAAGCAAAAGCTGACTATCACAGCTGGCTAAAGGCAGAGCCAAGATCCAGCCCAGGTCTGCCTGACCCTAGGAGCCCACGTTCTTGACAACACTGATCAAGAGAGAAGAAGTCAATCTCAAAAAACATTAAAGACTCAGTAATAGACAACCTGACAAATCTGAAGCTCATCCTTCCTGGGTGGGGGACAGGAATCATATTCTTTTGCATCAACAACAGACACAAAATAATATTTCCAGTGTTGAAGAAGAGGAAGAGGAGGGAGGAGAAGAGGAAGAGGAAGGGAGAGGAAGAAGTGCAGAGAATGGGTAGGAGAAAAAGAGACTCCAAGAAGAGAGGGGGCGTGGCCAAATCAAGCCAAGCACATGAGCAGCACCACATCCCTGGGTCTCTGGGAGTCACACCTGGATGTGGGCACGATGAGACTGTCAAACACACCTGGCGTCAAATCCCACCTGTGCCCTCAGCCCAGCTGCAGGTGACCCGAGCGGGAGAGGGGGAGCAGGCCTGGACACGCCACAGAGATCTGTTTGACGACATGAGCGGCCACAGACAAGTCACTTGAGCTCTGTGAGCCTCGGTTTCCCCATCTGTAAAGTGGGCATACTAAAACCCGGCCACAGGGCTGTGGGAAGGAGGCATCTCAGAGCCCCGTGGCCAGGGAAGACGCAGGGACAGGTCTGCCTGCCCTGGCTGCACTCCCACTTTGTCCTCCGTCCTGACCTCACTGATGCGCGTTGCTGACTTGCCTGTCTCCACACCCTTGTCCCCACCCCACTGTCTCATCCTCCAGGGCAGGAGGAATCCCACCTCTACTACCCTGATTTGAAACGGTCTGGTCCTGGACAGGGGACCGGGCTGGGCACGCACCTGGTCGCTGCGGGGGACTCCGTAGCGCAGCTCGTTCACGAAGTGCTCGCAGTTCTCACTGGTCAGCTTGTACAGCACCTCCTGGCCCACCAGCTCCTCTGCCCGCTGGATGATTTTGCTGGCAGGCAGCGGGGTGTACTTGTCATCATGCTTGTTATTGACCTGGTACTTGTCTCTCCCGGCCACGTCATACAGCAGCTCCTTCTTCACAATGGCCTTGTCGGTCAGAGCAGACATGATGCTGGCCGCACCTGCCCCAGCGACCTCACCTGCAGAGCCACCAAGGGGAAACAGAGAGATGGGTCCTGGGCGGGGCCACAGGGGCTCAGAGCCGGCTCCCAGCCGGGCATCCGCCCTTGACAACATGCCAAGGGGATGTACAAGACGTGAGAGCCAAGGGTCAGAAACACGGCTGCGTGGCTTAGGGCCCCGGTTTCCATTTCTGGTAGGGAAGGTCCATGATTCAGTCTGACTTGTTTCACCTAGAGGAGCTGGGCTCCTGCACCCCCTGACACCTAAGTGGCCCTCTGGATGGCGCAGACGCGAGCCGTGCGCGCACTCGTCATCCTGGGAGGTCGTGATGCCATCAGGGCCACAGCTCCTGGACTGCACAAAGCTGAGAGCCACAGAGAAGGCAGCTGGAGCAAAGGGACTGAAACCCCACCACCGGCCCCGCCCCCGGGGTGGGGGGATGCTAAGGATGCCCCGGGGCACAGTGGCAGCCCTGGCCCACGTCGAGAAATGAAGTGACCTTGAAGAACAGGAATCTGGGTCCACCAGGAGGACCAGGATGGCAGTGAGGGAAGCTGTGCCAACACGGAGAGCGGGCATCCCCCCCAACCCAGCCAGCCTGCACGGTGCAGGGTGGGCGCATGTGTTGGGTGTGGTGACTGCAAATGTGAGTGTGCAGGCAAGAGGGGACCCAGGAGTCCAGGAAGCATTGTAAGAAGGGGCTTGCTGAATGGGATGGGAGAGGGAGTAGGAGGTGGGACGGAGAGGGGGTGGGAGGGCCTGTGGAGCGGCTAACGGGGCCAGGGCTCAGGCAAACCACGCAGTCGCCAGGAGTGTCAAGGCGACACCAACTCCAGGGCCGGGCAGATGCTGAGTCAACTCCTGGGAGCGAGGGCTTCCTTCCACTCTGTGCCCCAGGGGCCACCCCACTGGGGTTGCAACACACACGGGCCACCAGAGGCTCAGGCCCGGGCCCTGACCGACTAAGGGGTCTGTCCATGTCCCTTAACTCCGCGGGCCACTGAAGTTGATGCACAAACACCTGTCGACATAGGAATTTGAAGTTCCTTTGAACACCGTTATTTCATGGTTGTTGTTGTTGTTGTTGTTGTTGTTGTTGTTTTTTTTTTTTTGACAGGCAGAGTGGACAGTGAGAGAGAGAGACAGAGAGAAAGGTCTTCCTTTACCATTGGTTCACCCTCCAATGGCCGCCGCAGCCGGCGCACTGCGGCGGCGCACTGTGCTGATCCGATGGCAGGAGCCAGGTGCTTATCCTGGTCTCCCATGGGGTGCAGGGCCCAAGCACTTGGGCCATCCTCCACTGCACTCCCTGGCCACAGCAGAGAGCTGGCCTGGAAGAGGAGCAACCGGGACAGAATCCGGCGCCCCGACCGGGACTAGAACCCGGTGTGCCGGCGCCACAAGGCGAAGGATTAGCTTAGTGAGCCATGGCGCCGGCTCATTATTTCATGTTTTAAAGTTAGTCTCTTAAAGACAACGTTAAGTATACAGTCAGAGGAAAGACGTGGGTGTGGCAAACAACGGATGGATCTCGGGAAATGTCCGGCTGGGCAGAAAAGCACAGAACCCGCAGTCAAACTCCTGGGGTTTGGGTACCACAAACAGCACGCGACCCTGGACAGCTCCTCAACACTGACTCCTCGTAGGATGCGGACAGTAACAGCCCCTCCCGCACAGAGAGCTGTGAGGGTCGGGGAGGCGGCCAGGGCGGGTGTTCTGCCTGGTGGCTGAGATGTCCACATCCCACGTCAGAGTGCCTGGGTTCGAAACCCTGCTCCCTTCCTGACTCCAGATTCCTGCCGGGGAAGCTCCGCCGGCCTCGATAGCGGAGTGAGAGGCCTGAGCTGCCCCCGGGGCCGGGCTGCAGAGCTGGGTGGTTGGGTTACTGGGGGTGGGGAAGATGACATCTACTTAGCTCCTCCAATTTCTCTGTAAGGACGGGATTGGGGGAGGGGGAGGCCTTGGGTCAGCAGCCCAGGAACACTATGACTCACAGCTCTGTGCATAGTAGCCAAAACCGGAACCAACCTGATTTCAGAAGAACAAAAAAAAAAAAAAAAAAAAAAAACAAAAACCAAAAAAACAAAAAACATGAGGCACATTCATAAAACAGAAAGCAACTCACGGCCACTGCTCCCAGCAGCTCGGCCGGCTCTCATGGGTGCCACGTGGCATGGAAGAAGTCGGAAACAAAAGCACAGACTGTGTGGTTCCTCCTCCACAAAGTTCTAGAAGAGGCAGAACAGATCTGCAGCCAGAGACGCTGGCATGGGGGGCTTCAGGAGAGGTCGTGGGAGGCTTTTAGGCTGGGGGAATGTTCTAGATCTTTGTCACACGGATGTGAGAAACTCACTGACCATACCTTTGCTTTATTGATAAATTCTTTACATTTGTGTTAGACCCCAGTTTAGTAAAAAGTTTCAGGAAAAGAGCAAGGAATTCTGTGTTGAGTATTCTCAGCCTCAGTTTACAAATAAAGAAACCAAGGCCGAGGCCAGCATTGTGGCAGAGTGGGCCAAGCCGCCGCCTGCAACCCTGGCATCCCCTATCAGACTGTTGGTTCGAGACCTGGCTGCTCCACTTCTGATCCAACTCCCTGCTAATAAGCCTGGGAAAGCAGCGGAGGGTGGCCCCTGTACCCATGAGGGAGGCCCGGAGGAAGCTCCTGGCTCCTAGCTTTGGCCTGGCCCAGCTTCAGCTATCATGGCCATTTGGGGAGTGAACCAGGGGATCAAAGTTCTATGTCTCTGTCTGTCCCTGTCTCTATCTCTCTATATACCTCTGCTTTTCAACTAAATAAATAAATATTTCAAGGAAAATAAAGAAAGGCTAAGTGTGTTGAGTAAAAACTGGGTTCAGAACCAAGTTTGGGGACCAGCACTGTGGCATAACGGGTAAAGCCACCGCCTACAGTACCATAAGGGTGCCGGTTCGAGTCCCCACTGCTCCACTTCTGATCCAGCTCTCTGCTATGGCCTGGGAAAGCAGCAGAAGATGCCCCAAGTCCTTGGGCCCCTGCACCCACTTGGGAGAATAGGAGGAAGCTCCCGGCTCCTGCTTCAGATCAGCCCAGCTCCAGCCATCGTGGCCATTTGGGGAGTGAACCAGCAGATGGAGGACCTCTCTTTCTGCCTCTGCCTCTCTGTAACTGTGCCTTTCAAATAAATAAATTAATAAATCTTTAAAAAGAAAAAAACAAAGCCTGTGTTTTCTCTGATATGTGGCAGCTAATATAGAATACCAAAAACTGTATGGCAATGACACGGACACCTTGTGATTTGATTGTTGTTTTTCAGCCCTTGTCTACACTCCTGTGGAACTGTGGTCTTTCTACCTTTTACTTGTTGAATATTATGGTTGGTGAGGCAGTAAGCCTGGGATTATAGAGTGGACTGGAAGTTGGTCTTTGCAAAAATTAAAGGAAAAAAAAAGAAGGAATGAAGGAGAGGGGTTGAGGGAGGGAGTATGATTATCATCTTAGAACTGTACCTTTGAAATGCATGAAATCTGTTGTCTTTCTATGAATAAAAATGTTAAAAAAAAAAAATAAGAAACCAAGTCTGTTTTCCCAGACACGTGTGTTCCCTCTGGGAGTTTTGTGCAAGGAGTTGAACGTGGGCTGTACAAACCCGTGAACAGCCCCCTCTCGGCCCCTACAAGAACCCCCTGGGTGCCAAGGGGCAGAGTGTGGGTGCCACTGCCCCACTCCAGACAGGCTTCTCATAACCCAAGGAGCAAACCCCTACTCGGGGAGCAAGGAGAATGTGGGGTCACCATCACCCATAACTCACCAGCCCCCTCCCCGCCCACCCACTGGGCCCAGCCCAGGGGAGGCCTCGGGCACTCTTACTTGGTGGGGCCAAGTGGACCACATATCCATCGCCAACGTAGATGGCCCAGTGTCTGTAGAACGGGCGGAAAATCTCGATCAGGTCTCCGGGCTTGGGCTCTGGCTGCAAAGGCAAGAACAGGGCTGTCAGAGGCTGCGAGAGCCGGGAAGCAGGGCAGGGCTCCGGCGGGCAGGGCAGCGTGGCAGGGCCTGTGTCTGCCAGCGCCGTGCTGCTCCACCCCTGCGGGCCCACGCCAGGCCTGGGGCCCCTGCAGGCCTTGCAATTCGCAAAGTGCAGGTCTACGGGGCTCTTCGTGGGCCAGAGGCTCTGCCTCACTGCTGCTGTTCCTGGGAACACTTACCGAGCTCTTACTCTGAGCCAAGCGCTCTGCTAGGGGTGTCACAGGCAGAGCTCAACAAACCCACGGAGCATCCTGTGATGGGGGCTCTGTTAGGAAGCCCCTTTTATGGATGGGAACATCAAGGCCCAGAGATGGGAAAAACCCTGCACATACCCACACAGCTCAGGCTGGCCGATTCCCAGGCGCCTGGACAACACCGCTGGAGGCTGCCGACCCGGAGGGTGCCCCAGGGACACTCCCCTACCTGGCCTCAGGCCCACAGAGACCTGGTGCCGGCCTCAGCAGTCACATCCTCCCAGCTGGCGGTGTGAGTGCACAGTGAGAGTCTAGGTGGGGGCCTGAATGTGTGGGTGCATGACAAGTGTGAGAGCACACACAGGGGTGCGGGAGACTTGTGCAGGTGTGCATCCATGCCTGTGGCAGTGAGCAAGGGCCTGCATGTGCAGGTGTGGGCCTACACGTGAGCACACGTGGGGGTGCATGTGCAGGTGTGACCCTGTGTGTGTGCACGCGTCGGGGTGTGGGAGCAGACGTGCAGGTGTGCACTGTGACGCCTCCCAGAGCCCCGCCCCATTAGAGGAGCACAGGGCAGAGCGAGAAACAGCTTCCGAGAGCCCCAGATGGTTTCCATCCAACACCACCCACGTGGACTATCACAGCCGTGCGAGGTGCTGGGTGTGGGGACGCCTCGGCCACGAGCAGAATCCGAGGTGGCCCCGTGCGTGGCCCAGGCCCACCTCAAGTCTCCTTTAATGAGCCAGGAAGCCCACCCGCAGAACACCCTCACGCAGAGCCCCTCTCTCCCTTGCCCAGGTTCCACTTCACGGCCGCAAGGGCATGGGGTGGGGGCTGTGGTCTGCCGCTCTCACAGGCACCGCCTTCATCCAGGAGAAAGGATGCCAGGGGCCTGCAGGCCTCCCCTGAGGGACCAGTGATGGGCAGTAGGAGGAGCCAATCAGAGCGCTGCAATGCCTAGGAAACCCAGCTGATGGGCAGGTCGGCAGTTGCTTCTTAGCAACATTAAAACTACAATCAAGCACCAGCTGTGGCAGGAAAAAAAATCTTTTCGTGGGAGGTTTATGGACAAATCACATTCTCCTATTACACAAGCAACATTTTTCTTCTACAAAGAGGGCGCCCACTTCCTACTGAGAACCTATTTCAAAACACGGGACAATGAACACGATTTCTGAATCCCTTTTGTTTCCCAGAATAAAAGACAAATCGTCTGGTCAGAGTCAGGGGGTCTTAGGGAGGCTGGATTGCAGGACGAGACGAGAACTGCAGGGATAGGATGTCAGGTCAGCAGCAGTGGCAGCCCCAGCACATGGGAGCCAGGGCTCAGGGTAACACGGAGGACACATGAGACATAACAAAGGAAAAGAAAGGAAAGTATTACAACGATCGCAGACAACTTAAGATATTGTAACGGTTCAGAGAGGGAAAAAAAAAAAAAACAGTGAAAAAAATTCATTCCCAAAAGACTACCTTCTGTACATCTGCTTTATGAAAGTCACTGGAACAGGTGCAGCTACTGTACAGGGAACTGACCAGTGCTGACCGGCCGGCAGGAGGAGGGACTTCCGGGTTAACATCCTATAGGGTTCTACGTCTTGATTTTGGGCAGGCTTCTACAGTGCGGCGTGTTTATCAGAACTCAAACTGACCAAGAAAAACAGTCGATTACAATAAAAAATGGCAGTTACACCTGAATTTTTGTAAAGAAACTAATTTTGTTAAAGATGTCTTTTTTTTTTTTTTTGGACAGGCAGTTAGACAGTGAGAGAGAGAGACTGAGAGAAAGGTCTTCTGAGGGTTCACCTCCCAAATGGCTGCTACAGTGCGCTGCACCGACCCGAAGCCAGGTGCTTCTCCTGGTCTCCCATGGGGTGCAGGGCCCAAGCACCTGGGCCATCCTCCACTGCACTCCCTGGCCACAGCAGAGAGCTGGCCTGGAAAAGGGGCAACCGGGACAGAATCCGGCGCCCCGACCGGGACTAGACCTGGTGTGCTGGCGCCACAAGGCGGAGGATTAGCCTAGTGAGCCGCGGCGCCGGCCCAAAGATGCACTTTATTTATTTGAAAGGCATAGTTACAGAGAGAGGGAAAGACAGAAATCTTCCATCCGCTGGTTCACTCCCCAGATGGCCACACCGACTGGAGCTGGGCCAATCCAAAGCCAGGAGCCAGGAGCTTCTTCCAGGTCTCCCACATGGGTGCAGGGGCTCAAGCACTTGCACCATCCTCCACCGCCTTCCCAGGCCACAGCTGAATCAGAATTGGAGCAGTCGGGACGCACATGGGATGCCGGCACCACAGGCCAGGCACCCGCCCCTCAAATAAACCTTTTTTTTGTTTGTTTAAGTTGAGCATTAGTAAGAAAATAGTGGGCCTGTACAATTAACCTTCAGTTATGATTTCCCATTGACATTTTCTTTGCTATGTTTGTAGCAGAACGTTGCATTTTATGAATCCCCTGTCAGAGCCAGAGGGTGACTATGAGTGGGTCACAGCAGTCCTGACATGCTGGGCCAGAAATTCTCACTAGGTCAGTAATTTAAACTTTGGATCTTCACAAACAAATAATAATGTGAAGCAAAACCAACTGAAAAATGATTGTTCATGAACTGTCACACGTTGACAATGTGTTTTTTAGAGAGCCTCAGTCTTGCTGATTTCAAACACTTTTTTTCTTCTGTGTATTGCTCGTCAAGAGAGCCATCAGTTAGTTATCAGACTCTAGGTTGATGCATTTTGTACTCAGCTGTACTGTGTGATATTTTTCATTATTTTAGGATGCCAACACGAGACCTGTAATAAAATATGAAATGGGGCTGAAAACTGGGGAGGAGGATCTACTGCTGTACAGCTAATAAATCATAACGGATTAACAAGTGGAAAAAAATAGTGGGCTTTTTGTTTTTGTTTTTCATTTTGAAACCATGCATAGCTTTTTTTTTTTTTAAGATTTATTTATTTACTAGAGAGGCAGAGGCAGAGAGAGAGAGAGGGGTCTTCCATTCACTGGTTTACTTCCCAAATGGCCATAACAGCTGGAACTGGGCAGATCCAAAGCCAGGAGCTTCTTCCAGGTCTCCCACACAGGTGCAGGGGCCCAAGCACTTGGGCATCTGCTGCTGCTTTCCCAGGCCACAGCAGAGAGCTGGATTGGGGGTGGAGCAGCTGGGACTCAAACTGGCACCCACAAAAGATGCCAGCTCTGCAGGTGGCCACAGCACTGGCCCTGAAAATATTTTAAAATGATGAAAAAGGTTGGGGTTCACTTATGGAGCCCTAACTCTCATGAGAAGCAAGGATGATCTTTAAAACACAGGGCTAGGGGCTGATGCTGTGGTGCAGTAGGCTAAGCCTCCGCCTGCGGTGCTGGCATCCCATATGGGCGCCGGTTCTTGTCCAGGCTGCTCCTCTTCCGATCCAGCTCCCTGCTGTATGGCTAGAAAAGCAGCAGAAGATGGTCCACATCCTGGGATACCTGCACCCACATGGGAGACCCGGAAAAAGCTTCTGGCTCTTGGCTTCAGATCGGCTCAGCTCCGGCCATTCCCCAGTAGATGGAAGCTCTCTCTCTGTCTCTCCCTCCCCTCTCTCTAACTCTGCCTCTCAAATAAATAGAAACATAGAGGCTATGTGTTACAAATGGTGACACAACCCCACACCTCACCAAGAAGCATGTGGGGCTGGGGGTGGGGGATTCATTCTTAAAAAGCAACAACAAGAAACAAAGTGATGCAAGGAAACAAATAAACCCACACAAAGGGAGGGCCTGTGGGGAGCATGACAGCCCCTCCCCTAAGATCCAGCAAGAAAAATGGCTCCCTGATGGCACAGATGCGTCGTCCACTCAGCCGAACCCACGTTCTCAGCACAGGAGCAGAAAAAGCGGCAGCCCAGGCCCAGATTGCTTGTTTTCCTCTGCAATCTCAGAATGGTTTCTACATTTTTTTTTAATAGTTAAGGCTAAAGTCAAAGCAGGAGAATGCTTTGTGTCCCACGGAAATTGGCTGAAATGCCAATGTCAGCGTCCGTGAGGCTGCACTGGAAAGCGGCAGTGCTCTGACATTTTCATTTTGTCTGCAGCTGGTGGCCAAGACCATCCGGACTGCAAAACCTACAGTGTTGGGGCCGGCGCTACGGCGCCAGCATCCTACATGGGCGCCAGTTCATGTCCCGGCTGCTCCTCTTCCAATCCAACTCCCTGCTAATAGCCTGGGAAAGCAGCGGAATATGGCCCACGTGCTTGGGCCCCTGCACCCACATGGGAGACCCAGAAGATGCTCCTGGCTCCTGCCTCCTGCCTCCTGGCTTCAGATCAGCCCAGCTTGAGCCGTTGCGCCCACCTGGGGAGTGGACCAGTGTATGGAAGACATCTCTCTCTCTCTCTCTCTCTCTCTAACTCTGTGTCTCAAATAAATAAATAAATATTGGGGAAAAAAAACAACCCTACAGTGTTTGCCATGCAGCCCATTTCACAGAAGGAGTTTGGCAACAAGGCTTGGGTCAGCAGAGGGGCCTTCCAGAGCCGCCTCCTCCAGGAAGGGGCTCCGCCTGCCTCCCTGCCCCCACCCCGGCCCAGCCAGCACAGGCCCCCCGCTGCTCCCACGCAGCACCACGTGCAATGACAGTGGCAGAGCTGAGACTGTGCGCCCACGGGATTCCAGAACAAAAAGTCTTTATCTCCCCCACAAAAGCAGAGTGACAAAGAGCTGTACAGCAGCCATTTTCCTTAGCAAGCACATGGAGGAGCTATTTCTGGCCTGCAACATTCATACTGGAAAAAAAAAAAAAAAAACCCACAGCCGTCAGTAAGGACCAGTGAAATAGACAATCCCGCAGCCGCAGACACAGCAGTTAGGAGAAGGCAAATTTACAGAGCGGACGTGGAAGTGACAGGAAAAGCAAGTCAAGACACACTGTCATTGCATTTGTGCTGAAAATACATTTTTAGACATGTAAGTAAAACGGATTGCATAAGGGTACTTCAGAAAGCTCACGGAAAATGAAAGTAGAAGTCGGGGCCGGTGCTGTGGCGCAGCGGGTAAAGCCTCCACCTGCAGTGCCAGCATCCCTTATGGGTGCCGGTTCAAGTCCCAGCAGCTCCACTTCTGATCCAGCTCCCTGCCTGGGAAAGCAGCAGAAGATGGCCCAACTGCTTGTGCCCTGCACCTGCATGGGAGACCCGGAGGAGGCTCCTGGCTCCTGGCCTAGCTGTGACCCATTGCGGCCATTTAGGGAGTGAACCAGTGGAGGGAAGACCTCTCCCTGCATCTTCCTCTCTCTCTCTCTCTCTCTCTCTAACTCTGCCTTGCAAATAAATAAAAATCAATCTTTAAAAAAACTGAAGATAAGTTACTCAGATGCAAGCTTTTTTTGAAAATATGAGTCATCTTTAAAAGTTCACAGAATGGGTGCTGGCATCGCAGCCCAGTGTCTTAAGCCACCACTTGCGACACCTATGGGCACCAGTTCCAGTCCTGGCCACTTTGCTTCCAATCCAGCTCCCTGCTAATGCCCCTGGGAAAGTGGCAGAAGATGGCCCAAGTACTTGGCTCCCTGCCACCTATGTGGGAGATCAAGATAGAGTTCCAGGCTCCAGCCTTTGGTCTAAACCAGCCCCAGCTATTACAGCCATTTGGGGAATTGGAGGTAGGGTCTCTCTCTCTCTCTCTCCCCCTTCCAAATCAACATATAAATACATTTTTTGAAAAATATAAAAAGGAAAAAGTTCACAGAAAATGTGTTTTATGAAAAAACCATGCAGGGATTTCAACTGTACAGTTTTTGGTAAGAAGTTTTCTCATATGCACTATTTTTAAAAATATTTTGTACTGGGGCCGGTGCTGTGGCACAGCAGGTAAAGCCACTGCCTATAGTGCCAGCATCCCATATGGACGCCGGTTCGAGTCCTGGCTGCTCCACTTCCAATCCAGCTCTCTGCTGTGGCCTGGGAAAGCAGTGGAAAATGGCCCAGGTTCTTGGGCCCCTGTACCCATGTGGGAAACCCCAAAGAAGCTCCTGGCTCCTGGCTTCGAATCAGTGCAGCTCTGGCCATTACGGCCAGTTGGGGAGTGAACCAGTGGATGGAAGACCTCTTTCTCTGTGTGTATGTGTGTGTGTGTGTGTGAACTCTGACTTTCAAATGAATAAATAAATCTTTTTAAAAAAATTTTGTACCGGGTCGGCACTGCGGCTCACTGGGCTAATCCTCTGCCTGCGGCGCTGGCGCCCCAGGGTTCTAGTCCCGGTTGGGGCGCCCGATTCTGTCCCAGTTGCTCCTCTTCCAGTCCAGCTCTGTGCTGTGGCCCCGGAAGGCAGTGGAGGACGGCCCAAGTACTTGGGCCCCTGCACCCGCATGGGAGACCAGGAGGAAGCACCTGGCTCCTGGCTTCAGATCAGCACAGTGCACTGGCTGTAGCAGTCACTTGGGGGGTGAACCAATGGAAAAAGGAAGATCTTTCTCTCTTAAAAAAAAAAAAAAAAAAATTGGTACCAAAACAAACCTGTCTTTTAATTCTACTTTCCACAAAATTCTGGGAGTCTCCTCTAAGGACCTAAGGAAAATATACAAAACCGCTGTCTGATACACACTGTGGGTGGCTGGGATTCAGATTTTATTTTTTATTGTTTGAATGCTGCACCAATTGAATTATTGTGATCATTAAAAGGAAAAGACTCCCATGTTGATAAACTAGCAGCTCCTTTCATTGGAAAATGCGAGCATTATGTGTTACTAGAATTCCATTAAACTGAATCCCAGTGGGGTGTTCATTCTACTTGTAACTGTGTTCTAGTTTCCTAAAATCTTTTTAAATAAGCCTGTATTCATTTTGAAAGAGGAAAAAAAAAAAAAAAAAACTAAGACCTGACCAAGATTACTGTGTTCAATTACTGTGCACAATCCATGCAATGCATATCGTGTTAAAAATAAAGCACATGGCGCCGGCGCCGGCTGCAACAGTGGCATCGCTTATGGGCACCAGTTCAAGTCCCGGCTGCTCCACTTCCAATCCAGCTCCTGGGAAAGCCAGTGGAGGATGGTCCAAGTGCTCGGGCCCCTGCACCCGCGTGGGAGACCCAGAAGCAGCTCCTGGCTTCAGCCTGGTCCAGGCCAGCTGTTGTGGACACCTGAGTAGTGAACCAGCAGATGAGAGATCCCTCTCTCCCTCTCTTTCTCTCGCTTGCTCCTCCTCTCTGTATAATATTTTAAAATGAAAACAAAGCAAACGAAGTAGAAAGACTGGGAAAGACACGGGCCGCGCCCCATGGCCGCCCTTGGTGCTGGCGCCAGCAGTGCCTTTGGGATCAAATCGCTTCCTTCTGTTTGCCCGTATTTTCCACCTCTTCCGAAATACGCGCTTCTAAATGGGGCTTCCTGACATTGTCTTATGAAGCTTTCAAACACACAGTTTGAATTTTCAAAGGCAGAGTTACAGGGAGGGGGAGGGGAGGGGAGGGATGGGGATGGGGAAGGGGAGGGAGGGGAAGGGAAGGGGAGGGGAGGGGGAAGGGAGGGAGGGGAGGGAAGAGGGAGGAGGGGGAGGGGGAGGGGAGGGGGGAGGGGAGGGGGAGAGGGAGGGGGAAGGGGAGGGGAAGGGGAGGTGGGAAGGGAGGGGGAGGGGAGGGGAAGGGGAGGGGAGAGGGAGGGGGGAAGGGGAGGAGGGGGAGGGAGGGGAGGGGAGGAGGGAGGGGGAGAGGGAGGGGAGAGGGAGGGGAAGGGAGGGGGAGAGGGAGATCTTCCATCCGCTGGTTCACTCCCAAAGAGCAGCAGCAGCACCTGAAGCCTTTGGCTTTGATTGACAGGCACCTGAAGCCTTTGGCTTTGATTGACAGGGCCACTGCCGGGTCTGCAGCATGGGAGAGAGACTTGATCTAAGCTGGCTGCTTGAAGGGTCCTGCTGCCTGCTGTTCAGAGATCGGACGCAGGGCGCAAAGAGATGTAAGACACCTGTTAAGAGGTGAGGGGAGAGCGGGGATGAGGCTCAGACAGCTGGGAGCAGGGCTGATGAGAAGGAACAGGTTCTGGATGGACTTGGAGGGGGCAGCCGACCCCTGTGCTGACGGAATGAGGGGGGCGTGCGGCAAACAGCAGTCAGATGCTCCCAAGGTTTGGGGCCAGGACAACCAGGGGGCTGGGAAGGGCTGGCAGCTGCACACAGAGCAGCTGAGCGAGGGCTGGGCACCCACGCCCGGGCACACTGGCCCGAGACTGTCCCGTAGGGAGCCGAATGGAGAAGCAGCCTTGTGCAGGAGCCTGGCGCCCAGGGGAGCAGCCAGGGGAAGGGGAACACGGGTGACCTGCAAGACACAAGCCTGGCTGAAATGGGTTCAAGAGAATGGGAGGAGAGGAAGTGATGACAAGAGAATGGGAGGAGAGGAAGTGATGACGACACGGAAGAGGCCGTGCCGGAGTCTGCGTCCCACCTGAGACCCAGGGATCTCCAAACCCCACATTCTGCGCTCAAAGCGGGAGACGGGCGGGGAAGGGGTCAACCTCCAGGGAGCACAGAGACAGGCAGGCAGGGAGCCGAAACCTCAGGGCGCTCCTGGGGCGGCGGAGCCCAGACCTGGTATTTTTTTTAAGTTCCCAGGTGATTCTACTGAGCAGCCCAGAGTGGGAGCCCCAGAGCAGCAGGGTGAAGGGAAGAGAGGATAAGACTGAACAGGTAGACGGTGCCGCGCCTCAATAGGCTAATCCTCCGCCTAGCGGCGCTGGCACACCGGGTTCTAGTCCCGGTCGGGGCACTGGATCCTGTCCCGGTTGCCCCTCTTCCAGGCCAGCTCTCTGCTGTGGCCAGGGAGTGCAGTGGAGGATGGCCCAAGTGCTTGGAAGACCAGAAGAAGCACCTGGCTCCTGCCATCGGCGTGGTGCGCCGGCCGTGGTGGCCATTGGTGGCCATTGGAGGGTGAACCAACAGCAAAGGAAGACCTTTCTCTCTCTCTCTCTCTCTCTCTCTCCACTCTGCCTGTCTGCCTGTTTAAAAAAAAAAAAAAAAAAAAAAAAAAAACTGAGCAGGTAGACGGCGAGGGGCCATTTTCTCCTTGAGGGTTGAAACAAACAACAAAAAGTAGCCGGGGTTGTGGCTTCACAACAGGTTAAGCCACTGCCTGCAGCACTGGCATCCCACATCCGAGCACTGGTTCCAGTTCCAGCTGCTCCACTGACGATCCAGCCCCCTGCTAATGCAAGAAGGCTCAAGTGTTTGGGCCCCTGCACCCACGTGGAGACCCAGATGGAGTCCTTGGCTCCAGCTCCAGCTGGGTCCAGACCTGCCTGTTGGGAAGTGAACCAGCAAAGGGAAGATCTCTCTCTGTCTCCCCACCCCCACTCTGCCTTTCAAATACATAAAATAATTTTTAAACAAGCATTTTCTTTTCATTCAAGGCCACTCAGGATGATTCCAAACCCACTCACACCCCATCTGTCCTTTCGGGGCTTGGGGATTTTGTTTGTTTTTATGAATTACCCCAGGAGCATAAAAAATACAGCAAGTAAAACAAGGAGCACCACTGCCCGCTTTACGTCAGGATGGACGCGAGCTGCAGGAGCAGCACCGTGATGTCCTAACTGCACAGCCCCAGGCACGTCACCCAGCTTCTCCGGGCCTCGTGCCCTCCGCTGTCATCACAGCCCCAACTCATCCCGAGGAGCAAACAAGGTGATAGCGTCCCTAAAAAGCCCTCGGCACGGCACGCAGGGCCCGGCACAGGGAGCTTTGGTAGGTGCCAGTGCTTACAGCCCCTGTTTCTGGGGCAGCTGCCGCCAGTGCGGATTTGGAGAGGTGTCTCGGGGCTCTGGCCCAGCTGGAGACATCACGGGCGTTTCAAAACCCGGATGGAGACAGGCTGTTCTCTGGGCCTCCAGAACCAGAGAGAAACAGCAAGCGCTTTCGTGCCGCCTGTGAAATGCCACAGCTCGGCCCTTTCACCTCTGAGAGGAAATCCCGGGTGTGACTTCCCCAGCAGGGAGCCGAGCTCTCCCAGCCAAGGTTTTAGGAGAAGAAGAAACCCAGGAAGAACAGGCGTCAGTCCTGAGTGTGCAGAAGCAGAGCCCAGCCCACCCTCCTCCTCAACACCTCCGGCCCTGCTGCCTCCCCCAACACAGCCCTGCTCTGGGACCTCCGTGGTGGCTGTGCTGAGCCCAAGGACCAGTGAGCCCTGACCTCAGCACCCAGCAGAAGTGCTGGCCGGGAGGGGTCGCGCTGCTTCCTGCTCCAGCCCCTCCCCCGCGGCGGCCTCTCAGAGGTGACCGCCCCCACCCCCCACTGCTACTTGGGAAGGGTCCAGAGATGTCCCAGAGGCCCAGCAAGCTCAGAAGCCGGGAAAGCAGTGGGCACAGGAAGGAGCCTGGACTCCCAGCCCCATCTCCCTGGGCTGCAGCTCCAGTTTCAGTTTCAGTTTCAGTTTGTTTCTCTGCAGCAGGTGCTCTGCACACCCCAGGGTCAAGGCTGAGGTCGCGGGAGGAGGGAAGGCAAACTCCAGGCCCGCTCATTCCAGCACACTGGAATCCTGCAGCAGGGAGGGGCCAGGCCAGGTGGCGCCACGGGCTGGACGGCTGGACCAGAGCTGTGTCCACGCAGCCTCTCCCACACCAGCTCCCCCTCCCCTCCAGGAGGCACCTGAGTGACAGCTAAGGTTGGCAGAGCCCAAAGAACCCCAGGGGGAGCCTCACTCCCCAGAGCAGACAAATAGGGGCGAGCTGTCTGTGGGAAACACAAAAGCAACAGAACCCACCGGAAGCCTGGCTGCGGTTAATGCACCTGCCGGCCGCTTTCAACCCACGTGGATGGCCGGGACCCCAGCCAGTGCTGCTGCCTCCCAGGGTCTGCACTAGCAGGAAGCTGGAACCAGGCAGGCTGACACAGGAAGTCTGCGTTCCCAGGGTGTCTCCACTTAGCGTTAAACACTCCTGTCTACTTCTTTTTATTTTAAAAATGGTGTCTTCCACGGAAGTTAAAGAGAACAGCACCCATCATCCAGTCAGCCACTTCCACTCAGCCTCATTCACTCACGTCTGTTTCCAGTCAGTTCCCCAGCTCAGAATGGTTCCAGCTCAGCTATACAGTTGACCAGCCCACGCCCTGCAGTCCTACATTTCCCTGTGTTTAAACAGAAGACAGAACAGCTGGGTCTCCCAGCGCCAGGAGGAACCAGAGCAACATCGAAGAGGCTGGCTCGTCTCGTGTTCCCGAGAGCTGCCTTCCTCCAAAGCCCAGGATTAACGAACTGTCCGTGCTGTTCAGTCATTCAGCCATTCTCCCCGGATTTTTGCAGAAGCAGAAAAACTTGGGGAATTTTGCCAAGTAAAATAAAAACTTAGGGTGAATTTTCTGGTGCAGACATCTTAGTGAAAATGTTGTGAGTGTGGAAATATTTAAAAGCTGCTAGAACTGATTTAAAAAAAAAAAACGTGGATAGTGTTGCAATGTCTGGAATTTATTATGAAACAGAATTTTCATAAATCTCTGCCAGACCAATCCTAACACTTAAGGCTTTGTTTCATTTTATTGCTTCAAGTGAACGCAGCTTTCAAAATTATAATTAATAAGTAATATTCTTCAACCAACTGTGGGCTGACAAATTAACTCTACTTGTTGAATACGAATATGCAAAGATCCATCTTGACAAAGTCACGGACAACTTTTTGCAAGTGTTCAAAACAGAAATGGTAGCATTCTAATGATTCATGACTGCGACCAACCTATAGGTAGGAATACATTTCTTCCCTTTTCTCAAAAACACACTCCTGCGGAACAGGCATTTAACCTGTCAGCTCAGACCCCGCAGCTCAGACCCCGCAGCCCACCCGGGGATGCAGCAATGAGGGCCCAAGTCTCTGGGTTCCTGCCACTTTTTCTTTCCTGCACATTCACTACCTTTCATTTCATGATTGTTCCTGGGAACAATTTTGCCACGTAAACGAGACCAGAGCAGGTCAACCATGCCACTGTCCCCAGACACTGCTGGAAGCTCTGCAGGATGGCCCGGCGCGCCACGCTGTTCCCAGCACTCCTGCGCTTGTGCTTGATCAAAATGCAAAACCCGTACTCTAAATCGCTCTGCTGCTGGGGTCCCGCCACGCTCCAGCCCGGCCCTGTGCCAAGCCTCTTCAGGATTTCCCAGCCGCACAGCAGGTCAGAAAGAGGGCCCGCTGGGGTGGTCAGGAGGTGAGTCAGTTGACACCACGGGGTGGGGATGGGGGGGGGGAGACCCGCAGCCAGGCCCCGGGGGCAGCACAGCCAGCCTCTGACAATGTCTGCTGTCCTGGTTTGACCTTAGCAGAGGGGCCTCGCCCCCTGCTCCTGCGCCCCTGCAAGGACCCAGCAACAGTTCCAACACGTGGCCTCCCACCCACAGCCGACACCTGAGGTCCTGCAGGTGCTGGAGGGGTGGACGGTGCCCCCAGCCCCGAGGATGCTCTCTGCGGGGCTCCAGGACTTCTGGTCACTACCCACACACGCCCCCCACCCCACCCGCACCCGCACTTACGATGGGTGCGCGCATCTTCCGTCCCGACGTGGACCCTCAGGTCAGGGTGGACTTGGCTTCACTCGCTGCAGAAACACCTGAGACACGGGGGAGCGGGGGCTCATGATGACACTACCGGGGAGCAGCGACCCGAGTCCCCCCGCCCTCCACCCCAACACCAGGGGCTCAAGGAGGGGAGCCCGCGCGAGGTTCGTCCCCGCGCCCCGCAGAAGCCACCACCTCCCTCTCCTCGCAGGTTCCTCGCTGGCCCCGCGCCCGCCCTGCGCTTGGCCCCGGGCGGACCACCCCTGGCGGGTGAGCGGGCGAGCAGGGCGCCGGCTCCGTGCGCGCCAGCGCGGCCGCCGCTTGCAGGCCGCCCGCCCGGCTTGTTTACCCAGCCCCGCCCGGCAGCGCTCCGGCACCTTGCGCGGCTCTTGCTGCGCCTCCCCTTTCCCTGGTGTCCCCGAAAGGAGCCGCCCCACCCACCTGCCGGACTCCGGAGGGAGGCAGAGCGGCCACCGCGGCGACGGACACCGGCTGAGTGGCCGCGGAGCCCCGGCCGGCGCGAGCTGGCCCGGCCCCTACCCCGGAGGCCGCTGGGGACAGCGGGCCGCCCGCGGCTCGCCCCGCCCTGCCCGCAGCGCCCCTCCCCTCCCCTCTCCGGCCCGGAGCCCAGGCCACACAGCAGGGGCATTCCCAGGGCGCTCTGCCCGCCTGCTGCGAGCGAGCGCCCGGCTGACGAATGGAAGGAGCCGGACACAGCAGCCCGCCATGCTGGCTGTCCCAGGGGCTTGAGAAACAGCAGGTGCAAGAAGATACTCCTGAACACACCCTGTTCTCCCGGAGCTGGGCCAGGAGAAACCGTGAAAACGACTCTTGTCTCTCAAGCCTCTCCCGCAGAATTTAATGGCTTCTTCTCTCCTTACTATTCTTGGTCCAGTTGAGTATAGAAGTCACTCCTGCTTCTTGGGGTCTTTCATTACCTGCTGGCGCTCCCAAGCCAAGGGCAATTTGTGTTACAGAAGTGGGTGGGGTCGGGCGTTTGGTGTAAGGGTTGAGACCCCCTACACACATGTCTGATTCCATCTGGGAGCGCCTGGGTTTGGATCCCAGCTTCCTGTTCAAGCGCACCCTGGGAGGCAGCAGATGATGGCTCAAGTCACCCGGTCCCTGCCACCCACGGGGGAGACCTGGGCTGAGTTCTCAGGGTGATAGGCCTGGGTGCCCTTCTTATTCCTGGAGCCTGCCCCACCCCCACCCACCCCCAGCTAAGAATTCAAAGCAGAGACCTACATACGGTGCCCCCCCGGGGGGAGGGCAGGGTGTACTTCCACGAGAGTGAACACACGTTCACGTGGGAATGTGGATCATCAGAGGGGTACGTGGCATGACTGTGCCAGAGTTGCCTGTGATGGGGCGGGGGCAGGGGCGGGGGCTGGGAAGGGTGGTCACCTCCCAAAGGCCCCCTCTAAACATCCGGGCGGATCCAGCTTCTACCTTCTCAGTACCACTAACGTGAGACTCGGAGAACCAAACGTTTACCACGTGAGCATTGGGGGACACCCAAACTCATACCCAGACCACAGCACCCCTACAAAACTGTATTAAACATAAAACCATTCAGAGGCAAAGGAGGATTCTAGCATTGAGGAAGTACTTTTATTTATTTTCTTCCATTTTTTCCATCTGGCTCTCTCACTGTGGGTGCAGGGGCCCCATTACTTGGGCCATCCTCTGCTGCTTTCCCAGGCTCATTAGCAGGGAGCTGGATCACAGTAGAACAGCTAGGACTCACGCCGGTGCTGATTTGGGAAGCCCACGTCACACAGGTGGTGGCTTAACCTGCTGGCCATGACACCAGCCCCAGGAAGTACTTATAACTACTGGGTCTGAAGCCACCGGGTAGCCCCAAACCTTCCGGCAATGAGTAGATGAACGCTGCTCGCTGGCCTGACTCCACAGTACAACAGCTCTCCTCCCCCTCCACACTCCTGCCGCTCCCATACCGGCTCGGAGCCTCGGGGTCGGGATGCTTGTGCCAAACCCTGGCCCTGCTACTGGCTAGTTGTTCTCTCCCTGAGCCTCAATTTGATCATCTGTAAAATGGGGTGGTGGTGATACTATGTTCTGCCTAAGAACGCGTTCCCCCAAGGGAGAGCCACAAATGAAAGGATGCTGAAAAGTGCATAGTAGGCATAATAGACTAAGCTTCTGCCTGCTGTGCTGGCATCCCGTATGGGTGCCGGTTCAAGTCCTGGCTGCACCACTTCCGATCCAGCTCTCTGCTGGTAGCCTGGGAAGGCAGTGGGGATGGCCTAAGTGCTCAGGCCCCTGCACCCAAGTGGGAGACCCAGAGGAGGCTCCTGGCTTCAGCTCCAGCCATTGCACCTATTTGGGGAGCGATGGAAGACTTCTCTCTCTGTAACTCTACCCCTCAAATAAATAAAACCCTTTTAAAAGTGCTGAATATCTGGGACATGTTGGCTGTGTTGGCTGTTGTGAACGTGGGGAGAGGCACACGTGCTTGTCACATGGTATTCTCTGAAGAGGAGGCAGAGGCAGAACAAATAAATACCAGAGCTTTGTGTTCTCACTCGGTGGAGCACACCGAGCACGGGACAATCTGCAGGGTCACCCAGACCCAGGATGGAAAGGCTCAGCCTTGAGCAAACCACACTGACGTCCTCCTCTCCTCCCCTCTGCTCCCCAGCGGATGTCACCTCCCTCACCGTGAGAGAGAGAGAAAGTGAAACAAAAGGAGCAGGCTGTATATTTTCATACACCTCTTAGAAAGAGGAGCCAAAGGAGAGGCCCCAGGACTTCCGGAGAAACTGCCAGACGACGCCGGCACCCTCCCCAGCGAGAGCATCCTCAGCCCTGCTCTGACAGGAGCCTGACCCGCAGGGATCTAGAGAGGAGAGGCTGGTCTGGCTCACGGTTCTGGAGGCTGGCGCCCGCATCTGCACAGCCTCCCGTGAGGAACTGCGTGCTGCATCATCACACTGTGGACGGCCCCACGGGGCCAGGCAGGGCCGGCGTGCCAGAGGTCGCTGCTTTCTTTTCTAAGATTTATTTATTTATTTGAAAGGCACAGTTACAGAGAAAGAGAAGGGGGTGGAGATAGTCCATCTGTTCATTCCCCCAAATGACTGCAATGTCTGGGGCTAGGCCAGGATGTAGTCAGGAGCCTGGAACGCCATCCAGGTCTCCCGTAAGGATGGCAGGGACCCAAGCACTTGGGTCATCTTCCACTGCTTTCCCAGGCGCATTATCAGGGACCTGGATCAGAAATGAGGCAACTGTGAGACTCATTTGAGTATCACAGGAGGCGGCTTAACCTGCCGTTCCACAGAGGTCACTTCTATAACCAGGTCATTCCCCCAGACACCGGTCCATCCGTGGATCCAGCAATGGAGTAATCTAATCATAGAGCACTCAGGACCCAGTCAGCTGCCACAGGCCCCGCCTCTCAGATGCCATTAATTTAGGACTTTGGGGATTAACTTGCCAACACAGAGAATTTGGAGGACACATCCAAAGCCTGGATGGCACCCCCACTTCTAGGTGGGTGGACAGGTGCGCAGCGCGCTGGGCTCCAACTACGACCTGACTGCAGCTAAGGAGCCCCCACGGCTCTTGTTGGGACAGGGATGTGGTGGGGAGTGCAGGGGGGGGGACAAAGATGTTTTAAGTTTGCAATCTCCAGTCTCTGCCTTCCGAGGAAAATGGATGCTCCCAGGACTCTCCGAGGATGGAGTGCCTGAGCAAGGCTAAATTGCTGTGCACCAGGACACACACACACACACACACACACACACACACACACGAGGAGGAGGAGGAGGAAGGGGGAGGGAAGAGCAGGCGAACTGCGTCTGGGCTGCTTAACAGCAAGCAGTTCTGAGATGGAGCCCTGCTCACGGGGAAAGCGCTCCACCAGCCGGCTGCACACGGGGTGTCCACACCGCGCAGCCCGCACTGCCGGGATCTGTGAGCATGCCAACTTTGACAGTTTGCTCTGACCAGAAAAAAGCGCAAGCGCCCTTGTATCAGAGAAAGGGTGAGAAGGGTAAAGTGTAACTTCCTTCCAAAGCCCCCTCTCTGAAATCCCTCAGATCCCACTGGAAAGGCAGAACCAATCTGCAGTGTGACATTTCTGGTGCATAAGTGGGCAGGACAATCATACCGCCCCTTCAAGGAACATTCCAGAACCTGCAACCTGGGAAACGTCCCAGGCTCTCAGCCCCAATGTGAAATGGCCAGTATGGGCAGTGGTTAAGACGCTGCTTGGGACACCCTCATCCCATATCGGAGTGACTGGGTTTGAAGTCCAGCGGTGCTGCGAACTCCAGCTTCCTGCTAGAGTGCACCCTGGGAGGCAGCAATAGCTCAAGTTCTTGGGTTCCTGCTACTTACGTGAGTTCCTGGCTCCCAGCTTCAGCCCGACCCAGCCCTGGCTGTTACAGGTATTTAGGGAGCAAACCAATAGATGAGAGGTCTTTCTGCCGCTAACCCGAGGAACTGGTGATGGCAATGGTTTTGGTCTGCCCAGCAGTCTTTCATTTGGCAACTCTGTGCAGCTCTAGTGGGGCTGTCAATCACCCTGGCTCAACACCTGTGACCTAGGTCTGGTTGGTTAAGGTGCCCAAGCCCCGGGGCTACAGGGTTGACCTTGGAAGGAGCATGACTCAAGCCAGACCAAACAGAAGGCTTACCTGGATGGATGGATGGATGGATGGATGGATGGATGGATGGGTGGATGGGTGGATGGATGGATGGATGGGTGGGTGGGTGGATGGGTGGGTGGGTGGATGGATGGGTGGGTGGATGGATGGATGGGTGGATGGATGGATGGGTGGGTGGATGGATGGGTGGGTGGATGGATGGGTGGGTGGATGGATGGGTGGGTGGGTGGATGGGTGGATGGATGGGTGGGTGGGTGGATGGATGGGTGGGTGGATGGATGGGTGGATGGATGGATGGATGGATGGATGGGTGGGTGGATGGGTGGATGGATGGATGGGTGGGTGGATGGATGGGTGGGTGGATGGATGGGTGGATGGATGGATGGATGGGTGGGTGGATGGATGGATGGATGGGTGGGTGGATGGATGGATGGGTGGGTGGGTGGATGGATGAGTGGATGGATGGATGGATGGGTGGGTGGATGGATGGACGGGTAGGTGGGTGGACACACACATTTTTAACAGGCAGTAAGGGGGAGAGCTCCTTCCTCCAGGGAGTTAGAGTGGAATGCTGTAAGTCCAGGACCGTCTGTGCCTGTCCTTCCCGGGGCACGGACGACACCCATCTGCAACAACAGATAATTTGGGTCCTGCTCTTTGAGATAAGAGCCCTGCTGAGAGCCGAGTTCCTCGCGTGCACAGGTCAGGTTTGCCCCTGGACATCCAGTCACAGGAATCTTTTTCCCAACAATTCCTTTTTCTGCTCTTTTTGATTAAGCTAAAGCTGGACCAGACATTTCCAACACAATAACCAAAGACAAGCCGTGGTTCGTAGCTCACTTGACATTTTCCCGTTGTACATGGCCACAGCCCTAGCCTGGCCCTTGCTTTCCAACTGACGCTGATGGAGATGTCAACACCGCTAGTCCCCAAATTGTGAATCTTTGTCTTTACCATACTCCTTACGTGTGGACCACCGTGCCTGCCCCTCCCCTGCAAGGAATGGTGAGGAACTCAAACGCAGTACCTAGCAGAGCACAGGGCCCGACCCGAGCACGGTCAGGGGCTGGTGGTGGGACGGACGAAGGCTGCAGACCCCATTCTGTGTGCTTCAAACTGGGGAGGAGGAAATCTTTATCCTGCAGGGCTGGCTGAGCCACGCCTGGCTGCTAGCGTCGGAGAAATCCAACACAGCCTCCCCGCTGCCCCCCTCCCGCTCCCCTCAGAGCCAGCTGGCTCCACAAGGGGCAAACGAAGGCACTGCAGATGCCAAAGTCCTCGGGGTGCCTGGTGCTGTCACAGGATCTGTGCCCACTTTTCCTCAACCCTGCCGACAGCACAGCCTTCTCTGGTGGTATGCTGGTCCCGCCCTGGTGCAGTGTCGTTATGTGGGACAGAGAGAGCCACAGTGCCACTACTACTACCTGTGACCCTGCGTGGCCCACCCCCTTTCAGATCCTATTCACTGCCAAGCCCAGTTCTATGTCACAGACCCTCCTGCACTACAGACCAGGCACAGACAGCATGGTGTTGTGGTCTTTATTCCGTTAAACAACCTTGCAGCTACAAGTGAAACAGAAACATGCTTCAAGTACATTAGCGGCATCATCTCATCTCATTGCACGGTTTATACAATTTAAAGCCATTCAAAGGCAAAGGTTTAGCATAAAGTATTTTTAATAAATCATTTTTAAAGAAAAACAATACAAGAGAAACCCCAGGAAAGTTTATGAATGTTCCAGATTAATATGAACTCCTTTTAAGGCAAACATCCAGGACAGCACTTACTGATCTAAGTTAGAACGCGCCGGGCATCCGTGCAACCTCCCCTCCGTGAGACACCTGAATTTCTGGCCCGTGAAAGTCCTTCCCAGAGAAGTTTCTTGCAAAACCGCTCCACCTCTAGGTCCAGCTTGAAAATTCTGGACCTGGGGTCCTGAGGCCGCTAATTATCAAAGTCATGAGCCTGCCCCTCTTTACTGTTCATTATTTTTATTTATGGTTTACGGTTTCCTGTGTGTGGAAGATTTAGGGTTTCAAGTCACAGTGCTACATTTTGCTTTTTAAGTGAAAAATAAAAATACAGCTATCAAAACCTTAGGAATTCCAATTACACCTGTTAGTAACAGGGTAACCGCCCATTCGTTCTCCAGGGAAGGCACTGTGACGGTTAGAGAAAGCCCCAGGGAGCCCACACAGCCTCTGGATTCAGACGTCCTTACGCGCTCAGTGCAACCTCTCGCTGACGCTTCCCGCACTGGGCAGCAGCCGTGGCCCAGACAGCACTGCGCGGCATCTCTCCTGGGGCTTCCCATGCCACGAGCAGACTCTCCAATCCCTGAACCTCCGACGAGGCAACCTCTGGGACCAAAGCTGGGAGTTCCCCTTCTGTTTGGTTAACAAGCTCCCTAGGCGGGTCTCACGAACGCCGGGGTCGACCAGAGCCAATTCTCCAAACACAGCACAGTGGACTGAACCTAAGGAGAAATTCAACCGCTGTTCCGTGGTCTTTCACAAGGGGCTTCCTGATGCCACTTTAACAGAGGCTCTGTGCTTCCGTGACTGACGCCCTGACCCCGAGACTCTGCTGGATTCGAACCCAAGCCAGAAGGACACAGCCCACGCTGGCCGCCTTAGATGTGAACCCCAAACCATGCTCAATTATGTGGCAATAGCTCCATGAGGAAACTGACGTAAGTTACATAGTTTTAAAAATAAACGCTAGGAAAAAAGTAAAGCTGCTTAGGTTTTATTGCTTTCGCTGGACTTGAATCAACCTACTCAGTTTCTCTGTAACTCACACATACACAGACTCACCCACACTCACCCTGTTCAAGGCACCGTGTGTGTAAGCTGGGAAGAACACTGCACATGGCCTGCTGAGGAAGCTGACAGCAAACACACGGCAGTGTGTGTGTGTGTGTGTGTGTGTACGTGCACGTGGTGTCCAAAGTGAGTGAGAGAAGAGAGAAAGAGTGGGGAAACAGAACCTACATTCGCAGGTACTTCTACCCAGCGTGGTCAGAGTTAGAACAGAGAACATGGCTTATCCTTATTCATGGCGGTTTCTCCTTGCCTTGTCCTTGAATTAATCTAGAGAGATTCCTCAGCGCAAGCTCCAAAGGTTTGATTCTATTATTTTTATGGTAGGGAGCTAATTTGGAAGTCCTTTTTAAAATTAGCAACAACCAACTTGTCCTGAGATATTTTAATAAAAAAACTGTGAGGAACTCCTTGATTATTATGTTCAGAGGAAGGTGCTCCGTATCCACACTGGAGGGACATGTGCACATTACCAGCGAGGGAGGGCCTGCTGGGGGCGGGGGGGAGCACACGCCGCACCACAGCCAGAACTCCTGCGCAAACTCACAGCTCAAAGAACGCAGCAGGTAGATCTCAACCTGGACACCAAGGCTGTGTACAGCCAGCAGTGGCCGTGAGAATGCAAATGACCTAATCACTGTCACAGGAAAAAGGTCCCAGAGGAAACCCTGCAAACGCTTTCTAGAGGCAGAACAGGGAACTGAACGGGGAGCGAAGACTTCGCTGGATAATCAGCCAAGGTTATTCCTTTAAAAGCCAAAACAGAAATGGTGGCTCCACACAGGAACTAAATCCCAAGCTTTCATTAAATCACGCAGTTATCACTGTAAAAAGCAAACGTGCTTTTTAGAACGTGCATATTAGAATTCACCTTAGCATGAATTTCAGACACATTACCCTGTCTCACTATTAAAGTTCTGACTTCTGACAGTTACTCTGCAGTCAATGCTCTTACTCAGAGAAGGCATGGGAAGTCTAACCGCGAGGCCTCCTGGTGAGCGGAGCCTGCAGGGACGGGAGGCCACCTGAACACGGCCAGAACGCGAACAGCTCTCAACCTGCAGTCAAAGCTCCCGCCACCGAGAAGCAGCGGCTTAGAACACGCTGGAAGTTTTCTAAAATTTTAATAGCAAGTGAGCAAAATAGTAACAACCTCCAGGCAAGACAGCATGTAAGAATTTTTAAAAAATACATAATATGCTTGGAATTAATCGGGGGACTTACAAAATACTGCAGTGGTGAAGCGTCCACCAGAAGACACCCTCTGGGAGGCTCCCTTTTCCCTACTCTCCATTCACACCTCGTCTCTGTGAAAGTGACAACTCCGATTTTGCCTACGCCCTTCTATCTCCCACCCACAACAAAAATTACCACAAAAATTAAGGCTCACACACCTGAATGGTTATACAAATACTTAAAGGTGGGTGTGAGGAAGTTGAAAATCCACAAAAATTCATCATTAGAAATCAAAGGAAAAAGCCACCGACAGACAAAAACCTCATCATACAATCAGGGTAAATAAAAAAGAATTAGTGGATGCGTGGAGACATTGCCTGCATGTGGGTGACTTTGGTCCTCATTAAGCCAAAGCGATTTCAAGGCCATGAGACGATTCAAAAGTAAATAAAGGCCGAGGGACCGCATCAAAGTGACGACTTCAGCTTCATTATCAGGAAGGCCACACGGTGCATAGGAGGATGCAAATAAACACCTTGGGTCAAGACTGTAAAACAGGCCGTTGAATCACTAATTACCGCTCAGCCACAGGAACTGGGACATCAGTTAAAGGCACTAATATTTGGTAATGTCTTTCCTCGAATCCTTAAAAAAGCTCTATTCTTGCACAGAACTCAAACACAAAACCTCTCAAATGGCCACTGTGTGTGAGAGCTGCGAGCCGCACACGTGCGTGTCCAAGCTCCCCGGGAGTCTGACCAAGGCACAAAGCCACGCGCAGACCACAGGTCACACGGCTCACTTAAACGCAGCTTTTTATTCTTAGGGGATCCGGCTCCTTCCATTTAGGATGAGCCAGCCTGGCTTTTCAAGGCACATTCGCCTCTTTTCTAGAAAGAAGCTATAGGAACAACAACAACAAAAAGAGCACTTTGCAGCTAAACTGTGAGGCTGCCCGTGAACCGACCTTCCGGGGATATTTCCGTATGACGGGGTTCTCCCCACACTGACAAACAGGTTCTCTAAGATCATAGACACGGTGTTCTGAGTGCAAGGGCATCAGGATTGGGGACTGCAGTTCGGAAGCTCTTCCCAGCTCTGTAAACTTTTACAGAAGAGTAAGGTATAAAAGAAGTTGAAGCTGCACCGACAGCACCTTCCGCGAGGCGCCCCCCACCCCGCAGCGTCTGCGGCAGCGCAGGCTCAATCCCACAGGCACTGAAGCGGCGGCGTTTCCATCGTTTCCTTTAGCTTCTTCCCCCATAAAGTGCACAAAGCAGAGAACACTAAGAAAACAGAGACGGGCTTGGATCCGTGACAGCACGAAAGGAACGGCTGCCAGGAGACATGGAAGCGTCTAAGATCTGGACCCACAGGGAGGCCAGGTCATTTATTACAGCGCCACAGGTCCGCGCTGCCCAGGGGTCTCACAGCCTCGGCTCCTCGGCCAGGCCCCGTGGTGCGGCGGGAGCCAGGACTCGGCAGGGGCTGGCGGCGGCAGGCGGCTCTCGCAGGGTCCTCACGTTCCGATGCTACTGCGCTTTCTTCTCCGTGGAAGGCCGCCCGACCACGGCCTCCCTCATGGCAGCCTGAGTGGAATTACCAATGTGAGAAGAAGCCTGCAAGAGTCCACACATTCACACCTAAGTTAATGCAACACAACTCAGCACCACGAGCCGTCCTTGGAGACACACACCTCCGCCTCCCCCAGCGATGGCTTACGAGAGGAGAACGCGGGGGGAGGGGAGGCTGCGGGAGCTGCCCACCCGGAACCCCAGGACCCTCTGCCCTGTGACGGGGCGGCCAGCTCCTTTGGCTCACCACGCTACGGGCCTACCCGATCTGCTCCTGTCACTCAGAAAGACACGAGCTAGTCTCAAAGATCTGTAAAGCTGGAGACGACCTCTGCAAAGAGCCGCTGACTTGTTGGAAGATTTTAAATGAAGGAGATGTCATCTCTTGTTGAGTTCATATTTTTTTCAGGACTCTTGATTTTCAGCAAAGCAAGATCATGGAGAGGAGAAGGCCGAATCACACAGGAATTGTGTCTAAAGAGCACGCACAGGGCCAGCACTGTAGCGTGGCAGGTAAAGCCGCTGCCTGCAGTGCCTGCATCCCATTTGGGTGCCGGTTCAAGTCCTGGCTGCTCCACTTCCGATCCAGCTCTCTGCTGTGGCCTGGGAAAGCAGTGGAAGATGGTCCAAGTGCTTGGGCCCCTGAACCTGCGTGGGAGACCTGGAAGAAGCTCCTGGCTCCTGGCTTCAGACTGGCCCAGCTCTGGCCATAGTGGCCATCTGAGGAGTGAACCAGCGGATGGAAGGCCTCTCTCTCTCTGCCTGTCCTTTTCTCTCTGTGTAACTGTGACTTTCAAATAAATACATAAATCTTTAAAAAAAAAAAAAAAGCACCCATAGGTTTCCTGTGAGGGACACCCTACTCTAATTTGAAACTTTTTATATACTAAAGGCCCACTTTAAGTCATGGAAACAAAACATCAGGAATAACTACTCCTATCCCAAAGAGGATAACAGACTAAAGCCAAGGAAGTTTAAAAACGGCCCAGGGAGGTTTCTCATGCCCTCTTTGCTACCAAACTCCGAGATGTTTCACGACAGAAGCTGACCCGGCCGCCCACCATCACCCCACACCACTCACCTGCTCCAACACATAGGCCGCACCCACATCGATAGCTCCGCCCAGCTCGCGGTACTGGCCGGAGTACCGGATGTAGCCCCAGGTGAGCAGCGCTATCAGCAGCAGCCCGACCATGCAGTTGAACAGCTGGGCCACGACCTCGAGGCCCACGAAGCCGGTGAGGCCCGAGGCGATGTAGAGGGCCACGATGCCCGCGAAGAGCACGGCGGGCGTGCGGAAGGTGCTGAAGACGTTCTTGCTGCTGTTGTGCCTGCAGAAGCTGCCGTACAGCTCCCCGATCTCCTCCTCCAGCTCCTGCTGGTAGCGCAGGCTGAAGTCCTTCCCGCCCATCTTCTTGGTCTTCCTGAAGTGGTCCAGAGCGAGCTGTCTGAACTCACTGTGCTTCTCCTCTAGAATGTCAGGGGACAGGTAAGGCTTCTCGCCCCCACAAACCTGCAGGCAACAGAGACACGGCATGGCGAAGGTCCCTTCAAAAACAGGTGAAGACTCTCAAAGGTTACAAGGCTTTAAGTATCAGACGTTAATCTCTTATCACTGTGTTCACTTCGGGGCCGGCACTGTGGCGTAGCAGGTAAAGCTGCTGCCTGCAGTGCCGGCATCCCATTAGGCACCAGTTCAAGTCCCAGCTGCTCCACTTCCCATCCAGCTCTCTGCTGTGGCCTGGGAAAGCAGTAGAAGGTGGCCCACGTACTTGGGCCCCTGCATCCACGTGGGAGACCTAGAAGAGGCTCCTGGTTCCTGGCTTCGGATCGGCCCAGCTCCTCTCTCTGCCTCTGCCTCTCTGTAACTCTTTCAAATAAATGAATACATCTTAAAAAAAAAAAAAAAAAAAAACTTTTTCACTGTTTATTTTCATTTTGTTTGAAAGACAAAGAGAGATCTTTCTTCTCTGGTTCACTCCCAAATGCTCACGACAAACAGGGCTGGGCCAGACTGAAGCCAGGAGCCCAGAACTGTCCAACCAGGTCTCCCATGTGGGTGGCAGGGACCCAGGCACTCGGGCCATCCACCTGCTGCCTCCCAGGGGCACAGCAGCAGGAAGCTGGATGGGAGCAGAGCAGCCAGCACTCCAGCCAGCACTCTGCTAGGAAAGGTGGGTGACACACTCACAACTGAGCTGCTGCGGCAAGCGTCAGTTAACTCTCAGAAGGTGACGGAGACCAGTGAAGTCTGGTCTCACTCCTCTGCAGAGCGCACTTGGGTAAGCAGAGTGAGGAGCTCAGCGTGGCCCGGAAACGGAAAGAAATGACCATCAGAAGAGTGAAATCGACGTTTTGAGCTTCGATGACTGTTTACAGCCCTGAACAGTGTTTTTTTAATTATTATTATTTCTTGAACTCTTTACTTAGTGTAGGGTTAATCTCATGAGTGTAAAATAAACTCAAAGTAGATCACTGTAAAAATTAAAGAGGAGGATGAGGAGAGGAAGGAGGAGGAAGGGTGGGAGCGTGGGAAGCATCACCACACTCCTAAACTGGTGTACACCAAATACATGTAACCTGTATACCTTAAATAAAAAAGAATAAGTAAAACACATATATTTTTAAAAAAAAGAAACGAAATGGTGATCAGAAGGACCTGGTTATCACAATGGCCTGAATACAGCTTTGCTGCCTCATAACTTTTTTAAAAAATTATTTTTTTAGCGCCGTGGCTCACTTGGTTAATCCTCCGCCTGCAGCGCCGGCATCCCATATGGGCCCCGGGTTCTAGTGTCGGTTGCTCCTCTTCCAGCCCAGCTCTCTGCTGTGGCCTGGAAAGGCAGTGGAGGATGGCCCAAGTGCTTGGGCCCCCGCACCTGTATGGGAGACCAGGAGGAAGCACCTGGCTCCTGGCTTCGGATCAGTGCAACACACCGGCTATAGCGGCCATTTGGGGGGTGAACCAACAGAAGGAAGACCTTTCTCTCTGTCTCTCCCTCTGTCTGCAACTCTACCTGTCAAATAAAAATATATACTTATTTATTTATTTATTTGACAGGCAGAGTTAGAGAGAGAGAAAAGACAGAGAGAGAGAGAGAGTGCTCTTTCATCTGCTGGTTCACTCCCCCAGATGAATGCAAGAGCCAGGGCTGGGGCAAGGCCAAAGCCAGGAACCCAGAACTCCATCCAGGTCTCCCATGTGGGTGCAGGCGCCCAAGTACTTGGGGCATCTTCCGCTGCTTTCCTGGGTGCATTAGCAAGCAGCTGGATTGGAAGCCAAGCAGCTTGGACTCGAACAGGCATCACAAGTGATGGTTTAACCCGCTGTGCCACAATACCAGCCCCCCTGCAGTGTCAAGTCAGATCAAGTTTGGGCCTCGGAAGACAGCCGCATGGTCAGGTATCGCGACACCTCAGGATCAGGCACCTGCCCACATACCTCTTCCATGTTGTTGTAATACACGTCCTTGGCAGCGGCTGCCGCCGCTAAGTTGTTGGCTTCAGCAGTGGCCTGTTAGGAAAGGAAGGCGTGAGCTATAAACCCTTCCTCTTTGAACATGCTCCACAAATACCCAAGTACAAATCTCTCACCCCACTTCCATTCTTCCTTTCTCGTTAACCTTCTGCTACTTTTTAGACTTTCACATAGCTCAATTTATGAAACAAAATATATCTTTTCTGCCAGATTTTCAACCAAATTAAAATCTGTTCTTTAATATGTAAGACTCGTTAACACAGGATAAACCTCTAAAAATCTAGGGAAATAGCATTTCCTTGTCTCTGGTTTTAAATGTAAGAAATAGCTGTGAATCAAAAAAAAAAAAAAAAAAAAAAAAAAAAAGGAACATTTTCGTCTTTGAAATGTGAGTCCCAGGCACTCGTCTCCTGTGTGAAAATGCTTTGCTACTAAAGGAACTGACATTTGGCAATGAGTGTGCTTATGCTCGTCATAAGAAAGTCAGAGATTATCTGCGTTAACCAGATGACAGTGTCTAGTCAAACACGTTAAAGAACTGCTCAGTGAATGAGTGACCAGGCGCGTCAGCAGACAACAGACGCAGGCCACAGCCTGTCTGCCACGCTGGGTGCGTCCTGCCTGGGAAAGCACGGCTGTGCCCCAGAGTGCGTCTGGTGGGGCACCAGGCCCAGCGAGCAGGGGCCATTCTGTTCTTAACTGGTGCCACCCCACGTCCAGAGACAAGGCCAGCGGCGCCCGCTTACTGCATGTAACTGACAGGTGTCATTCCGGATGTCGGAGAGCCTCTTACCTGCAGCATGGACTTGGGGTGAGGCAGATCTTCCCCTTGGTAAATTTTGATATATGCCTTAGAATACAAACGTTGAAAAGATTATGAAAACTATGGTTCTGTTCAATTTTATTCCCATCTTGAAAACAGTGACCATACAACTGCATTTTCCTAAACACCTAGACCGACAGTCAGGAATTAGCGGAAACACAACACACCTTGGAAGTGCATGTTAGCATTTTTAGTTCACTAAAAATGTTCTCAAGCAGCACAAGCCCACGAAGGCTGGGATTCCACCAGAGGCCCGTCACGCTGGCCTCACCACTACCTGTGGGCTTTGAGGCAGTCGGGTCACGACTAGGTGCCGCTCCTACTCACAGCAACCTCCTAACCACCTCCTTGGCACTGCGTCTTCCTTGAGGAACAATCTTCCTTTAGCCACAGTAATTACTCTGAGAGAGCGCAAAGACATCCATTTGGTTCTTAGACCGGTACTGCCACCCAGTGGCCCACGCCTGGAAGGACACTGGGGTCTCTCATCCGGCCTCACCATCTCCCCCCAACCCAGGAAAATATTAAAATTCAAGATGGGTTACAAGCTAAACCAGCTTTACCAAAAATTCAACATTTTAATAATTAAAACCCGTAGTTACCTTAAAATACTCCAGTAGTCCCCGACAGGTAACTTTCGAGCCGTTGATCTCTTTTTCCATTAACTTGGAGGGGTTTAATACATATGGGATCAGCGTCTGCAACTGCTCTTTGAACTCACCAGCAATATCTGTTCACAGGACCATAAAGAAGGAAACATGCCAGACGGCCTTAGTCTACCCAGGTGAGCATACAACACAATCTTCACAGTCCATTTAGTTATTTTTTAAGATCTATTCATTTGATACGAAATTTGTTTACCTTACGTTAATAAAAATATTATTTTTTAAAATTAAATGTGTTTGAAAGGCAGAGAGACAGAGAGATTGACTCACTCCCCAAAAGGCCGCAACAGCCAGGGCTGGGCCACACTTGCCACACTGAAGCCAGGAGCCTGGAAGTCTATCCTGGCCTCCTATGTGGGTGGCCAAGTTCCTGAGCTTCCCAGGTGCACCAGCAGGGAGCTCATCAGAAGCAGAGTGGCTGGGAC
The DNA here is from genome assembly GCF_964237555.1 of Oryctolagus cuniculus. NCBI lineage: Eukaryota > Metazoa > Chordata > Mammalia > Lagomorpha > Leporidae > Oryctolagus > Oryctolagus cuniculus. Next base: position 7,547,937 of record NC_091432.1, on the reverse strand, counting down.
TTGAACCAGCGCTGCAACATGGAGTGCAGGTGTCCGCGCAGCAGCCTAGCCCTCTGCACCACAGTGCCCACCCCGCTGTTTCCACATTCCTTAGCTCCAAGTGAGGGCAGTGGGGTCCCAGACCGTACATGTCGGACCCATTCTGGCTGTGACCAGACTGCTGGCACAGCTCTGCCTCCATGCATCCTTGTCCCCTCCCCTGCTGAAGCATAAGGACCTCTAAGATCCCCTCTGGCTCAGAGCAGAACACAGGGCACATCTGCACTGGGTGCTATGGTCTGGCTGTTCAACGTCCCCCGAAGGCCCATGTGTTAGCAGACTGGTCCTGAGGGTGGCGCTACTGGGAGGCGGTGGAAGCTTTAGGAGGCGGGGCCCAGCGGGAGGTTCTCAGGTCGCTGGGGGCACTGCCCTGGAAAGGAAGCTAGCTCTCATGTGACCTCCTGAGTCGTGCAAGAGGGCTGCTGTGGAACCCTGGTGAGCCTTCCTCTCTCTGTGCCCTGCCATCCGCCAGGGGTCCCTGGCCAGAAAGCCTGCCCCATGCCAATTGGCCTCTGAAGCTCAAAAACCAAGCTCAGTGTGAGTGAGCCGCCTCAAGGATTTTGCTATAGTAACAAATGCTAATATACTTGGTTTCCATTCTGGGGATGTTTGGTCGATACCCTAGTATTTCAAGAAATTTCATTTTTGGCCGGCGCCGCGGCTCAATAGGCTAATCCTCCGCCTAGCGGCGCCGGCACACCGGGTTCTAGTCCCGGTCGGGGCGCCGGATTCTGTCCCGGTTGCCCCTCTTCCAGGCCAGCCCTCTGCTGTGGCCAGGGAGTGCAGTGGAGGATGGCCCAGGTGCTTGGGCCCTGCACCCCATGGGAGACCAGGAAAAGCACCTGGCTCCTGGCTCCTGCCATCGGATCAGCGCGGTGCGCCGGCCGCAGCGCGCCGGCCGCGGCGGCCATTGGAGGGTGAACCAACGGCAAAGGAAGACCTTTCTCTCTGTCTCTCTCTCTCACTGTCCACTCTGCCTGTCAAAAAAAAAAAAAAAAAAAGAAATTTCATTTTTAAAGAACTTGACTAATGAGGTCTTCAAACTCTGAGTATCAGAGGTAAGCATTTAGCCTATCAGTTAAGACACTGGCTGGGGCACCCACGTCGCAAACAGGACAGCCCAGCTCTGGGTCCTGATTCCTGCCTCCTGCTGACACTAACACTAGGTGGCGGCAGGGATGGCTGCAATGGATGGGCTCCTGGACCGTGTCCCCAGCTTCTGGCTCCAGACCCAGCATTGCAGGCATTTGGGGCTGAACTAACGAACAGAAGCACATACACTCACCCTCTCTCGCTGACTCTCAATCAATCAGTAACTTGTTGAATGAGAACAATCATCGTCAGCCCTTCCAGTTGTCTCAGGCCTTTGCTATGCACACCTCACACTTACCTACAAATCTGTTTGGAATCACTACTGCTCATCTGGTTGCTTTCTCTCTTTCAGAAGTAACATCACCTGTATCTCACGAGGCGCATTTCCCATCAGTGCCTCAGAGGCCCCCGGCCCGCCCCAAGATGGAAAGGGTCATCTCTCAGGGACACTGGCAGATTGTGTGCAGGTTGCACCAGGTTCCCACCAAGGGCCTGGGAGCCGTTACACAGATCTCTTTCCTCAAAGGCAGAATCAGCGGGCCCCACTACAAAGGCACAGGAGGATTACAGCACGAGGAATCTGATTTGTGGAATCATCTAAGGTCTCCCTTGGCCCCCAACCAACAATTGAAAAGAAGTGGGTGGGAGCCCATAGCAAGGTGAGAATCCTTCAGCACTCCGTAAATTTAATTATACCATGAAAATAGAACTGTAAAACTAAAAACAACAAAGAAGGACCAATTCTTAGTAACTTTGTTGTGCAAAGTATAAAACAGTGTATACAGTAGGCGGTTCTGTATAAATTCATATTTGTTCACATATTCTAAGAAACTCTGGAAGCCTACAGAAATGGAAAAGACATTTCAGTGAACACCTTTTAATTCTTTGGGGTATTTTAAATGCGGAAATGTACTGTCTATTTAAGAAAAAAACACAGAGCTTTTTTTGGCTTCAACTTTCATCACACTGAAAGGCCGTTTCAGAAACACTCACACAAGGAGCCAGCAGGTCCAGGTGCTGCTGAGCGCCGTTTTACCAAGACTGACAGATCCTACACTAGACACGTCTAAGAAGGCCGGATGGAAAGAACAGCTTCTCAGTCGGAGGAGACAAGAGCCGTATCACGACAGGGACAGGGTGAAGTGGTGACGGTGTCAAAGGCGACCCCAGTCTGACCTCCACAAGGAAGCCAGGAAGAAGTCAGCTGCTGCATGCCAGAGGCGGGCACCCTGTGTCTGACGAATCTGCTGCGGCTCAAAAACCAGCTCACGTCCTGGCTACCTGCAGTAAACGGCAGCAGTGTTGCCTCACTTGTGCCGGGAGAGGGACCGTGAGCCCCGTGTTCCTCTCTCAGCTGTCAACCCCTAAAGCAAAGCAGAACCACGGAAGCCATTCCTAGAAAGCGTGTGGGGGACATCGGCAGAAATGCCCCCAGGACAAAGTTCTTACCGAATCAAAGTGTTCTGTGAGACAACACTAAGGCCCTTTCATGGATCAGCCTTGAACGTTCTCAGGCTAATGGTATCTTTTTCCAAGTATATGGAACAGAAATGTAACTCTACTTACAGGTCTCCCACAACAAGGCACCTGTGGTTCTCAAGTCAGCACTTGCCAAATACTCACAAGCCACCTGCTGTTTGCAGGCCAGCCTCCAATTGATTCTTCACTTCAAAACCCTTCCATATCTTGGTTACAATCTTCCCCAAAATACACACACACACACACACACACACACACACAAATCTATCTCCAAATCTAAAAATCACATAACCAGGGCCAGCATTGTGGCACAAGTTAAGCTACCACTTGGGATGTCGGCATCTAATATCAGAACGCCAGACAGCCAGAGTTGGGCCAGGCCGAAGCCAGGAGCCAGGAGCTACTTCCAGGTCTTCCACGTGGGTGCAGGGGCCCAAGTTATTAGGCCATTTTCCACTGTTTTCCCAGGCATATTAGCAGGGAGCTGTACCAGAAGTGGAGCAACTGGGACTTGAACCAGTGCCCATATAAATCAATCTTAAAAAAAATCACCTTCAGGCTATGTGGATAGAGTTTATGAAACATTTAGAGGGGCAGGCACTTGGCTCAACAGTTAAGGCACTCACATCCCCTATCAGAATGCCAGGGTTCAAGTGCCAATGCTCTGTTTCCAATCCAGCTCCTGCTAACGCGCCCGGGGAGGCAGAGGTAATGGTTCAAACACTTGGGTCCCTGCCACTCTCATAGGAGACCCAGATGGAGCTCCCGGCTCCTGGATGTGGCCTGGCCTGGCTCTAGTTGTTGCAGTTATTTGGGGAGTGGACCAGTGAATGGAGGATCTATGTCTCCCTCTCTCTCTCTCTTGCTCTCATTCTGCCTTTCAAATAAAAATAAATATTTTAAAATTAAAAAAAAAATAAATTCTATTGGATACTTTGCTTACCAGTGATGACCAAATACGAGTTTAGGTTTGGTAAAAGTGCAACTAATAACGTGGCATTATAACTCTAAAATAATATAAGATCTGGCCGGCGCCGCGGCTTACTAGGCTAATCTTCCACGTGCAGTGCCGGCACCCCGGGTTCTAGCCCCAGTTGGGGCGCCGGATTCTGTCCCAGTTGCTCCTCCTCCAGTCCAGCTCTCTGCTGTGGCCCAGGAAGGCAGTGGAGGATGGCCCAGGTCCTTGGGCCCTGCACCTGCATGGGAGACCAGGAGAAGCACCTGGCTCCTGCCTTCGGATTGGCACAGCACGCCGGCCGAAGCAGCCATTTGGGGGTGAACCAACGGAAGGAAGACCTTTCTCTCTGTCTCTAACTCTGCCCGTCAAAAAAATAAATAAAATTTAAAAATAATATAAGATCTATACACATACATACAAATGCACACTAAGCCTTCTTTCCCAATTCAACTCTGAAAATTCCCTCCCAGCTGCCTTTTAGGTAAAAGGTCCTGGCTCCAGTGCTGCCGAGGCAGATTTCTCAGCCAAGGCCGGGTCTGATCTTGGATCGCAGTTCCTGTGTAACAGGTGCGGGAAGTCTCCTCCTCAGGACAGCTGCCAACCAGTTCAGAGGGTCACATGAGCAACCCACAGAAGGTAAAGGGCACGGCTCTCGATTCTGCTCTGGCAATGCTAAGACCAGCTGGGATGCCAGTCTAAAGTTGAACAAGGACATTCATTTCCTTTGATCAAATAAATTGAAAAGGATGCATCTTACATTTAAGATGAGACTCTGGGGGCTGGCATTGTGGCATAGCAGGTAAAGCCGCTGCCTGCAATGCCGGCATCCCATGTGGGTGCCACTTTGTGTCCAGGCTGCTCTACTTCCCATCCAGCTCCCTGCTAATGGCCTGGGAAGAGCAGCGGAAGATGGCCCAAGTGCTTGGGCCCCTACACCCATATAGGAGACCCAGAAGAAACCCCTGGCTTTGGCCTGGCCCAGACCTTGCTTTTGCAGCCATCTGGAGAATGAACCAGCAGATGGAAGACCTCTCTCTGTCTCTCCCTCTCTCTGTAATTCTTTCAAATAAATAAATACATCTTTAAAAAATTAGGTTACGAGAACCTTCCAGTTTGAAAGGCAAGTTCCCCTGGTACCCAAACAGCCTCCAGGTGAGCGCCCCGAGTAACAGAAGAACTTGAATTCTGCCAGGCCACGGCTCTGGGGGCAGAGGCATCTGGATGAGGCTCTGCCCCACCACGTTCAGTCAAGCACTCTGAGTTATTTAACTTTTCTCGTTTGTGAATTCTAGAATAAAGGAAGTGACACTGACTTCATGGAACTCCTGGGTGCACAGCACAGGGTGAGGACCTGAGGGGCTCTAAAATTGGCAGCTGTGATTATCACCACTTTACGGGGAGCCCAAGAAGCTCAGATGAGCTTGTAAACAAAGTGCCCAGTTTAACACGTGTGTCAACTGAGGGCCAGCTATTCGGTGACGCAGCCTCGGTGAATAAGGACCAAAAATGAGGTAATGGGCCCCTGAGTCCCAGCTGTGACTACATCTAGATCAACACTTCCTGGCATCAGCGCGGGACCCAGCCCCGGGTGGTCGGCAGTAACTCGCATCGGGTGCCTGTCCTCAGAAGTTAATCTTACTGAATGTTTGGTCTTCCTTTATTGAGCACCTGTATCGCTTACAAACCAGTAACTATAGCATGTATCTCAGAAAGACCCTCAACGGCTATTTCTAAGACACAGAAACTGAGGTAAACGAACTCTGATAGTCTCAGTAAGTGAGGAACAAAATACGAACCAGACGTGAAATACTGTTCTAAGAGACACTCTGTGTCCGTGAAGCATTGCTTGATTTGTCATTGACACTCACTGTCATTATTTAATTCCAAAGAACAAGTCACATGCTTAACACGTGCTAACGCACCTTTCAATTTCCCATCAAAGTCAGGGCTCGTGGCCACCTGCAGCCCCGGATGTGGTAAGAGGAAACAGGTGACATCAGAGAAGCACGAGTGGATGTGGTTCCGGACGTTCTGAATTTCTTCGTGTTGGTGTTCCTTCACCTGCAATGGAGACCAACCATTTACCAAGGACCATTTGGCTTCCTCCACTGGGGCCACCAGAAGTAGAACAAAGGAAGGAAGACGCCCCAACTCTGACACCACGGCGGCCAAAGAGAAAACACAGAGCCCTGAGACGCACGAATGTCCACGTGGGACTGACCTGGCTTGGCTCCCACAGCAAGCACACAGGGAGCGAAGTTTCTGAACAGAGCATGTTGCACAAACACTGAGAACAAGGGCAGGCTTGTGCAGAAAGGACGACCTAACCGGTTGGAGGTGACTGACAAAGGAGTCCTGTGTTTTGATTTTGGGGGAAACAGGCTGGACCCGTTTATGTCCACACCAAACCAAATAAGAAATTTGAATAAAAACAACAGAACTAAGAATTTGAATATGACACTGTAAAGGCACACACAGGACCTGGTCTACGATGTGAAATGGAAGTTATATTCAACGTTCGGGAGCTTCCGCCCACAGTTCTCCCCTACACTCCCTGTGCGTTACATACCATGAATAAATAACACTGGTCTGTGCTAAGACTCATACATATCTAAAACACCGAACATCATTTCCAATCATGTTTTAAAGCAACAGCCAGAGGCAAATGAGCGAGCTGCGCGCCTCTCAGCTAACTCCTCAGAAGGCCGAGCTCCCACTCACCTGCAAACGCTTCTCCAGGAACGCCATGCCCCCTTGCAGCCCATAGCCATATTCGTAAGGGAAGCTCCAGTCCCGAACCAAAAACATCAGTGTCTATTTAGGGAGAGAACAGAGCACAGTGTAATGGTGCGTGGCTGCATTTTCAGGACAGCTGCATTACTTCTCTGCAGGATGCCAGCTTCCTCCAAGGGGACAGGGAAATGTGCTAAAGGATTGCCCTGCTTTTTCTTTTTCTTTTTTTTTAAGATTTATCCTGGAGAGCCAGCGTTGTGGTATAGCGAGTAAAGCCACCGTCTGTGGCATCCTACATGGCATGAGTTTGAGTCCCCACTGCTCCACTTCTGATCCAGCTCCCTGCCAATAGCCTGGGAAAGCAGAAGATGCCCAAGTACCTGGGTTCTTGTACCCACGTGGGAGACCCGGAAAAAGCTCCTGGCTCCTGGCTTCGACCTGGCCCAGCCCTGATCGTTGCAGCCATTTGGAGAGTAAACCAGCAGATGGAAGATCTCTCTCTCTCCACGTCCTCCCTCCCCCACCCCCCACTTTTTTTTTTTTAAAGATTTATCTATTTGAAAGAGTTACACAGAAATATCCCAGTCCAAAGCCAGGAGCTAGGAGCATCTTTCAGGACTCCCACATGCAGGCAGGGGCCCAAGCACTTGGGCCATCCTCCGCTGCTTTCCCATGCACACCAGCAGGGAGCTGCATTGAAAGTGGAGCAGCAAGGATTCAAATGGTGCCCATACGGCACCACAGGTGGCAGATTTACCAGCTACACCAAAACACTGGCCCCGAACTCTGCCTTTCAAATAAATAACATACATCTAAAAAAAATTATTGTTTGGAAGGCAGAGTTACATGGATGTGGGGGGAGATGAGGAGGGAGAGAGAGAGGCAGAAAGAGAATATTCCATCTGCTGGTTCACTCCTCGAGTGGCTGCCAACGGCCAGGGCTGGGCCAGACTGAAGACCAGGAGCTTCATCTGTGTCTCCCACCTGGGTGGCAGGGGCCCAAGCACTTAGGCCCTCCTCTGCTGCTTCCCCAGACACACCAGCAGGGAGCTGGATAGGAAGTGGAGCAGTGAACTGATGCCCACTGGGGATGCCAGTGTTGTAGGTAGCAGGCAACCCACTCTGCCACAATGCCGGCCCCGGGATCTACCTACTTTGTAATGGCTTAGAAACTTCAAACACCGGAAGGACAAGTGCAAGCCAATGTAAGGCCAGCGTATCCAGTCTGTTCTTTTTGTTCGCACAGGTTAACAGGAGCAGAAGGAAGACACTGATGAGGAGATACTCAGCTTGGTGCTCGGCCCTGAGGGTGAGAACGCATAGTGCAGAGGACAAGAGAGAAGACAGCGCAGCCCACACACTGGGTCACAATACCAGACCCGAAGTTAACGTCAAAGAGGAAAAGGATGGGGCTGATGCCGCGGCGAAGTGGGCTGAGCCACTGCCTGCAGCACCAGCATCCTATATGGGCCAGGTTCGAGTCCCAGCTGCTCCACTTCCGAGCCAGCTCCCTGCAGATGGCCTGGGAAAGCAGTGGAAGGTGGCCAAGCTTGGGTCCCTGAACCTGCACACGAGAAGCAGAGGAAGCTCCTGGCTCCAGAGCGGCCAAGCTTCGGCCCTGGTGGCCATTTGGGGCACGAACCAGCAGATGGAAGACCTTTCTGTCTCTCCCTCTCTCTGTAACTTCTAACTCACAGATAAATAAAAATTTTTGAAATAAATTTTAAAAAAGGGAGTAACACATCCTCAAAGCACCGCTCATCTTTGGGGTCAGCACACACTTGCTGTAAGGGGCTGTGTGATAAGCACCGCTCAGCTCTGCGGTGGTGAGCAGAAACAGCCCGGGCGGGACTCCCACACATGCAATGGGCACAGCTTAGCCCCATGAGAACCCAGCGACGGACACTGACGTCTCGGTTTCGGATCACTGACACATCCAATAAAGTATTATTCTCTTTTTCCCGCTTTTTCAACTGTTTAAAAATATTAAAACCATGCTTCACCCATAGCTCATATGAAAACAGGCGGCAGGCCAGATCTGGCCTGGGAACTAAATCCCAGAGTTAATGTTTTACCTGGAAAGGCTTCTGGAAAATTTCATCCATTGCCAGGCGGCCATACTCTGTGAAGAGCTATAAAAAAAAAAAAAAAAAAATGATGGTTTGCAACGCAAAACTACTTAAATGCCTCTGTGGTTATTCTTTAGCCAAGTATTCGGTTAACAGACTGGACACTGCTTCCATGAGACATAAGTTCAGCTTCTAAACACCACAGGCACCATGAACCCCGACATCCGCTTGGCTACTGCCCTCGCACAGCCCACATCCCGGTTTGCCAGCGAATCCAGAATCCAACTGCACGCTCCTTCCACAAGGCCTGACATACTGCAGGAGCCTCCTAAGGGCCCTCCGTGCCGACTCTCGATACAGCAGCATGGTTAGGCCCCACACTGCTTCTACTCAAAACCTTGCAATCTCATCCAGGACAAAGGCCAGTCCTGGGGCAGGCGTCTGGCACAGGGATTCCTCTGCTGCTTGGGGCCTGTGCATCTCATATTCCATTGCCTGGGTTTGAGTCCCTGCTCTGTTCCCAATCCCAGCTTCCTGCTACTGTGCACCATGGGAAACAGCAGGTGATGGTTCAAGGGGTGTCAGCCATCCACGTGGGAGACCCAGATGAGTTCCAAGATCTTGGCTTTGGCCTGGCCAGCCCTGGTTGTTGTGAGCATTTGGGGAGTGAACCAGCAGGTGGAAAGATCTTTCTCTCTCTGTCTCTGCCTTTTAAATGAAATAAATAACAAAATTAAAAAAACAGATTAAAAAGCCAGTCCTACAGTGTGATCCAGCCACACTGGGCCTCCCTGCAGATCCTCAAACACTGGGCACTGTGCCTCAGGGCCTCCGCCTGGCTCCTGATGTCCTACTGACCAGCTGCGTCACCTCTTAGTCTTTACTCAAACGGCTCCTCCTCAGTGAAGACATCTGCGTAAAAAGTGGATCACTAAACCCTGGAACCCCCACAAGACTGGTTTAGGCCCTGACGCAACGGAATGGCCTCTGTAAGACCAGGGTTCACACGGACGTTCACCTCTGTTTCTTCATGGAGCCTCTCTAACGATAACGAAGCAAAGCTTGGAGTTATAAACTCACAGGACAGAGAGGCTGGCAAGCACTGTGAGGGCACACAAGAGCAATTAAAGACATCCTGAATGGAAAGCAAACAAACGACAACTGCCCAGGGTTTTGGCTTTTCCTACACTGCTAAGAAATCTGGGAGAAGCAGGAGCCAACAGGAAACTAACAGATTCTCTCAGCAGAGTCCCTGGTAGGCTCAGAAAACACAAGCACACAGCTACCTTGCAGGAGGGGCACGGCAGAGGGGCTGGAATGAAGGAAGTATCTGGAAGTCTTTATAGAGCACACCAACACTGCCAGATCCCCACCCTCATCCCACCTGCTTCCTGCTCCCGGACAGGAAGTAGACCGCCCGTGTTACCAGGGACGCCACGAGCCAAGGTTCCTGTCTTCCCATAAGAGTTTCAGGGGCCTGAGTCATGGCGTAACAGGTTAAGCCACTGCATGCAATGCCAGCATCCCATATGGGAGCCAGGTTCAAGTCCCAGCTGCTCCACTTCAACCCAGTTCCTTGCTAAGGAACTGAGCAAAGCAGTGAAAGATACCTCAAGTGTTTGGGCCCCTGAACCCACGTGGGAGACCCAGAAGAAGCTCTTGGTTCCTGGCTTCGGCCTGGCTTAGCCCCAGCCATTGGCAGCCACTTGAGGAGTGAAGCAGCAAATGGAAGATTCTCTCGCGCGCGCGCGCTCCTCTCTCCCCTCTCCTCCATCCCTCCCTTTCTGTGTAACTCTTTGAAATAAATAAATCTTAAGAAAAAGGAATTTCGGAAGTGAGGAAGCAAGCCAGTGATGCTTAAGGAAGAGAACACACCTGAGAGGCACCTCGGCCAAGAACTGAGCACACGGTCTGCATCCGTCCGGGTTACTGATGGGTATGGGCACACCTGCCCCTGCCGTTTCTTCCCCCCCACTTCACGTATGAGGTGTTGCAGGGTGGAGGAGGGTGTTCCGGGCGTGAGATTGGGGAAGCTCCTCCAGGGCCTTCATGAGCGCAGTGTTACCAGACCACACAGCCCCCTGGTGCCAGGCTGGGAGGATTCCCTGGAACCCCCACAAGACTATGGACACAGCAGGATCTGCGATGTGTAACTGCCCAGCTGTTGCCAAGGCACACGTCTTCGTTCCTTCACTCGTCCAACAGCACGAACTACCGTGTTTGTTCCTCCGGCCCCTCTCACACACACAGGCTGACGCCTACTTTCCTACCCAACACCTGGAGGATAAACCATAAAAAATCTAGCCCCAGATACCAAACTCAGCTGAGGTTCGCAGTACGTCCCCTACCTTCCTGGAAGCAAGTGCTTAAGTCAAAGTACAGAGACTGAACCAGGAGACACCTTAGCTCCCTTCAGCTGACAGCCCAAGAGTCCAGGTCTGCAAATGCAACAGACGAGCCTCAGAATCGTGCCCCACTGCCGCACGGAGATCCAGTCCAGGACCCAAGGCCACTCTTCTACCAAAGCTCAACTGCTTAGCGGCCCACTCTATGTGCACAGCCATGGACCACAAACCTTTGAGGAAGCCTCAGGCAGAAAAAACAAACAAACAAAAAAACTGAAGGGCATCTGTTTAAGGATTTATTTAATTGAAAGGAAGAGATACAGAGAGACAAGAAGAAGGAAAGAGAGAGAGAAAGAATCTTCCATCCACTCATTCAATCCCCAAATCACCAAAATGGCTAGGGTTGAGATAGGCCAAAGCCAGGAGCCAGGAGCTTCTCCCAGGTCTCTCACATGGGTGCAGGGGCCCAAGTACTTGGGCCATCCTCCACAGCTTTTCCCAGGTGCATTAGCAGGGAGAGGGACAGGAAGTGGAGCAGCCAGGACTCAAACTGTTGCCCATGTGGGATGCAGGCACTGCAGGCAGAGGCTGAACCTTCTACGCCATAACACCAGCACCCAGAGCTTCATCTTGTACCACCGCTGTCATTTTCTTTCCCTGCACTGTCTCTGGTCTCTTGTACACTACTGTGTGTAAACTGTTAAACCTTGTTTTCCCTTTTGTGTAAGTGGCCTCTCCCACTCCTCCACTTCTTCCTCCTCCCATCTTTTCTTTCTTTTCTTCTTTCTCTCCTTCACTACCTCCCTCCTTCCCAGTTTCTACTCTTTGTATCTTCATTCAACCTACTAGGGAAATTTTCTCCAATGTGTGTGTGTGTATATATATACATATATATATATATTATAAGATTTGTTTTATTTATTTGGAAGGCAGAGTTAAGGGGGGTGGAAGGTCTAGATATCTTCCATCCACTGGTTCATGCCCCAAATGGCCACAAATAGCCACTCCAGGGCTGGGCCAGGCCTAAGCCAGGAGCCAGGAACTCCACCAAGTCTCCGATGGGGGTGGCAGGAGTCCAGGTACTTGGGCATCTTCTGCTGCTTTCCCAGGCACAGTATCCAGGAGCTGGACTGAAAGCGCAGCGGCCTAGATGCACACCAGCACTCTGACATGCGATGCTGGCACCACAGACAGCGGCTTTACCCTCTGCACCACAATGCCAGTTCCTCCAACGTATATTCTAACTCTTCCTCCACTGAATTTTCCATGTTTGCTGTTATAATTTCCAGGATCTCTATTTTAGTCTCCATATGTTGCTTTTTAACATAATCCAGTTACTATATCTCAGTTTAAGCAATTCACAATACCTCATCTTTCAGATTTGCATTTACAAAGGATGGAGAAAAACTCCACGTATAAATGCATTATTGGCCAGTGCCGCGGCTCACTAGGCTAATCCTCCGCCTGCGGCGCCGGCACACCGGGTTCTAGTCCCGGTTGGGGCCCCGGATTCTGTCCCGGCTGCTCCTCTTCCAGGCCAGCTCTCTGCTGTAGCCAGGGAGTGCAGTGGAGGATGGCCCAAGTGCTTGGGCCCTGCACCCCATGGGAGACCAGGAGAAGCACCTGGCTCCTGGCTTTGGATCAGCGCGGTGCGCTGGCCACAGCGCGCCAGCCACAGTGGCCATCGGGGGATAAACCAACGGAAAAAGGAAGACCTTTCTCTCTGTCTCTCTCTCACTGTCCACTCTGCCTGTCAAAAAAAAAAAAAATTTTTTTTTCATGCCAAGATCTTATAGGCTTCAGAGAAACAAAACGGTTGGGTAAAAAGGTTCTGGAATCCAATAATCCAGGACTCTGGCACCAACACTTGGAGGCTGGAAGACAGTGAGGCAACGCCTTCACAACTTTTTTTTAAATATTTATTTTGTTTATTTGAAAGGCAGAGTTACAGAAAGAGAGAGGAGAAACTGAGAGCAAGAGAGATCTTCCATCTGCTGATTCAGTCCCCAAATGGCCGCAACAGCCTGGGCTGGGCCAGGCCAAAGCCAGGAGCCAGGAGCTTCTTCCAGGTCTCCCACATGGGTGCAAGGGCCCAAGCACTTGAGCCATCCTCCACTGCCTCCCCAGGCACATTAGCCAAGAACTGGATCAGATATGGAACAGCAGGGACTAGAGCAGGCGCCCATATGGGATGATGGTGTCGCAGGCTACGACACAACACCAGCCCCAGTGCCTTTATGACTCTAACAGAAAATTATCTCCATTCAATAATTCTTAGGTAATATTAAGATATTCTCGGGGGGGGGGTGGGGGCAGCATTGTGGCACAGTGGGTTAAGTGCTGCCTGTGATGCCAGTATGGGTGCTCATTCCTGTCTTTGCTCCACTTCCAATCCAGCTACTTCCTAATGTGTCTGGGAAAACAGAAGAAGATATCCCAAGTCCTTGGGTCCCCGAAACCAGGTGGGAGACTCAGAAGGAGTTCCAGGTTCCTGGCTTCAGCCTGGCCCAGCCCTGGCCATTGTAGCCATTTGGGGAGGATGCAAGATCTCCCTCTCTCCCTTTCTCTCTAACTCTGCCTTTCAAATAAATAAATAAACCTTAAAAAAAAAAAAGATTCTAAGATCTGCAAGAGTTATCTCCCATTCATCCTTTCTCAGGAACCTACTGGAGAATGAGAATGAACAAGGCATGAAAAAACAAAAGAACAAGTGGGATCCCACTGAAGCATGAAGTGAAAAGCTGCTGCAAGAGCATGGCAGACAGCAGACTCATAGAATGACAACCACTTTATATAACACCCTGACCTCAGAATCAGCCCTTAAGGCATTCTGGTCTGGCTGAAAAGCCCAGAGGGCATTTCAGGCATGGAAAGCCAGGATACTGTGGCAAAAATGTCCTACATGAAGGACCTCGGTGTGTAAGACCCCAGTGGAAAGAAGTGGTCATCAAAGAAGGAGGTACTTTTCTCCGAAGGGAGGAGAAAACTTCCACTTTGCTTATGGCCTTGTCTAAATACTGATAGAGTTTGTGGATTCAAAAGGCTTCCATAGTCTAGGCAGCTCATGTCAAGAGCCTCAGGGGATATATATAAGAGTGTTAACTTAAATTTTTTTTTTTATTTTGACAGGCAGAGTGGACAGTGAGAGAGAGAGAGACAGAGAGAAAGGTCTTCCTTTTGCCGTTGGTTCACCCTCCAATGGCTGCCGCGGCCGGCGCGCTGCGGCCAGCGCACCACGCTGATCCGATGGCAGGAGCCAGGTGCTTCTCCTGGTCTCCCATGGGGTGCAGGGCCCAAGCACTTGGGCCATCCTCCACTGCACTCCCTGGCCACAGCAGAGAGCTGGCCTGGAAGAGGGGCAACCGAGACAGAATCCGGTGCCCCGACCGGGACTAGAACCCGGTGTGCCGGCGCCGCAAGGCGGAGGATTAGCCTAGTGAGCCGCGGCGCTGGCCAAGTGTTAAATTAACAACGAGTCACTGCACACTAACTTCCAATGCAGGACCTCTGTCCTTAAAGAATTGTATTATAATTACATCTAAGTGATCGCAAAAGATGTATCATTCCTGGGTACTTCTTAAAGTTAATTAAGTTTCTAAAAAAAAAAAAAAAAAGTGAAATTAACTTCAAGATGCAATGACTTTGAACAGCCCTTGTCCTGACTGTTGAGGAACAGTTGTGTGTGTGTGTGTGTGTGTGTGTGTGTGTACACAAATTGTGGAACTCTTTACTTAATATAGAGTTGGTCTTCTGTGTATAAAGTTAATCAAAAATGGATCTTAGAGAATGGGACTGGGAATGGGAGAGGGAGGAGAAGAGGTGGGAGAGAGGATGGGAGGGAGGGCAGGTATGGTGGGAAGAATCACTATATTCCTAAAGTTGTATTTATGAAATGCATGAAGTTTGTATTCCTTAAATAAAAGGTTTGGGGGGGGGGCAAAAAAAAAAGAAAAACAACTGCATAAAAAAATAAAGTTTCTTTTGTTGTTTTACAAATAAAGAAAGAGACCTACATCTGGCCAAAAAAAAAAAAAAAAAAAAAAAAGAGTGAGGCAGAGATGACAGCTGCACACCAGCCTAGAAGAGGCTCCAATGGCAGCGGAAGAGCACAGCAGAACCTCAAGGACTAAGAGCTGAGAAGTGTCAGGAGCTATCAGTTTGTAGATGCTCTAGTGACCAGCATATAGGAACCTAAACTGAAATGAAAAAGGAATAAAGGTAATTTCAAGAAATGCAATCGTAGCTCACAATAAGCCTCAGCTGTGAGGAACATGCACACACACAGACACACACACACATACACACACACACCTGTACCATACGGTTAGCATGATTTTTTTTTATTTTTTATCTTTTATTTAATGAATATAAATTTCCAAAGTACGACTCATGGGTTACAATGGCTTCCCCCCCCCATACCGTCCCTCCCACCCACAACCCTCCCCTTTCCCACTCCCTCTCCCCTTCCATTCACATCAAGATTCATTTTCGATTATCTTAATATACAGAAGATCAGCTTAGTATACCTTAAGTAAGGATTTCAACAGTTTGCTCCCACACAGAAACATAAAGTGAAAAATAATAGATGATTTTTTTTAAATGATGATGAAATCAGATCAGTCCTATTGTCATGTTTAATCCCAGTGAGAGTCAAGTTGGGAATTGATAATTTCTTTTTTTTTTTTTTTTTTACAGAAGATCAGTTTAGTGTACATTAAGTAAAGATTTCAATCGTTTGCACCCCCATAGAAACACAAAGTGAAATATACTGTTTGAGTACTCATTATAGCATTAAGCCTCAGTGTACAGCACATTAAGGACAGAGATCCTACATGAGGAGTAAGTACACAGTGACTCCTGTTGTTGACTTTACAAATTGACACTCCTGTCTATGGCATCAGTAATCTCCCTATGCTCCAGTCATGAGTTTCCAAGGCTATGGAAGCCCCTTGAGTTCTCCGACTCTTATCTTGTTTAGACACGGTCATAGTCAAAGTGGAGGTTCTCTCCTCCCTTCAGAGAAAGGCACCTCCCTCTTTGAAGACCTGTTCTTTCCACTGGGATCTCACTCCCAGAGATCTTTTTGCCAGAGTGTCTTGGCTTTCCATGCCTGAAATACTCTCATGGGCTTTTCAGCCAGAAGCATGATTTTTTTTAACCAAAACTTGTGATACAATGATTGGAAGAATGAGGGGAAGGAAACTGAGTGAAGAGTGGAGAACCAGAGAGCCGAGTCTGGGGTGGACACTGGCCTGGCGGCTAAGGCACCACCTGGGACGCTCACATCCCAGATCAGGATGCTGGGTTTGTACTTGGCCCCACTCCTGACTCCAGCTTCCCAGTAATGCAGACCCCGGGAAGCAGCAGGACAAAGTAGTCAAAGGGGCTGAGTGCCCGCCACCCCTGCGGGAGACCTGGACTGACTTCCAAGCTCCCGGCTTCAGCCTGGCCCAGCACTGGCCCAGCACGCATGTGAGGAGTGAAGCAGCGGATGGAAGACAGCTCGCTCACTCGCTCGCTCTCTCGCGCTCTCTCCCCCTTCCTCCCTCCCTCTCTCTCTTCCTTTCAAATAAATAATAAATTTAAGTAAAGTTCAAAAGAAAACCTGCTTTTCACATATGTAATGTGTGATGGGTACCTAACTAGGTTAATTTTTAAGATTTTTGTGGATTTCCAGACACACAGACAGCATATTCTCCTTTGTAGCATTTGTAAGTATGCAGTTGCTGGGTCGGCCATCAGCCCTGTCGACTAAGACACGCCCTTTGGCCATGAAGTCCAGTCATTTAACGTGAGTAAACCTCCAGTTCGCAAATCCACCACATCTATCGCCCCTGTTTCCACCAGTGAATGCCCTAATGGTAGCCACACCCCTCGCCCCAGCCCTGCAGTCCATGGCACTGTCACTCATGTGATGCACCAGCTCCCATCCCCGCCCCCAGATACTCCCACTATAACATCTGCAACTTCAGGCTGACGGAGAAGAAACTCTGCTATATTCCCAGCCACTTCTCTGATCGCTGCTTCTACCTCTTTGACTAAAACTTGAGGGAGCAATTTTCCTTGCTAACATCTTAAGCAGTGGCTGTTAGTCTCTCCCAGAATCCTTGTATCTCAGGACCACAAAGTGCGGCTGTGACTGTGTCCTTCCCTTTGTCACTTCTACACCACCCTTCCCCACTGTGATGTAAAAAGCCCTACTCTGTAGGGTCTGTGCTGTTCTGTATGACCTCCTTCCCGCACTTCCTGCCGTCTTCCTGCCAACCATTGTGCCTTCTCACCCACCAAGCCCCAGGCTTCTCCTCTGTCCAAGGCACCGCCACTCAATCCCTGCCTGGCAACTCCTCGCCATGTCACCTCTGGCAATCTCCACATCATGGACTCTGTCACCCGTAACTGTTCCACCTCCGAAGTCACAAATTTAAGCATTTTATTCTAAAACCTCTTTTTAAAAAACTATTAAACTGGCCGGTGCCATGGCTCACTTGGCTAATCCTCCACCTGTGGCACCGGCACCCCGGGTTCTAGTCCCAGTTGGGACGCTGGATTCTGTTCCGGCTGCTCCTCTTCCAGTTCAGTTCTCTGCTGTGGCCTGGGAAGGCAGTGGAGGATGGCCCAGGTGCTTGGGCCCTGCACCCACATGGGAGACCAGGAGGAAGCACCTGGCTCCTGGCTTCGGATCGGCGCAGCGCGCCAGCCACAGTGCACCGGCCGTAGCAGCCATTTTGGGGGTGAATCAATGGAAGGAAGACCTTTCTCTCTGTCTCTCTCTCTGTCTAACTCTGCCTGGCAAAAAAAAAAAAAAAAAAAAAAAAAAAAAACACCACTATTAAACTAGGGGCTAGTGTTGTGGTGCAGCAGGTTAAGCTGCTGTCTGCAGTGCCAGCATCCCATGTGGATGTGGGTTCGAGTCCCAGCTGCTCCGTCTGCTCCATTTCTGACCTAGCTCCCTGACAATGTGCCTGGGAAAACAGTGGAGGCTGGCCCAAGAACTTGGGCCTCTGAGCCCATCTGGGAGACCCGGAAGAAGCTCCTAGCTCCTGGCTTCAGCCTGGTGCAGCCCTGGTCATTGCAGCATTTGGGGAGTGAACCAGCTGATGGACAATCTCTCTCTCTTTCTCTCTATCCCTCTCTCTCTTTCCCTCTCTCCCCCCATCACTTTGCCTTTCAAATAAATAAATCTTTAAAAGAGAGAGTGATGACTCCACAATGTGAAACATGGTTCTTAGAGAGGAGAGACTGGAAACACTAAGGTCAGTGGGAAAGCTATCCTAAGATCACATACGAGGGAATCCTTCCAAGAACTACGAGACTGTGGAGGACAAAAAGAATCAGGACAGGCTGGTGCTGAAACGAGTACGGGAAAGGTACGCTTAGACACGAGCAATCAGAGGGTGGAGCTCTCGAGAACAGTATCAAAGGAAAATCCTGTAACTGTGTCATCATTTCCTTACCACCTGTTTAGGGCGAAATGTCTCCTGCAAAAAAATATGGTGACATCCTCACACCCAGCACCCAAGAACAAGACCTTATTTGGAAGGAAACATGCTCGTCATGAGTTGAAGACAAGGTCGCTGGGGTGGGCCCTCCTCCAGCATGACTGGCGTCCTCACAAGAAAACAAAAACACAGAAAGGAGAATGACACAGAACGACACGGAGGGAAGCCAGTGGCCCTGTGAAGACAGAAGCGGAGCCCCGAGGGCTGCAACTGCAAGCTGAGGACGGCCAAAGGTGCCAGCAGCTACCAGAAGCCAGGCCGTGGCAAGAAGAGATTTTACCCCCCAGGCTTCAGACAGCACGGCCTGTCGACCCCTTTATGTGCGGCTTCTGGCCTCACACCCGGGAGACCAACCACTTCTGTTGTTTTCAGGCCCTTGTCCATTCAGCACCTCAGGTGAGAGGTGAGAACGTGAGAGCTGTGTCTACTGCAGACAACTCTAACCCGGGATCTCTTCCTCACACTGGGTAGGCACGCAAACAATGTGTGAAAGGAAGGAGCTTAGAAGGTACATTTCCGTGGCTCGCTGACCAACTAAGCTTTGCTGGAATGCTTCATGGGGCAACCATTCTCAACCGCTGCGCCAGGAGGCTGACACTGAACCACTGATGGTGAGTACAAGCTACTGCTCTTAGAGCAGCACTGAGGCCAAAGCTTAAAAATCACCTTCTTTGGTTTTTTTAAAGGAACACAGGGACTGGTGTCACAGGTAAAACTGCCACCTATAGTGCCAGCACCCCACATGGTGCTGGTTCTAGTCCCAGCTGCTCCACTTCCAATCCAGCTCCCTGGTAATGGCCTGTGAAAACAGTAGAAAATGGTGCAAGTCCTCAGGCCCCTGTACCCACGTGGGAGACCCTGAAGAAGCTCCTGGCTCCTGACTTCAGACCTGCCCAGCTCTGGCCATTGCAGCCATTTGGGGAGTGAACCGGCAGATGGAAGAATTCTCTGTCCCTTCCTCTCTCTCTCTCTCTCTCTCTGAAATACTGCCTTTCAAATAAATAAATAAATCTTTAAAAATAAAATAAAGGAATACAAAATACACTAAGCCGAGGAAACCCCTACAGTGAGGACAGCCACAGTCACTTGGTGCCGATGTGTTTCCTGGGGGTGCACAGGAGAGGCGGTCTCAGGAGCACTGCAGGACTGCACCCAGCCCTGGGCTCCCTCTGAGGGGTTTTGCAGGACAAACAGGTGAGAACCAGGGCTACAGAGAACGGAAGTCACGTGACAGCAATAACAAGGGCCCTCAGGTACCACGAACATTCTGCTCTCCGGGCCTCTGACCAATCCCCACCTCCTCGCTTACCTCACCTCCCCGGTTTACCACCACAGCTCCATGACCAGTCTCCCTGAGCGCACCCTTACCACCCGCCACCCCAAAATCCAAACACAGCAGCCAGAATGTGGGGTAACATCAACCCTTCCCGGCTCCAAGCCCTGTGCTGTCCCGACCTCCCCGCCGCTCCGACTGCATCGCTTGGCCCCTTCCGTCACTCGCACTGGCCTCCTCGCCGTTCCCTGGTCCTGAAGGGAAGGCCACTCCAGCTCGGGGCCTTTCTTCCTGCTGCTCGGCACCCCCAACAACAGATCCGAGGACTTACTCCTGCACTGTCTCTGCCATCTGCCCTAATCAGTCAGGGCTTCTCTGACCACCCCAGCGCCACACCAGCAAAACGAGCGTGGGATTACCACGAACCGGAAACCTGCATCCACATTTCAATCTCCTGATAAAAACTACTCGGTTCTAAATTTTTTCTTAACTTTAAAACTTTTCAAAATTATATAGTACGGTGTTACAATTCTGATGAGACATACACACCTGCAGCTGCTGAAGGTCATCTTCCTGAATGTTCTGGGACAAATTGTAGATCTAGAAAGCAAAATTCCACATTGATACGACTGGCCGATTTCTGACATCTGAATTAAGCCTAGGGCACTGAATAGAAGCTCTGCACAATGAAAGACGTGCACATGAGAACATACTAGAACCATTACTTTGAAAACGTAACAGTCACATTATCTGTATCTTGGAAAACTATGTACAAAAGGTTGAAATTGCAAAATTCTTCCTTAACAGTTTTTTTTTAAGAGTTTTAGGAGCTCTGTTTCTTTTCTTTTAAAGATTTATTTGAAGGACAGAGTTACAGAGAGAGGTAGAGACAGAGAGAGAGAGGTCTTTCATCCGCTGGTTCACTCCCCAGATGGCCACAACAGCCGAAGCTGTGCTGATCCGAAGCCAGGAACGTCTTCTGGGTCTCCCATGTGGGTGCAGGGGCCCAAGGACTTGGGCCATCTTCCACTGCTTTCCCAGGCCATAGCAGAGAACTGGATCGGAAGAGGAGCAGCCGGGACTAGAACCGGCGCCCATATGGGATGCCGGCACTTCAGGCCAGGGATTTAACCCGCTGTGCCACAGCGCCGGCCCCTCTTCCTTAACAGTTTAAAATATGGTTTTCTGGGGCTGACCCGGCAGCCTAGTGGGTTAAATGGCTGCCTGCAATGTAGCAGAGCACCAGAGTGCAGGCTGCTCCATTTCAGATCCAGCTTCCTACTGAAGGCAATGGAGGATGGCCCAAGTACTTGGACCCCTGCCACCCACATGGGAGACAGGATGGAGTTTCAGGCTCCTGGCTTCAGCAGGGCCCAGCCCCAGCCACTGCAGCCATGTGGGGAGTAAACCAGAAGATAGAAGCGTGCGCGCATACGCGTGCTCTCTCTCTCTCTCTCTCTCTCTCTCTCTCTCTCCCCCCCTTTGCCCATCTCTCCCTTTCTCTCTGTAATTCTGCCTTTCAAATAAATCTTAAAAAACAGAATAAAGAAAATATCACATTCCTAAGTTTTCTAAGTAGTTTTCCAAATCTACACTTCCATGTGATTTATTTCTATTTTTACTTTTCACACATTTCTTGGAGCATTTTATATATAATTACGATCAAAGTGGAAAGACAGTTCAGCTCCTTCTGGAGCTTCTAAGAGCGTAACTTCCTCCTGAAGTCTAGAAAGAGCGTTCACATTTGACCCCAGGGCTCGTGAACAGAACAGTAGCTGAAACTCGGCATCTGGCTTTGGCTTATTCCCCTCGCAAACACTTTTCCAAGTCACGTAACTTTACCTGGACAGAACTAGTCATGGTACTCAGAGCAAAGATGGTGGCACAGTCTTTCACAGTCGACTGGCTGTCAAATGCCCCCTGGGTATCCATCAGAACAACGGCAACCTGAAACACAGGAAAATACAAGCAGAAGACATTACTGTGAGAAGGGGGAAATGTGAGGAGAAATCTACACGTACAGGTAACGTCTGTAGGAGCCTTAAGCTCCTGCTTGTGGGTTCTATCAGAAAAGGCTGTGACCAGAGCACCTTGCAGCCGACACCTGCTCAGACCTGCTGAGATTTGCCGGAGGTGCACGGAGCACTGTGGGAGTGGGGAAACCATCCCAGCAATCCAGACAGCCACTCGCTGCCAACGGTGAGCTCACTACCCAGCCAGTCACCTACATGCCTTTTGTCATTCAAAAGCAAGTGGCACAGCGCAGGCATCCCATATGGGTTCTGGTTCGAGACCCGGCTGCTCCGCTTCCTGTCCAGCTCTCTGCTATGGCCTGGGAAAGCAGTAGAAGATGGCTCAAGTCCTTGGGCCCCTGCACCCACGTGGGAGACCCAGAAAAAGCTCCTGGCTCCTGGCTTCGGATGGGCACAGCTCAGGCCATTGCGGCCATCTGAGGAGTGAACCAACAGATGGAAGACCTCTCTCTCTCCCTTCCTCTCCTCTCTCTGTGTAACTCTGACTTTCAAATAAATACATAAATCTTTAAAAAAAAAAAAAAAAAGCAAGTTCTGAGTACTAATTTGACTTAGTTTACATTTATAGGCTGGGATTTGGGAGAGGGGGACAACTGTAAGGCTGCATTCACTTCTCCGATTTCTGGTGTTTTCTGCTTGCTTGATAAAATTATTTCAACTTCAACAAAAGATATAGCAGGACACAACAAAGATGCCAAATGAAAGCAAGGAGACTCCAGGCTGTCACCGCCCTACACCGAACACAGCAGGGCTTTGTCAAACTTCAGGGTGCCCAAACAGCTGATGACTCTATCCATTCCCACTCTAAAAACAATGTACGCAAAATGTTAAATAAGGTGCACACTTATACAACTTGTTATCCTTATACAACTTGCTATGATCTTCAGTCATATAATTTAAAAAATAAGTTTCAAATTCGTGTATAAAGTACCCAGTTCCAAGACGAGACAGGGTTAATACAGTCACAAAGAGAAGTAAATTCATCAGTGAGTGCCTGATTCTTTTTTAACACCTGTATTACTGCAAAAGCCAGCAAGGAAGCTTTCTGTGAAATTCTGCTGAGCCATAGTCAAAGCACTTCAGAGTCAAAGCATTCTGTTATGGTAACAAACATAAATGAAAATATTACAAGGTATTCTTATTCTTAGAAACTGTAACATAACTTTCTATGGTTTATATTCAGGTCTCATTCATCACATTATTTATTTTTATTTTCTTTTTTTTTTATAAGATTTATTTTTTATTTGAAAGAATTACACAGAGAGGAAAGGCAGGGAGAGAGATAGAGAGGTCTTCCATCCACTGGTTTACTCCCCAAATGGCCTCAACAGCCGGAGCCAGGCCGATCCGAAGCCAAGAGCCAGGGAAATTCTTCCGGATCTCCCACGTGGGTGCAGGGGCCCAAGGACTTGGGCCATCTTCTACTGCTTTTCCAGGCCATAGTAGAGAGCTGGATGGGAAGAGGAGCAGCCAGGACTTGAACTGGCACCCATATGGGATGGCGGCACTGCAGGCGGCGGCTTTACCTGCTGTGCCACAGCACCAGCCCCTTTTTTTTTTTCATATCCTAACCCAATATTGTGGTAGAAGGAATACGATAAAAATTCAAGCAAAAGACAGTCTTATGCAGAAAAGAAACCATTTTGAAACCAAATAAAGTTTCTAGCCTGAATACATTGAAAACTAATGAGAGACATAGAAAACTTTATCCTGTCTGTATTTTATCCACTGTGGTAAGGACACTAGTAAAAATGAGTAATCAAGACTAATCACAGGGGCCAGCACCATGGCACAGGTTAATCCTCCACCTGCAGCGCTGGCATCCCATATGGGTGCTGGTTCAAGTCCCGGATGCTCCTCTTCCAATCCAGCTCTCTGCTGTGGCCTGGGAAAGCAGGAGAAGATGGCCCAAGTGCTTGGGCCCCTGCACCCTCATGGGAGACTGGGAAAAAGCACCTGGCTCCTGGCTTCGGATCAACACTGTTGCGACCATTTGGGGAGTGAACCAATGGAAGGAGGACCTTTCTCTCTGTCTCTCCCTCTCTCTGTCTGTAACTCTATCTCTCAAATAAATAATAATCTTAAAAAAAAAAGAAAAGAAAAAGACATCGCAGATGGGACAAATGGATTTCCACATGCAAAGGAATGATGCTGGATCCCTACCTCATACCATATGCAAAAATTAACTCAAACTAGATCAAAGGCCTAAATGCAAGAGGTAAAGACATAAAACTTTTTTTCTTTTTAGATTTATTTGAGAGGCAGAGTTACAGAGAAAGAGAGACAGAAAGAGATCTTTCATCTACTGATGCACTCCCCAAATGGCCACACAGCAGTGGCTGGGCCAGGCCAAAGCCAAGATTAGAAGTGGTGGCTTAAGTCAATGGGCTGCAACTCTAGCACCCATTCTGCGAACTATTAAAGACTAGTTGTATGTTGAAAAAAAATTTTACATCTGAGTAACTTATCTTCTTTTTTCTTTTTTTTAAGGTTTACTTTTTATTACTTGAAAGGCAGAGTTACAGAGAGAAAGAGACAGAGAGAGAGAGAGGTCTTCCATCCATTGGTTCACTCTCCAAATGACCGCAATGGCTGGAGCTGGGCTGATCCAAAGCCAGGAGCCAGGAGCTTCACCAGGTCTCCAATGGGGGTACAGGTGCCCAAGCACTTGGCCATCTTCCACTGCTTTCCAAGCCAGAAGTAGAGAGCTGGATCAGAAGAGGAGCAGCCAGGACACAAACCCACACCCATATAAGATGCCAGCACCACAAAGGCTTAACCTACTATGCACAGCACTGGCTCCCATAAGACCCTTAAAAGAAAACAGGTGTAGGGGCCAACATAGTAGCAGAGTGGGTTAAGACACTACCTGCAATGCCAGCATCCCAAATGGGCACTGGTTCAAGTCCAGGCTGCTCCACTTCCAAACCAATTCCATGCTAATGCACCTGGCAAGGCAGCAAAATATGGCTTACTTGCTTGGGCTCTGGCCACCCATATCAGAGACCCAGATGGAGGTCCAGGCTCCTAGCTTTGGTCTGGCCCAGCCCCAGCCACTGTGGTTGTTTGGGGAGTGAACCAGCAGATGGAAGATTCATTTTCTTTCTCTTTCTCTTTCTCTTTCTCTTTCTCTTTCTCTTTCTCTTTCTCTCTCTCCCCCCCCCCTTTCTCTCCTCCTCTCTGTAACTCTTTCAAATACATAAAGTAAATATTTTTAAAAAGAAAACATACATGCGTATCTTTGTCATTTTGGATTTTAGGCAAAGGTCATCTTAGATATGACACCTAAAACACAAACCAAAGAAAAATAGACAAACTGCATTTCACCAAAATTCAAAGCTTCCATAGTTGAAAGGACACTACCAAGAAAGCAAAAGGCAACCCACAAAATGGGAGAAAATATTATTTTCTGCAACAGCCTAGTATCCAGAATGTAAAAAGAAACTTTTTTTTTCTTTTTTTTTTTTCTTTTTTTGACAGGCAGAGTGGACAGTGAGAGAGAGAGAGACAGAGAGAAAGGTCTTCCTTTGCCGTTGGTTCACCCTCCAATGGTTGCCGCAGCCAGCGCGCTGCAGCCAGCACGCTGCACTGATCCGATGGCAGGAGCCAGGTACTTATCCTGGTCTCCCATTGGGTGCAGGGCCCAAGCACTTGGGCCATCCTCCACTGCACTCCCTGGCCACAGCAGAGAGCTGGTCTGGAAGAGGGGCAACCGAGACAGAATCCGGTGCCCCGACCGGGACTAGAACCCGGTGTGCCGGCGCCACAAGGTGGAGGATTAGCCTAGTGAACCGCGGCACCGGCAAGAACTTTTACAACTCAAAAATAAGGACAAATAACCCAACTAAAAAATAGATTTAAATGGGGTTGGCATTGTGGTGCAGCAGGTTAAGCCACCACCTGCAACATCAGCATCCAATACAAGCTCAAGTTCAAGTCCTGGCTGCTCCATTTCCAATCCAGCTCCCTTCTAAGGAGCCTGGAAAAAGCTGCAGAAAGTGGCCCAAGTATTTGGGCCCCTGACACCCATATAGGAGACCCGAGTTCGGGGCATTGCAGCCATTTGGGGAGTGAACCAGTGGATGGAAGAGTTCTCTCTCTGTCTCTGTCTCTCTCTCTCTCTGTCTCTCTAACTCTGACTTTAAAATAAATAAATTTTTATATATAAATAGATTTAATTTGAATCATTTCTCCTGAGAAGACAGATAAATGAAAAAATGCTCAACACCATTAATCATTAGGGAACTTATTATCAAATGCAAATCAAAACCACATGAAACATCATTTCATCCCTACGAGGCTGGGTGTGATCAAAAAGACAAACAGTATCAGGCATTGGCAAGGATGTGGGGACTGGAGCCTTGTATAGTGCTGGTGAAAACGCAGATTGGTATAGCTGATTGAGAAGGTATCTGACAGATTTTGTAAAACAGATTTATTTACTTGGGGCTGGCACTGCAGTGTAGCAGGTAGAGCCTCTGCCTGTAGCACCAGTATCCCTTGCGGGTGCTAGTTAGAGTCCCGGCTGCTCTGCTTCTGGTCCAGTTCCCTGCTAATGAGCCTGAGAAAGTAGCAAAGATGGGAAACTGGAAGAAACTCCTGGCTTCAGATCAGCCCAGCTTCAGCCATTGCAGCCACTTGGGAGATTTTATCTGAAAGGCAGATTAACAGAGAGGGAGAGAGGGAGAGAGGGAGAGAGCGAGAGAGCGAGAGAGGGAGGGAGAGAGGTCTTCTATCTGCTGACTACTCCCCAAATGGCCACATTGGCTGTAGCTGGGCCAATCCGAAGCCAGGAGCCAGGAGCTTCTTCTGGGTCTCCCACACAGGTGCAGGGGCCCAAGGACTTGAACCATCTTCTACTGCTTTCCCAGGCCATAGCAAAGACCTGGATTGGAAGTGGAGCAGCCGGTACTCGAACCAGTGCCCATATGGGATGCCGGCACTGCAGGTGGCAGCTTCACCAGCTACTCCACAGTGCCGTCCTGATCTGGCAGTTTTTTGAAAGGTTAGCCATGAAGTTGCATTGACCCAGAAACTCCACTCCTAAGTACATACCCAAGAGAACTGAGAGCATATGCATACACAAAAATTGCTCATGGATATGTATGGGATCTTATTCAGAATCTCCAAAATCCGAAAACAATCCAAACATTTACCAACTGATGGATAGCAAAGGTGAACTTATACAGTAGAACATTATTCACCCATAATAGAGAGGTAAGTTCTGATGCAGGCTGTGTCATAGATGGGCCACAGGACCCTGGCTGAGTGGAGCAGGAGACACAAAAGATCATGTACTATGGCCGGCGCCACGGCTCACTGGGCTAATCCTCCACCTGCGGCGCCGGCACACCGGGTTCTAATACCGGTTGGGGCGTCGGATTCTGTCCCGGTTGCCCCTCTTCCAGTCCAGCTCTCTGCTGTGGCCTGGGAGGGCAGTGGAGGATGGCCCAAGTGCTTGGGCCCTGCACCCGCATGGGAGACCAGGAGGAAGCACCTGGCTCCTGGCACAGTGGCCATTTGGGGGGTGAACCAACAGAAAAAGGAAGACATTTCTCTCTGTCTCTGTCTGTCTGTCTCTGTCTCTGTCTCTGTCTCTCTCATTGTCCAACTCTGCCTGCCAAAAAAAAAAAAAAAAAAAAGATCATGTACTACATGATTCCCTGTAGGCAGTGTCTAGACTAGACTAGGCACCCTGATGCGTGGCAAAAGAAAACAGGTTCCCAGTCATAGGACGCTGGGAGAAGGGAGCAACAGCAGTGACTGCAATCGGATGGCGGTGACACTTGCACAGTGTTAGGAGTACGCTCAAGATCGCTGGATTGTAAATTTCTAAATTCTGCAATATGTGAATTGTACCTCAATTTTTTAAAGCTAATCATGGCATGTAATTGCTATGTAGGAAAATGAGGCTAAGTAGATGAACCAAGGGAAATACTAAGCAAAGTCCTACAGGAGAGGAGTCATGTGCAAGCTTAGATACAGTGCTGGACAGCGGGGGAAACGGTATTCTTGGCGACAGAGCTGAACAGCAAACCACCATAGCCATTATCAAGAAAGGCTAGAAACAGGCATCCTCAGAAAAGAGGAAACGGGCACTCACACACCCAGCAACTCCACTTCTAAGTGGTTTTCCAATGATCTCAACCGGAACCCACAGTATGACATACATACTGTGAGGGTACTTCAAAAAGTTTGTGGAAAAATGGAGTTACAGCATGCTTAAGGGACCAATGCTGTGGCGTAGCGGGTAAAGCTGCCACCTACAGTGTCAGCATCCTATATGGGCGCTGGTTCAAGTCCCAGCTGCTCCACTTCCAATCAGCTCTCTGCTATGGGCTGGGAAAGCAGTAGAAGATGGCCCAAGTCCTTGGGCCCCTGTACCCCTGTGGGAGACCTGGAAGAAGCTCCTGGCTCCTGGCTTCAGATCGGCGCAGCTCAGCCACTGCTGCCATCTGGGGAGTGAACCAGCAGATGGAAGACCTCTCTCTCTCTCTCTCTCTCTGTATCCTTACAAATAAATAATAAATAAATAAATCTAAATTTAAAGAAAAACAAACAAACATGTTTAACAAGGGTGGGCATTGTGGCTTAGTGGGTAAAGCCACCACCTGCCACACTGGCATGCCATATGTGCACTAGTTCGAGACCTAGCTGCTCCACTTCCAACCCAGCTCTCTGCTACTGCACCTGGGAAAGCAGCGGAAGATGGCCCAAGTGCCTGGGCCCCTGCACCCACATCAGAGGAAGTAGGGAAGAATAGCACGCATGACAGCCACTCTTCATTAGAGGACTTCCAGGGCCACAGGACCTTTTAAACTATATCCATGCATTATTTTTAAACCCTGCCCTTGAAACAATTAAAAAAAAAATCTGTGAGCTAGAGCTGTGGCACAGCAGGTTAAGCCACTGTCTGCAGTGCCAGAATCCCAGATGTACAAAGAAGTCTCGGCTGCTCCACTTCCAATCCAGCTCCCTGCTAATGTGCCCAGGAAAGCAGCAGAGGATGGCCCAAGTGCTTGAGCCCCTGCATCCATGTGGGAGACCCAGATGAAGTTCCTGGCTGCTGACTTTGACCTGGTCCAGCCCTGGCCATTGTGGCCATTTGAGCTACAAACCAGTGAATGGAAGATCTCTCTGTCTCTCCCTCTCTCTCTCTGAAATTCTGACTTTGAAACAAATAGAAAATTTGGGGAGCTGGCACAGTGGCACAGGGTTCTAGCCACAGCCTGCAATGCTGACACCCCACATGGGGGCCGGTTTGAGTCCCAGCTTCTCCACTTCCGATCCAGATCCCTGCTAATGCACCTGGGAAAGCAGAAGATGGCTCAAGTCCTTGGGCCCCCATACCCACATGGAGTTCTAGGTTCCTGGCTTCAGCCAGGCCCAGCTGCAGCCATTGTGGTCATTTGGGGTGTGAACTAAGGGATGGAAGAGCTCCTCTCTGTCTCTCCCTTTCTCTCTGTAACACTGCCTTTATATAAATATATAAATAAATAAATCTTTTTTTTTTTATTTTAATTAGGTTCACCCAATACACATTTAAGGTCCGATTCTGCTGTTGATCTGAAAATTCTTACCTTCTTCCCACCTGGCTTCTCCACAGTGAAAACTTCACTCCAGATCTGAATCCCCGTGGTTTCAGGGTCAGAGCCCCCTCGCCATGAAAAGCCTGTCAGTGGTTCTTCTGGGTCACCCAACCAATTTGAATGGCCGCCTTCTTTCTGCAGGAGAAATAAGAAACTCCTATTGAACTTAAGTAATTGTGGACACCCAGGATAATCCATGAGCTTATTTTGCTTTTTTGGGGGGATATAAAGTTTCTGATTTGCAATGAAATTAATTCTACCTTACCTGAGAATATAAGTATCGTAGCATGAAGTCCAGAATGAAGGACTTGCCCTTTCGGAAGGCGCCAGCCACTGACACCACCACCACATCGAGATCTCGGATGTGGTCCTGCAAGAGGATGCTGGCCAAGGCTTTTTCTTCTAGCTCAAAGGAATGCTGCTCTTTGTGAACCGAAACAACCTGCACTGGTCCAGGCTTTCCACTCTCCATGGCATCACCTATGTTAACATAGAGGGAAAATATTAAGTATTTATTTATTCATTTATTTGAAAGGCAGAGTGACAGAGAGGCAGAGAGATCCTTCCACGTGCTGGCTGACTCCCTAAATGGTCCCAACAGCCAGGTCTAGGACAGGCTGAAGCCAGGAACCAGGAACTCCATCCTCATCTCCCACATAGGTGGCAGAGGCCCAAGTACGTGGGCCATCTTCCACTGCCTTCCCAGGCACATTAGCAGGGAGCTGGATTGGAAACAGGGTAGCTGCAACTCAAAACAGCCCTCTAACAAGGGACACACATGTCGCAAGCTGCAGCTTAACCTGCTGCATCAGAATGCCATGTGCATGTGGAGAGAGCAAAAACTTCCTCAAGAGAGCAAAAAAGCACTAACTATAAAAGGGAGGGAAAATGACAAATAAGACTTCATTAAAATTAAAAAATCTATTCATTAAAAGATACCACAGTAAAAATGCAAACCACAGGTTAGGAGAAAAGACTGACAGTATATATTTCCAAAAAACTCAAAGCCAGAATCAATTTGGATATCCATTAAGAAAAAGATGAGCCCTCCAATGTTTAATGCACAAAAGAACTATGAATAGACACTTCACTAAAACAGCCCAACAAACGGTCAATAATCATATAAAAAAGCGTATCTGTGTCATTTATCAGGGAAATGTAAGTGAAAACCACAATGAGACACCAGTAGCTGCCCATCAGAATGTCTAAAATATAAGAGTGACACTGGGGGAAGATGTGCAGACACGAGAATCTCAAACATTCTGATACGAGCACACAACATGGCAGCCATTTGGAAAACTTGGGTGATAAACACACCTGTGACCCGGCAATCCTACTCCTGGGCATGTACCTAAGAGAACTGAATGCAGATGTGCACCAAAAGACACGCACACCACAATGCGCACATCAGCTTTATTCAAAACAGCCCTAAAGTAGAAACATTCTTTCACCAGGAGAAAGGGTACCTGCCAAGCCTTCCACATGGGCACGTTCTTGAACCCTCAGAGCAGCCCTAGGCAGTAAATAAGGTGCGGTAGCCAGAGAAGCTGCTACCTGCGATGCCGGCATACCATATGGGCGCCAGTCCGTGTCCCGGCTGCTCTGTGTCCCATCCAGCTCCCTGCAAAAGGCCTGGGGAAAGCAATGGAAGAGAGCCCAAGTGCTTGGGCCCCTTCCACCCACGTGGGAGACCCAGATGAAGCTTCCTGGCTCCTGGCTTCCGCCTGGTCCAGCCCTGGCTATTATGGCCACTTGGGTAACAAACGGGCAGATGGAAGAGTTCACTCTATCTCTGTAACTCTGCCTTTCAAATAAGTAAATAAATCTTAAAAAAAAGAAAAAAAAGGTAAGGAAAACAGGGCCAGCATTGAGGCACAGTGGGTTAAAAAGCCACCTCCTGCAACGCCAGCATCCCATATCATAGGGCTGGATCAAGTCCCAGGTACTCCTCTTCCAATCCAACATCCTGCTCATGCGCCTGGGAAAGTAGCAGCTGATCACCCAAGTACTTGGGTCACTGCCTCTCCTGTGGGAGACCCAGATGGAGTTCGTGACTCCTGGCTTCAGCCTGGCCCACCCTGGCTGTTGCAGGCTTAACGCCCTGCACCACATCGTGGACTCTGTTGCAATTACTCAGTAATTCAATCAGCACTTTAGGAACAATTAATTCTAGAGCCCAAAGGTAACTAGTACTTCCGTACCAGAATTAAAGGCACAAAAATACTAATTCTTCAAATTTAGGGCCACGTAGTAGCTGTGGATTTGTGAAAAGTTTACCAAAAAAACCCCGATGGGTTAGGGAACAAGGCAAAGCACCCACCATGTCCCGAAACATGTATGCCACTGGGATCAGCAGGGATGTTTTCAGGTAGATGGTTAAAAGGACATTTTTTTAAATGTCTTTTTTTAAAAGATTTACTTATTTTATTTGAAAAGTAGAGTTAGAGGAGAGGAAGAGGCAGATACAGAGATCATCCATCCGCTAGTTCACTCCCCAAACGGCCACAACAGGCAGGGATGGCTCTAAGGGAAGCCAGGAGCCTGGAATTCCATCTGGGTCTCCCATGTGGGTGCAAGGGCCCGAGCACTTGGGCCATCTTCCACTGCTTTCCCAGGTGCGTTAATAGGGAGCTGGATTCTAAGTGGAGGGCCAGGACTCAAACCAGCACTCATATGAGATGCCAGCATTTCAATCGGCTTAAGCAATGCCACAATGGCCCCAACACTTTTTAAATTTTAATTATGTGTATTATTGCATTCTAGAAAACACCATGCCAATGTTGTAATGGATTATTACTTTAAAAAGAGGCTAAATGTAATAAGTACATTAATGGGGACAACCCTGGCATCCCATGACAGCCAATTCGAGTGCCAGTCGCTCTACTCTTTCCCTTCTGCTGTAGAACACACGTCCAACCCAATCATATGGCTCGGGTTTGCCCATGTGACTAAGTTTTGACCAATGGGAAGTGAAAGAAATGACACAGGCAACTTCCAGGCCCCCTACTTTTCTTCTTCCTGCTGGCTGGCGGTAGAAGTGGGAGTGAGTCACCCCGGGCCAGCCCTAGAACCCTGGAGCAACAAGAGAGGCAGGGGCTAGGACTCTGTGCAGCAGAACTGCCACTGGTTCACTTTTACAAGAAAGAAAAATGTCTACTTTGTTTAAATTGCTCATTTGATGCCTCTTTCATTCACAGCCAAACCTAGCAACCAGCACAGCAGCAGTCTCCCAGGTCTCCACCATTAAGTCCACCTTCTGTCTCCACGTATTTCACTGAGGCCCACCGAGCAGTGCGCATGCAATGATGAACACCAGGCCCACGGTGAGACGCTGCAAAATGAATGCTCTCTGCCGTATTCTAGCTGGGGGCTCCGGCCCAAGGAAGCAGGCGCGTGATCAGGCCCACGAGCGTGGAAGAGGAGGATACAAGGGCTACAGGGCAGGTGGAATAATCCAGTGACAAAAAGCTACAGGGTTGTGCACAGTGAATTCCACTCCAAGAGCAGCTGAAGGCCACCAAAGACAGCTGAAAAGAAACAAGATGAGGGCATAACTTCTCTCTTCTTCCCTTTCCGCCTGCCGCTCGGCGCTCAGGAATACAGGAGGAAACTGGATGGGCTGAGTGATCCTGAATGTCTCTTCACACCAGTGATATGAGCACAGCTATCAGTGTCCACAGGATTTTTAAAAAGTCTTGTTCACTAACAGTGACCTTTGGGTTTGAGCTTATGTATGGAAAAAATTTTCTAAACTGTGTGCATTTCCAATAACTTGATCCAAACACAGAGCTGCTCACTTTCCATCACCCCATGTTTATCTTCTGCTTCCTAAAGACCACAGAACTCTTTCACTGATTTTCCAAGTAAAAAGTTCATTTCCACACATTTTCCAGATGCCACTTAAAGGTCTCTTGCTAATTTATCGACACACTTCGGACTCCCCAGTCTCTTAGATCCCCTCATTAAAACGTTAGAGCCAGAGGCCAGTATCGTGGCATGGTGGGTTAAGCCACCACTTGCAATGCTGGAATCTATATCAGAGTGCCAGATCAAGTCTCCACCACTCCACTTCCAATCCATCTTCCTGCTAATGCACAGTGGGAGATGGCTCAAGCGCTTGGGCCCCTGACACCATGTAAGAGACCAGGAGGGAATTCCTGGTGTCAGCCTGTCCAGACCTGTCTGTTACAGCCATTGGGAGAGTAAATCAATAAATAGAAAATCTCTCTCTATCTCTCTCTTTCTCCCCTCTCTGCACCAGACATGTGTGTGTGAATGTGGGTATGTGTGTGTCACTCTACCTATCAAATAAATAAACACATCAATCTTCAAAACAAACCTTAGGGCCAGGGCCAGCATGGTGGCCCAGCATATTAAGCCACCATTTGGTTCACCCCATTCAGTTTCCTTCTACTGTATCCTGGGAGGCAGCAGATGATGGCTTAAGTGCTTGGCCCCTGCCCCAGCCATGGCAGACCTGGGCGGAGTTCCAGGCTCCAGGCTTCGGCCTGGCTCAGCCCTGGTTGTTGCAGGCACTTGGGGAATAAACCAGCAGATGGAAGATTTCTCTCTCTGCCTTTCAAGTAAATGCACATAAATAAACTATTAAAAAATAAAACACAGTTTAGAGCCCTCTCCCTTGCTGGTAGCAGCCTTGCTCAAGGTCGTCCACTTGGATGTCGTCAGCCACGTCACCATTCCCAAGTGCTACTACTGTCACCTCATCCCTAAACTCTTCCGCTCCGTGACAGTACATAAATACATCATGTCGGCAACTATGGGAAAGGCTTCCAAAGACAGTTGATGGATTCTTTGTAGATGACGCAAAGATAAAATTTCCATTCTCTTAGATCAAAGCCTTTCATTCACCATTCTCCCACTATCTGTTTCCCCTAATTCCCCACCCTCCTCATCCTCACAGGAAAATGTATTCTCACTGGCCTTTCTACTGGGAGAAAAGCTGGATTCAGGTCCTTCCAGTCCTGATTCGGAAATGTCAACATACAAACTACCCAGCCACTCCTGCCCTCTATCCACAACGCCCCTTCCCCTGGACTGCAGGCGCCCACTCTCTCAGCCACCTTCCAACGCTCTCCCTCGGATGAAGCCCTCCCTTTGTGCTGGCTGCCCTTCCCGGTCCTCTCAGGCCTACAATTTACATGAGACATTAAAAAGAAAAAACAAAAACAGAAAACTCTGGCATCAAAACAAGGCGAGGCCTGAATTCTTCCTCTGAGGACAGGAGCCTCTGTCTCTTTGTCCAATGCTACATCCCCCATGCTACCAGCACACTGTTCACACACAGTAGGCAATCAATCGAGAGATAAACTAAGTCAACTGCTTAGTCACAGTGTGACTATGAAAAAAAATGGCTATCTGTTTTTAAACATTTATTTGAAAGAAAGAGGGATATCGGCCATCTGCTTGTTCACTCCCCAACTGCAGGCAAAGATCCAGTCAGTGCCGGTCTCCCACGAGAGCAGCAGGGAACCAGCTATTTGAGCCAGTACCTGCTGCCTCCCAGGGTGCACTTCAGTGCAGAGCTGGGACTTGAACCCAGGGACTCTGACCTGGGATGCAGGTATACCCAGTGCTGTCTTAACCTCTGTGCTAAACATCCACATTTCTAACCACTTTTGTCTCCATTTATAAATCTAACATCCATCTCAAAGCAGTGTCTAACACACACTAGGGTTCAAAGTTCCTCCTCCCGGGCCGGCGCCACGGCTCACTAGGCTAATCCTCCACCTAGCAGCGCCGGCACACCGGGTTCTAGTCCCGGTCGGGGCGCCGAATTCTGTCCCGGTTGCCCCTCTTCCAGGCCAGCTCTCTGCTGTGGCCAGGGAGTGCAGTGGAGGATGGCCCAGGTGCTTGGGCCCTGCACCCCATGGGAGACCAGGAAAAGCACCTGGCTCCTGGCTCCTGCCATCGGATCAGCGCGGTGCGCCGGCCGCAGCGCGCCGGCCGCGGCGGCCATTGGAGGGTGAACCAACGGCAAAGGAAGACCTTTCTCTCTGTCTCTCTCTCTCTCACTGTCCACTCTGCCTGTCAAAAAAAAAAAAAAAAAAGTTCCTCCTTCCCACATTCCTGTTTCTATCAGAACTCTGTACACATTATTCTACATACTACAATATTATATTGTATTACAATTTATCACCCAAAATGGGAGTTCCTAAGGAGAAATTATCACATTCAGCTCCAGTATGTAACACAGGAAGAATAATTTCCTAGTATTGTGAACACTAAACCCAGTAATACATATAATACAAGCATATCAATAAAACTGGTTTCTTCGCTTCCCCTCCCATTCCTTCTTCCTTTGTCAAACTCCTTAAATGAATGCTTTTTGTTTTTTTAAGATTTATTATATTTTGGGGCTGGTGCTATGGTGCAGCGGCTTAACGCCCTGGCCTGAAGCGCCGGCATCCCATATGGGCGCCGCTTCAAGACCCGGCTCTCCACTTCTGACCCAGCTCTCTGCTGTAGCCTGGGAAAGCAGTACAAGATGGCCCAATTCTTTGGGCCCCCACATCCATGTGGGAGAACCGGAAGAAGCTCCTGGCTCCTGGCTTCAGATCGGCGCAGTTCCGGCCATTGCGGCCAATTGGGGAGTGAACCATCGGATGAAAGACCTCTCTCTCTCTGCCTCTCCTCTCTCTGTGTAACTCTGACTTTAAAATAAAAATAAATAAATCTTTAAAAAAAAGATTTATGGGGCCGGCGCTGTGGCACAGCAGTTAACGCCCCGACCTGAAGCATCGGCATCCCATATGGACGCCAGTTCTAGTTCTGGCTGCTCCACTTCCAATCCAGCTCTCTGCTATGGCCTGGGATAGCAGAAGATGGCCCAAGTCCTGGGCCCCTGCACCCACATGGGAGACCCGGAAGAAGCTCCTGGCTCCTGGCTTCGGACTGACACAGTTCTGGCCGTTGCGGCCAATTGGGGAGTAAACCATCGGATGGAAGATATCTCTCTCTCTCTCTCTCTCTCTCTGCCTCTCCTCTCTCTGTGTAACTCTAACTCCCAAGTAAAAAATAAATAAATCTTTAAAAAAATCTTTAGACCAGCACCGCAGCTCACTAGGCTAATCCTCCGCCTTCCGGCACCGGCACACCAGGTTCTATTCCCGGTCGGGGCGCCGGATTCTGTCCCGGTTGCCCCTCTTCCAGGCCAGCTTTCTGCTGTGGCCACGGAGTGCAGTGGAGGATGGCCCAAGTGCTTGGGCCCTGCACCCAATGGGAGACCAGGAGAAGTACCTGGCTCCTGGCTTCGGATCAGCGCGGTGCACCGGCTGCAGCGCGCCGGCCACGGTGGCCATTGGAGGGTGAACCAACGGCAAAGGAAGACCTTTCTCTCTGTCTCTCTCTCACTGTCCACTCTGCCTATCAAAAAAATAAAAAAAAAAGTCTTTAAAAAAGATTATATTTTATTGAAAGGCAGAGTGACAGAGAGGGAGAGACAGAGAAAGAGCTCTTCCAGGGCTGGTGCTGTGACATAGTAGGTTAAGTACCTCAGCCACAGCACTGGCATCCCATATGGATGCCAGTTCTAGTCCCAGCTGCTCTGCTTCCAATCCAACTCTCTGCTTATGGTCTGGGAAAGCAGTGGAAGACAGCCCAAGTGCTTGGGCCCCTGCATCCACATGGGAGACCCAGAGGAGGCTCCTGGCTCCTGACTTTGGATTGGCCCAGCTCCTACCATTGCAACCATTTGAGAAGTGAACAATTGGGTGGAAGACCTCTTTCTCTGTCTGTAACTCTCTCAAATCTCAAATAAATAAATCTTAAAAAGAGAGAGAGAGAGAGAGAGAGAGAGAGAGAAAGGGGCCTGCACCATGGCACACTGGGTTAATCCTCCACCTGTGGCACCGGCATCCCATATGGGCGCCAGTTCTTTTTTTTTTTTTTTTTTTTTTTTTTTTGACAGAGTTAGACAGTGAGAGAGAGAGACAGAGAGAAAAGTCTTCCTTCCGTTGGTTCACCCCTCAAATGGCCGCTACAGCTGGAGCTACACCGATCCAAAGCCAGGAGCCAGGTACTTCCTCCTGGTCTCCCATATGGGTGCAGGGCCCAAGCACCTGGGCCATCCTCCACTGCCTTCCCGGCCCACAGCAGAGAGCTGGACTGGAAGAGGAGCAGCCGGGAATAGAATCCAGCGCCCATATGGGATGCTGGCGCCACAAGCGGAGGATTAGCGAAGTGAGCCACAGCCCCGGCCCCTGGGCACCAGTTCTAATCCCAGTTAGACCCCAGTTAGGAGACCAGGAGGAGGCACCTGGCTCCTGGCTTCGGATCGGCGAGGTTCCAGCCATTGCAGCCTACTGGAGAGTGAACCAACCAACGGAAGGAAGACCTTTCTCTCTGTCTCTCTCTCACTGTCTGTAACTCTACCTGTCAAATAAATAAATAAAAAATCTTAAAAAAAAAAAAAAAAAAAAAAAAGAAGATCTTTCATTTGCTGGTTCAGTCCCCAAATGGCTACAAAGGCCAGGGCTGGGTTACACCAAACTCAGGAGCCTGGAATACCATTTGGGTCTCCTACATGGGTGGCAGGAGCCCATGTACCCAAGGGAGCTGGATCAAATGAGAAGCAAGCCAGGACCTGAACCAGCACTCCATTATGGGATGCCAGCAAGGGCAGTGCAGGCGGTAGCTTAACCTGCCACACCACAAGGCCAGCGGAGTGTTTCCTCCACTGTGTACTCACTCCCTCTTACCAGCTGCAATCTGCCTTCCTCTCCCCTCTCTGTTGACACTCTCCTGCCAAATCCAACAGCCCTACTCCTGATTCTCACTCAACTCTGCCTCCCTGCGACAAAACACAACCGCCACCCACTTTCAAACGTAAAACCTGGGGACTCCGTGCAGTGCCTGTTCCAGGTTTTCAGCCTCTTCACCGTCTCCCGTCAGCCTCTGTGAGTTCATGCCAAAGCTCTACTGCACACTCCTTCAAAGAGCTCTTTATTCTTGTAACGTCAACTATGGCCTCTATTTTGATGTCACAACCTCAAGACTCTCTAACCCGCGTTTAATGCAAATGTGCCACTGCCTAAGGGACAGATTCACCCGGATGTTCCCGATCACCTCACCCCAGGAGCACCGTGTGCAGAAACACGGACCTGTTCCTGTTCCAGTTCTGCCACTGAACGGGGTCCCGGGCAAGTCTGGTCTTTGTTCAGCCTCCTCAGTGAAATGAGTCAGACTTGCAGCAGCCGTTCCGGGGCTAGCGCTTTATAAGCCTACGTGCAGTCCTGCCGAAACGGATCCTCTCAGGGTCTCCACCGCTCTCAGGCCTCCCCACTTTCCCTAATCTGCCCGCCTACATGCAGTGGATCACCAGCTGCCATCATCTTCCCTCCATGACTTACGCTCTTGTTTGGTGCTAAGGTTACTTTTCTGCTGAGGCACGAGAGGCAGGCCTTCCCTAACAACCAGGAAAGACCCCAGGACCCTGCTACCTGTAACAGCACGAGCCAGATTTTACCTCTACGTCTGTCTCCTCTACAAAATCAACCAGAAGCTATTTTTTAGCTCTAAAATTCAGTGATGGGGCCGGTGCTGTGGTGCAGTGGGTTAAAGTCCTGGCCTGAGTTGCCGGCATCCCATATGGGCACCGGTTTGAGACCCGGCTGCTCCACTTCTGATCCAGCTCTCTGCTATGGCCTGGGGAAGCAGTGGAAGATGGTTCAAATTCTTGGGCCCCTACACCTACGTGAGACCCGGAAGAAGCTCCAGGCTCCTGGGTTTGGGTCAGCACAGTTCCAGCCACTGTGGTCATTTGGGGAGTGAACCAGCAGATGGAAGACCTCTCTCTGGCTCTACCTCTCTCCCTAACCCTTTCAAATAAATAAAATTTTTAAAAAATTTTTTAAAAATTTCAATGACTCTCAAACAACTGCAAATTCCCTAAGTATCCAAACTGGCGCAGCTTGCTGGGTAGCCTAGTCTTCCCCTTAGCCACAGAGGACTGGCTGAAGAGCAAGTCAAAATTTATGATCACATCAGCACGGTGCGCCAGCTTGGTGCGCCGGCCGCAGTGGCCATTGGAGGGTGAACCAACGGTAAAGGAAGACCTTTCTCTCTGTCTCTCTCTCTCTCTCACTGTCCACTCTGCCTGTCAAAAATTAAAAAAAAAAATTTTTTTTTAAAAAGTTTATGATCACAAAACCTTTAAAGTAACTGGTTCCATAAGGACCTGCAAAAAGGTTCTGGGGATGTAGGTTCTGCTTTGGTGGAGGGCTCTCCCACGGACTGCAATGAAATTACTACCAAGTCTCAGGAATCTCAAACTCCAAAGATGTGGGCTCCACGGATGGCAGTAGAAATACCTTTTAGTGGCAGCCTGGCATGCCTTCTCCCTGACATGCCTTCTCCCTTTGGAGTTGCATGTGGAGAACACAATTAATGCCATAGCACATTCACTTATACACAAATGACAGATGTGACATTTTTGCACATTTTTTAAA
Organism: Oryctolagus cuniculus; assembly: GCF_964237555.1. Classification (NCBI taxonomy): domain Eukaryota; kingdom Metazoa; phylum Chordata; class Mammalia; order Lagomorpha; family Leporidae; genus Oryctolagus; species Oryctolagus cuniculus. The sequence continues at coordinate 7,508,362 of NC_091432.1, read as the reverse complement.
AATGGCCTGACTACTCACATCTGTTATCCACAAGTGAACTTAAAATCTACACTTAAAAAGGTACCAGAAATGCTGTATGGGCCGGCGCCGTAGCTCACTAGGCTAATCCTCTGCCTTCCGGCACCGGCACACCGGGTTCTAGTCCTGGTCGGGGCGCCGGATTCTGTCCCGGTTGCCCCTCTTCCAGGCCAGCTCTCTGCTGTGGCCCGGGAGGGCAGTGGAGGATGGCCCAGGTGCTTGGGCCCTGCACCCCATGGGAGACCAGGAGAAGCACCTGGCTCCTGGCTTCGGATCAGCGCGGTGCACTGGCCGCGGCGGCCATAGGAGGGTGAACCAACGGCAAAGGAAGACCTTTCTCTCTCTCTCACTGTCCACTCTGCAAAAAAATACTGTATCATACTGCCACTTCTAATCATTGCTGTCAATAGCTCATAAATATACATTATTTCAACTTTGTAGAAAGACACAACACACCTTAATTCAGACTCACTTAACCAACAGACTTAATATGCCTGCTCAAATAAACTGCAGAAATCACATCCTACAGACAAGCTCTGCATTAAAATGGCAAGACGACTCAAGTTGAAGAATGAAGTCGAAGGGTTAACAGGTAAACCAGCTATTACAGGGAAGGATCTGAAGAGATCCGTGTGTATTACAACACACACTCTTCCTAGAACTCTCAGTGCTGCACATTTGAAGGTCTTTGAAAGGAACAGAAAGGAGCTGCACTGGATGAATAAAAGTGGATGAGAGACGACTAAATCATAGTCGGCCTTCTCAGTCCTACAGAGCACAAAACTCTAAGAAATAAGCTCTACCATAAAAACATTCCAGGCCAGCGCTGTGGCTCAATAGGCTAATCCTCCGCCTGCAGTGCCAGCACACCGGGTTCTAGTCCTGGTCGGGGCACCGGATTCTGTCCCGGTCTCTCCTCTTCCTGTCCAGCTCTCTGCTGTGGCCCGGAAGCGCAGTGGAGGATGGCCCAAGTGCTTGGGCCCTGCACCCCAATGGGAGACCAGGAGGAAGCACCTGGCTCCTGGCTTTGGATCAGTGTGGTGCGCCGGCCGCAGCACACCAGCCGCGGCGGCCACTGAGTGGGGGGTGAACCAATGGTAAAGGAAGTCCTTTCTCTCTGTCTCTCTCTCTCACTGTCCACTTTGCCTGTCAAAAATTAAAAAAAATTAAAAAAAAAAATTCCAGAAGGAGGGACAGGCACAGGCATTTGGCCTAGGACGTAAGATGACCACAACCCGTGCCTGAGTTCCACTCCTGGCTCTGGCCCCTGAGCCCAACTTCCGGCTATGCAGACCCTAGGAGGCAATTACTTGATGGCTCAAGGAACTGAGTTCCTGCACCCAGGTGAGACCTGGATTGAGTCCCCAGTTCCCAGCTTCACAGCCTGACGGGCGTTTGGGGAGTCAGTCTGCTTTGGCTCAAGCTCACTTGCTCTCACTCTCATGCCTTCTCTCTGCCTCTCAATTTTTTTTATTTTTTTAAGAAAGAGGTATGGGGGCCGGCTTTGTGGCCTCAGCGAGTTAAACTGCTGCCTGGGATGCTGGAATCCCATATCAAAGTTCCAGTTCAAGTCCCAGCTGCTCTACTTCCAATCCAGCCCCCTTGCTAATGCACCTGAGAGAGCGGCAGAAGACGGCCTAAGTGCTTGGGCCCCTTCCACACCCATGTGGGAGACCCTAATGGAGTCCCAGGGCTTTGGCCTGGCCCAGTCCCAACCACTGTGGCCATTTGGGGAGTAAATCAGTAAATCAAAGACTGCTCTCTCTCTCTGTCACTCTGCCTTTGTTAATAAAAAAATCAATAAAGGAAAAAGTTTAAATAAATGTTCCTCAAATATTTGAGACAATCACCTGAACAGTGATAAATTCAATGAAACTAGTTAACTGGAAGCAGTTACAATTACTTTCAATAAACTCATAGAGAATTTAGTGGATCAATTTGACAGTGTATATCGCTCACACTCAGCACCCTGGACAGCTGAAGCCAGGTAACTGCTTTGAGGGGCTACCCTTCTTCTTCCTTTTTTTTTTTTTTTTTTTATTTTTGACAGGCAGAGTGGACAGTGAGAGAGAGAGACAGAGAGAGAAAGGTCTTCCTTTGCCGTTGGTTCACCCTCCAATGGCCACCGCTGCAGCCGGCGCACTGCGCTGATCCGATGGCAGGAGCCAGGATCCAGGTGCTTTTCCTGGTCTCCCATGGGGTGCAGGGCCCAAGCACCTGGGCCATCCTCCACTGCACTCCCTGGCCATAGCAGAGAGCTGGCCTGGAAGAGGGGCAACCGGGACAGAATCCGGCGCCCCAACCGGGACTAGAACCCGGTGTGCTGGCGCCGCAAGGTGGAGGATTAGCCTATTGAGCCACGGCGCCGGCTCTCTTCCTTTTTTTTTTAAAGATTTATTTATTCATTTATTTGAACATCAGAGTTACACAGGGAGAGAAGGAGAGGCGGAGAGAGGGGTCGGGGGGGGGGGTCTTCCATCCACTCTCCAGTTGGCCACAACGGCTGGAGCTGCATCAATCCAAAGCCAGGAGCCAGGAGCTTCATCCAGGTCTCTCACACAGGTGCAGGGGCCCAAGAACTTGGGAAATCTTCCTTGCTTTCCCAGGCCATAGCAGAGAGCTGGATCGGAAGTGGAGCAGCAGGGACTCGAACCGGTGCCCATATGGTATTCCGGCACTGCAGGCGTCGGCTTTACCCGCTACAGCACAGCGCCAGCCCCTGCCCTTCTTATAGGATATTTATCAGCAGTCCAGGCTTCTACCCACTAGGTAACAGTAGAGTGTGCCCCAGGCTGTGACACCCAAAAATGCCTGCAGCCATTGCTAAATGTTCAACAGGGACAAAAAAGCACCGTGGGTTCAGGACCACTGGGGTTCAGCCAGCCTTGGTGCACTTCCTTACGGTGCGGAGTTCTTCGCCAAGTTACAGAAACACTCGGCCGAGCAGACAGTGTGACTCAGGGCAGAGCTATGACCTGAGTTTTCCAGCTGCCTCTGAAACACCCGTTCTCTAACGGGCAACAGCAACACACCCAAAAACAGAGGCAGACCACTCCCATGCCTCCCTCCTGCTGGCAGTCCTCAGCGTTCCGATTCACACAGCCAAAGAAAACATCACCACTGGCAGGGGGAGCACACTGAGCCTCCCAGCGCTGCAAGTGCCCGCTGCGGCTACCGCTGGAGAGGGTGTGGTGCTTTTAGGCTCTTCTGGTTCTCACAGGGGCAGATACACAAATATGTCTAAGGTTGTGTCGGTGGGGCTGGCACTGTGGTGTGGCGGTAAAGCCACCGCCTGCTGCACTGGCATCCCATATGGTCACCAGTTTGAGTCCCAGCTTCTCCACTTCTGATCCAGCTCCCTGCTAATGCGCTTGGGAAAGCAGCGGAGGATGGCCAAGTCCTTGGGCCCCTGCACTCACGTGGGAGACCTGGGAGAAGCTCCTGGCTCCTGTCTTTGGATTAGCCCAGCTCCAGCCACTGAGGCCACTTGGGGCATGAACCAGCTAATGGAAGATCTATCTTTCCCTCCCTCTCTGTAACTCTGTTTTTCAAATAAATAAATAAATCTTTAAAAAAAAAAATGCTTGCTCTCTCTCTCTCTCTCTCTCTACACCTCCCACTCTCTAAAATGAACGCTTAAAAAGAATTAAAAATACTCCTTAAACCCAACTAATTAAAATATTGGGAGGAAATTCTATTCTATTTCATAAAAGGGTTTAGGAGGAAGCTTTTTTCCAAGTCATCTACTGCAGAAAATCTTTACGCCTTAACTCAGAGCTCAACAAGAACCACATTTTCTTTGTTGACTGAGAATTGTGTAGTGCTTCATGAGGATCAACTACGACGGAACAGCCTTTAAGACTCAGAAAATGAAGCAACAAAGCTGAATCTAAAAATGATACCTGACTACACCCGCAGGTAGAGAAAAAAAATCACTTTAAGAGTTCAATAGTGACTTGATTTACCTCTTTCCTAAATGTGAGACCGCCAAAATCAATCTGATTACCTGGTTTTAATTTGCTGCATTCCAGTTAAACAAGGCTTTCCTATTTAGTATTTTCCTGCTTTATCATTGCAGGGCATAAATACACTTACTCCACTCCTTTCCTATACACCTGCTGTATTAGTAAAGCCAAGCTCCTAACTTTTAAATATACTTTAGCTGTGAATTATATTTAATATTTTGTAACATTCAAAATGCATGCAAATAAAAGGTGTTTTTTTTTTTCTACACAGAAGGGAGCTGGCATTGTGGCAGAACGGATTATGTCACCACCTGTGACGCTAGCATTCCATATGGGTGCCAGTTCAGGTCCTGTCTGCTTTCCTGCTAATCCAGCCCCCTGCTGATGGCCTGGGAAAGCAGTAGAAGATGGCCCAACTGCTTGGATCCCTGCCACCCACGTGGGAGACCCGGAAGAAGCTCCTGGCTCCTGCTTTCAGCCTGGCCCAGCCCCAGTTGTTGCAGCCATCTGGGGAGTGAACCAGCAGATGAAAGATCTCCCTTTCTCTCTGTAACTCTTTTAAAAATAAATATTTTTCAAAAAGAAAAATTTACACAGAAGGGTATCAATTTCTCAGCAGAAATATTCACAGCTGCAGCCACGGTCGGCCGTGGTCGTGGCACGGTGAGTTGAGCTGTTTCTTGCAACACCCACATCCCACAACAGAGTGCTGATTCGAGTCCTGGCTGCTCCACTTCCAATCAGCTCCCTGCTGTTGCACTTGGGAAAGCAGCCAATGATGGCCCAAGTGCTGATCATAGTTGAGTACATAGTAATATCTGATTATATCTAAGTATGCAAAATACAATTACTGGGAAATTTTAATTGCTGCCTGGTCCTTGAATGAATCAGTGAGTGGGACTCAACCACAGGCGGGCTGGGGCCAGGTGTTTGTTGAGACGCTCAGATTGAGTTCCCGGCTCCTGGCTTTGACCTGGCCCAGCCCTGGCTGTTTCGGACCCACGGGAAGTGAACCAGCAGATGGGACATGTCTCTCGGGCTGTCCTCTGTCTCTCTGCCTTTCAAATATGATGAAAATAAAAACTTTCTTAAACTAAAATAAATAAATGCCTCTGGGCAATTGTGCAACAGAGCTGAGAACCACAGCTAGAAGGCAACAGAGATAAAATTGCTTTTCTTTTTTAATAAAAGCTTTTCTCCCACTTTTTCCCCTTGGTATTCTTTAGGTAACATGCTCCTACAGTCTCGAAGATAACTCAGTAAGATATTTTAAAATTCAGGCAAGCTTTAAAATGCAGTTGTGTTACTTCAACGCTCTTAATAGGAAATGCAAGGACAGAGAACTTCTGACACGCCCCAGTTATTATCAGTAAATTCTAAAGCAGTTCTCCAGTTCACACACATAGAGGGTTCCCCCCACACTTCACAGGAACCTTAAAGAGTATGATCCATTGACTCTCTCCGGGGAACTGGGGAGGTAGACCTTTATACATTTTGCTCATTCAGTTCTGTCACTTCATTCTAAATAGTGAGTCTTGTGTATAACCTTCTGATTGTTAGCAAAAAAAAAAAAAAAAAAACCGGTATGCACTGCCCAGCAGAAAGCCAGTTTCTCAAAGCCTATCCTAAGTAAGTCCTAAATATTTGGTCAAAACTAAGAAAGCGACGCCAGCCCACAGCCCCTGTGGCTGTTGTCCCTAACTTCCTGGTGCTACAATGAGACAGTAAACCGTGGCTAATCAGACAGCGTGTGGCACCAGACCCGCGCAGGCGGGCAGTCCTTTCGCTCCAGTGTTTCCTCTTCAGGTGTCAAAGTAGCAACAGGGGGTTCTAGAGCACAAACCCATTTCTGTGGGGCCTGAGGGTGCACAGCCTGCAATGTTTAAACTTAAAACAGACGAGAACTCCGCGGGTCCTGCTTCTTAAATCTGCTTCCCCAAAAGCAAACCCAAACGTCTAACTCTGCGGTTTCGGGCTGTCGGGGTTTTGCTGGTAGTTTTTTTTTTTGTTTTTTTGTTTTTTTGTTTTCCACCTTTCACAAAACATTCCACTACTTCCGGCTCAAATGCGAGGACGCCTTTGCTAACACATTCTTCAAACACTGTTCCTTTGCTTTCTGCCTTTAGATTCTGCCACCGAAACTTCTGGTTGATTCCGACAGTGCACACGCTGCACAGAACGAAGCCCGGCCACATGACAGCCGGAACTGTGTACGTGCACCCTGCCGGGGTCGGCGTTAAAGCCTCCGCCAGGACTGTTCTCCGACTTCGGGAACGCAGACAACAGCGCGCGGGACCAGGACGCGCGGGACCAACTCTACTCAAAGGCAACTTGGGCCGGTCCTTTCGTCTCCTGCAGGGAGCTGAGCGCGGGCTCAACACCAACTTTCCTGCTACTTGTCAACGCTTCAAGGTCACGAGCAGGGGGTGGAGACCACCAAGCGGCCCTGCGTCGCGGCCTTGGAGACCGCATCCACCTCCCCGCTCCGGCCCGGCCCGTTACCGCCGCCGCAGCCGCGGCCCCAGGGCGCGCCCGGCGCCAGGCGGGGACCCGGCGGCGGCCCAGGGCGGGGCTCCGCGGCGCCGACCACTGCGGACTCCACGCCCGGGGCCCCTGGCCCGCGCCCCGAGGGCGACCGCTCCTCCCCGCGCCCGCCGGGCCGAGCCCCGCCGGCGGCCCCCGGCCCCCAACTCCTGGCGAGGGGCGCGCGGTGCCCTCGGAGCCTCGGCGAGCACGGCGGCGGGGGCGGCCAGCGAGCGAGTCCCGGGGCACTTGGACGCCTCACCTGCTCCTCTCGAGGCAGCCGCTACCGCTCGCTGAGGGGACAACATGGAGCCACCGCTTTCAGCACAAGCAGCAGGGGCGCAGACGAGAGGGGCGGGCTGGGGCGGGAACGAGCCAAGCCCTGGAGGCGGGAAACGGGCGGGGCCTGGGCTCTAGACGCGGCTAAGGCGAGGGAGGGACGCGCGAGCCGAGCACAGGGCGAGCCTGCCAGGCCCGACGGCAGCCCGAGGCGTGGCGAGCGCTGGGCTGACCCGGGCGGGAAAGCGCACGCGGCCGAGCCCTGTTGCCGCCCAGCGCGTGTGCGCGTGCGCGAGCGCGCGCCGCCGGTTACCTGTGGCTGCGTACTGGGTTCTGCGGCCTGTTGGGAATTGTAGTCCCCCGTTCTCGGGGTCCCGACCTGCGGTCCCCTTTGGGCTCATGCTTCTCGGGCGAGGAGGAGGCGGAGCAGAGGGGCGGGGTTTGGAGCGCTCCGATGACTGGACTACAACTCCCAGCAGGCCATGCGATGGAGGGAAGGCCCCGCCCGGCGCCTAGCGCAGAGACCAGGCCCCGGGCGGAGGCCTTGGGGGTCCCTGGCCTCGGAGTCTGGCTGGCCGGGTATGAGATGGATTCGGTGTTTAACGCCGGCAGAGGCCGCCCGTGGGCGGCAGAAGGGAGGCCTCGGCCCTGGGTGACGTTGCACGTTACTGGGTTTTTGATGATTTTGACATCACAAACAAAGGTGACTTCATTGCCACCATCAGCATCGTCACCACGCCGTCGTCCCGTCCCTAGCCGAGCGTCTCCGAGAGCAAACGGAGGACCTCCGGGGAGACCCCTTCCGCCGGCTTTGTCCCGTCTGAGCCAGGGCCGTCTTCTGTACTCCTCGTGCTTGGAGGAGCTTGCTTGAAGCTGCTTTTTCAAGCACACTTTTACTTAAACTGTACGGCGGATCGGTACGGGACAAGGGAAACGTTCTTAATTCTCACTGCCCATTTGACTGGGGAAAATGTCATTTCCCACAACGGAAGAATACTGCGTTTTGGATTTGTTGGGCTGAGAATGGCTGTCCTGTGGGTGAGTAGCTCCTGCAGCCACGGGAAGGCAGGGCACCCAGTCTGCGCCCACCACTGCCTCTTGGCATCGTCATTGCATTATCCACTCAACGGTTCTTCCACTTCCTTCCTTCTGCTTCTGCCTTGGCCATGCTGACCTACCCAGAACCCCCATCCAGCTACCTCTAGGCCTTGCCAAGCCCTTGGGCCGGTTTTCACTTCCCAGCTGGCAAGACTTAGAAGGGCAGGGGTAAGGAAAATCCCGTGTGATCCTAGCTCAAGAGATCTTGTGCGAGTTCTCCTCCCCTGACCCTTAGGACTCTCCTTCAACTCTCAAGATTGAATACTCTCTTGCAGGCTTTAAAGTTAAGTCTGGAGCTAAACCAGCCTGGGCCAGAGAGAAACTAGAAGTGAGGGTGAGGGCAAGCAGCCCCTGGGGTTGCACACTGAGTATGCAGAAGGCAGGACCTGCAGGATGTGAGGCGAGTCCAGGGCGCGCTGCAGCATACTCACAGGGAGACAGGAGGAACCGAAGGCCAAGGGCTTGTCACAATGACGGCACAACGTGCAGAATGTAAAACTGCACACTCATCCCAGCCTTCCCCCCTCCCTTGCCTGCATCGCTGTTCTCCAGAATTCTCCCTAGCTCCTGACTTACGCTGTCCTGTGTCTTGTTTGTGTCTCCCTGCGAGCATGTAAGTTCCTAACAGGTGAGAATTTTTGTCAGCTTTGTTCACTGCTATGTCTCCAGTGCCTCAAACCCTGCTGGCAGACAGTAGGGACGCAGATAGGTATTGGATTGGTGAGTGAAGAAGGTATCTGTTACACTCAACACTGCTCACTCATCTTCTAGTTTTTGTTTTTGTTTTAAAGAGAGACCAAGATCTCCCATCAAACTGGTTTACTCCCCAAACGCCCAAACATCCAGGGTTGGGCTAGACCAAAATCAGGACCCAGGAACTCAACCCAGGTCTCCCCCATGGGTGGCAGGGTCCCAGCCACTTGAGCCATCACCACCTTCTTCCCAAGGATTGCTTTAACAGGAAGCTGGAATCAGAAGAATCGTAGGGGACATTGGCATCCCAAGTGGCACTGGACCACTGCCCAGAACACCTGCCCCTACTTTCTGGTTCTTTTAATATTGAGTGTCAAACGTTTGCTGCAGAACAGAATACCCTGTTCTATTTTAAGTGTTCCCAGTAAGTAACCACTGAAATCCATCCTCTCAGGAGTAGAAGAGCAGGTACTTACATTGCATCAGTCTCCATACGGTAGTGTCAAGGTCGATGTTGGCATATCAGCCCTCCCCATACCTTGTTGATGCTTGGCATTGTAAACAACACAGTGCAAATTATAGGTGGATTTTAGGATCAGTCACAGCGTCACCATGTGAATGAGAAATCTTTTGTTGTTCCTTCCTTCCTGGATAGCCAGGGCCATCAAAACATTCAAAATGCTAAATATTGATCATTATTGCAGCCTGCCCTCAGCCGTCTTATTCTGAATTGAGTCAGAGGTCGAGCCAGCCTTTGGCTCTTCAGAAGTGGGTGACACGCAGGCGTATGTGAGGAGTTGAGACCACTGGCTTTGACGTCCAACTGACTGGGCCTGGCTTTGAATCTTGGCCCTGAGGCTCACTGGCTGTGCAACTTTGGGGGACTTGTTTGATCCCTCTTAACCCATTTCATCGGCAAAATAAATTGCAACACCCACAGTGTTTGTAGCCTAAATGAGAGGTAAGTGTTCAGCCGTGCTGACTGGGACACAGTTAGTGCTCAAAAATTGGTGATTATTGTTTCCATTCCAGAAAAGACAAAGTCATAAATACTCCAGAGACTCAGGTATTCTATGAGGCACCAAAATTGCAAGATTGTTTCCCGCAGTGACATCCACTGTGACTCAGGTCCCAGAGCTTTCCAAAAATAGGCCGCTTGTTATGGGCCAGACACTCTGCAAGGCAACAATGCTGCAGAAAACACAAAAACACACTCCTGTCCTTCAGAGATTCACGGCCTAGTGGGGTAAACAGCCAAGTAAATAGCCCCCCACCCCCACCCCGTGACGGTACTGGAACACAGCTCAGCCTTCGGGCCTCCTACGTGCAGGATCGGTGTTCAGGCAGTGGAAAGGGGACAGGCTGAAGCACTGCATCCTTAGGCACCACTTAGTTATCTGTATCTTATTTCTCTTGCGTGTGAAACAGGGTAATGAGGGGGTGGGTCTTTGGTACAGCTGTGGTTTTTTTTTTAAAGATTTATTTTTATTTGAAAGGCAGAGTTACAGAGAGGCAGAGGCAAAAAGAGAGAGAGAAAGAGAGGTCTTCCATTTGCTGGTTCACTCCCCAAATAGCCACAATGGCTGGAACTGAGCTGATCGGAAGCCAGGAGCCAGGAGCTTCTTCCAGGTCCCCCACGCGGGTGCAGGGGCCCAAGGACTTGGGCCATCTTCTACTGCTTTCCCAGGCCATAGCAGAGAGCTGGATTGGAAGAGAGGCAGCCAGGACTCAAACTGGCACCTATATGGGATGCCGGCACTGCAGGCAGCAGCTTTACCCGCTACGCGACAGCGCCAACCCAGTACAGCTGTTGAGATGCTACTTGGGACTCCCTCGTCCCCATATCAAAGTGCTTGAGTACAAGTCCTGGCTGCACCTCCAGTCAGCTTCCTGCTGATGCTCACCCTGAGAGGCACCAGGTGATGGCTCAGATGCTGGGGAGAACTGGATGGCGTTCCCACCGTGGGTCCTCAGGGAGTGAACCAGTGGAGGCGAGATCTGTGTGTGTGTGTGTGCCCATGCCTTTCAAATACATTTTTTTCAAATACTTTTTAAAAAAATAGTTGGTATCCTCATTTATAAAAACATAACAGCACTTCATAGATGTTAGCAAGTTAGAAATGTGACGTGGTGATGTAGTCAGTTCAAGATGGAAGACCTGGTCAGCTGCTTCATTATCAGTATTCCAGCCAACAGCACAGCCGTTAAAGGCTTCAAAAATACAATAGAAAAGGTCAGTAAAAGGAACAGAAGCTACGTGCACAACAATGCATGTAGCATGCTATTGTGTTAAAAAAGGATGGAAGGGAATATAGATTTGCTACATCCACCTTGGGTTGCATTTGCCACAAAAAGGTCCTGACTGTGTGTGTGTGTGTGTGTGTGTGTGTGTGTGTGTGTGTAGGGGCAGAACAGGCTGACAACAAAAGAGAACTTCATCGTATAGCCATACGGTGCATAACGACACTGCAGACAACAGACCACGTCTGAGAAGGTGGTCCCATCAGATTATAGTGGGGCTGAAAAACGCCTGTTAAGAGACATGGAAGGGTGATGCAGTGTTTGCATGTTGGTGGTGATGCTGGTGAGAGCAAGCCTACTGCACTGCCAAATGCATGCAGGCATGGACAGTACGTAGCACTGGCTACTTAACGGCTACCTTACTGGTTTTTGTGTCTACTATTTATTGTAACTTGACTGATTCTGCTTATAAAAATGTTTACTGTAAAGTATTATGCCAAGTTATGTTAGCAGTAGCCTCAAACATCTCACTTTTTTAAAATTATTGTTATTTATTTATTTGAAAGACAGAGTTACAGAGACAGAGAGGGATCTTCATCTACTCTTTCACTCCCCAAATGGCCACAACAGCTGGTACTGGGCCAGACCAAATCCAGGAGTCTTAACTCCATCCAGGTCTCCTATGTGGGTGGCAGGGACCCAAGCACTTGGACTATCATTCACTGCTTTCCCAGGTACATTAGCAGGGGGCTGGCTGGGAAGTGGAGCAGCTGGGATTCAAACCAGTGCTCATATGGGACACTAGGGTTGCAGGCAGCTACTTAACCCACTGTGGGCCCCTGCTGTGTCTCTTGATGGCATCAAAAGGCCACATGGGGTAACTGACCTACACTAGCTAGGTTTTCCTAAGTACATGCTATGAAGTTCACATGTGACAGAATCACCTAAGGATGCATTTCCCAGAACACATCCCCACTGTGAAGTGGCACATGACAGTGTATATTCTTTTGCAAATATACAAGGGTTTTACCCAGCACTGTGGCAGCTATGGGTAAAAGCTACCAGTTTCAATGACGGCATCCCCTATGGGTGCCAGTTCAAGTCCTGGCTGCTCCATTTCCAATCCAGCTTCCTGCCAATGCTCCTGAAGAAGCAGTGGAAAATGGTCCATGTGCTTGGGCCCCTGCACCCACGGAGGAAGCTTCTGGCTCCTGGCTTCAGCCTGGCCCAGCTCTGGCCATTGCAGCAATTTGGGGAGTGAACCAGCAGATAGAAGATCTCTCTCTCTCTCTCTCTCTCTCTCTCTCTCTGTAACTCTGCCTTTCAAATAAATAAATGGGCCTTTTAAAAAAGCTCATGGGAAATGTAATTAAAACATAAGTTTACACATAGAGAAGAATGAAACTGACATTTGCAACAACATGGATGCAATTAGATCCTTATGAAATAAACCAGACCCAAAAAGACAAATATCTTGTTTTCTCTTATTTGTGTTAGTTAATATATATAATTACAGTTATAAATATTGCTTAACTGAATCAGACCATGTAAATGACAATATACTCTCTTAAGATTGACTTAAATAATATTAGAGGCAGAGGGAGAGGGAGAGAGTCTTCCATCTGCTGGTTCACTCCTTAGATGGCTGCAACGGCCAGAGCTGCACCAATCTGAAACAAAAGCCAGAAGCCTCTTCAAGATCTTCCACACGGTGCAGGGGCCCAAGACCTGAGCCATCTTCTGCTTTCCCAGGCCATAGCAGAGAGCTGGATAAAAAGTGGAGCAGCCGGAACTCGAACTGGCGCCCATATGGAATGCCAGCACTGCAGGCGGCAGCTTTACCCACTATGCCACTGCGCTGGCCCTGACAATATACTCTTTTTTTCCCCCACACTAAAAAGTAATGGAGGGGGGCCAGCGCTGTGGCCAGCATTGTGGCACAGTGGGGTAAAGCCCTGGCCTGCAGTGCTGGCATCCCACAAGGGCACCAGTTCAAGTTCTGGATGCTCCACTTCTGATCCAGCTCTCTGCTATGGCCTGGGAAGGCAGTAGAAGATGGCCCAAGCCCCACCCATGTGGGAGACTGGGAAGAAGCTCCTGGCTCCTGGTTTCGAATCAGCGCAGCTCTAGCCGTTGCTGCCAGTTGGGAAGTGAACCAGTAGATGGAATACCTCTCTCTCTGCCTCTCCTTCTCTCTCTCTGCGTAACTCTGACTTTCAAGTAAATAAATAAATCTTAAAAAAAAAAAAAAGTAATGGAGGCGGAATAGTGAGGACTGTTGGGATATTAGGTTTTTTTCTTTTCTTTTTTTGACAGGGAGAGTTAGACAGTGAGAGAGAGAGAGACAGAGAGACAGAAAGAAAAGTCTTCCTTCTGTTGGTTCACCCCCCAAAATGGCCACCACGGTTGGTACGCTGCACCAATCCGAAGCCAGGAGCCAGGTGCTTCCTCCTAGTCTCCCAAGCAGGTGCAGGGCCCAAACACTTGGGCCATCCTCCACTACCCTCCGGGCCACAGCAGAGAGCTGGACTGGAAGAGGAGCAACCAGGACTAGAACTGGTGCCCATATGGGATGCCGGCGCCACAGGCGGAGGACTAACAAAGTGAGCCATGGTGCCGGCCCCACATTTATGTGCATTTTTGGTATGCCTACTGCATTTCAGTAAAATGTTTTAAAAACATACATTTGGCTTGATGCAAAAAGTTTTGAAATCCATGCGTACTCATAAATACACATATTACAAGGGTACTTCAAATTGAATTAAAAGATTAGTTTATTTTGGTGCAAAAATCTTGAAATCCTTGTATGGTTTTTGCATAATATGCACTTGCATGAACATTTTGCAAACCTATGTGTGCATAAATGTGAACGTATTCTAGTTTTTTCAGTCTATCATTTTTTTCCCTAAAAATCAAGGAAAAGCAGGGTCCTGAGATGGCTTAGAAGCTGAGGTGGGCCGGCGCCGCGGCTCAATAGGCTAATCCTCCACCTAGCGGCGCCGGCACACCTGGTTCTAGTCCCGGTCGGGGCGCCGGATTCTGTCCCGGTTGCCCCTCTTCCAGGCCAGCTCTCTGCTGTGGCCCGGGAGTGCAGTGGAGGATGGCCCAAGTGCTTGGGCCCTGCACCCCATGGGAGACCAGGAGGAGGCACCTGGCTCCCAGCTTCGGATCAGCGCGTTGCGCTGGCCGCAGCACACCGGCCGCAGCAGCCATTTGAGGGTGAACCAACGGTAAAAGGAAGACTTTTCTCTCTGTCTCTCTCTCTCACTGTCCACTCTGCCTGTCAAAAAAAAAAAAGCTGAGGTGGGAGATTGCCTGAAAAGACCAGACCCCAAAGGCACAGTGCCAACAGGAGAGGCTGCTCAATGGAACTCTTGGGAAGGGGCTCTGCCCCAGTGAGTGCTTGAAAACGCCACCTCAGCCGGTCCCTGCCCTGACACTTTCACTGAGTCTCCATCAGCCTTAAGATGAGACCCCATTTTTTTTTTTTTTTTTTTTGACAGGCAGAGTGGACAGTGAGAGAGAGACAGAGAGAAAGGTCTTCCTTTGCCGTTGGTTCACCCTCCAGTGGCTGCTGCGGCCGGTACGCTGCGGCCGGCGCACCGCACTGATCTGACGGCAGGAGCCAGGTACTTCTCCTGGTCTCCCACGGGGTGCAGGGCACAAGCACCTGGGCCATCCTCCACTGCACTCCCTGGCCACAGCAGAGAGCTGGCCTGGAAGAGGGGCAACCGGGACAGAACCGGCGCCCCAACCGGGACTAGAACCCGGTGTGCCGGCGCCGCAAGGCGGTGGATTAGCCTAGTGAGCCACGGTGCCGACCTGACCCCAATTATTTTTAAATGTTTTATTTATTTTATTTGGAAAGCAGACAGAGAAAAATCTTCCATCTGCTGGTTCACTCCCCCAAATGCCCACAACAAACAGGGCTAGACTTAGGCTGAAGCCAGGAGTCCAGATCGCATCCCAGGTCTCCCCCATGGGTGGCAAGGACTCAACTACTCGAGCCATCTACTCGCCGCTCCCCAGTGTGTGCATTAGCAGAAATCTGGACTCAGAAGCGAAGCAGGGACTTTTCCAGGCACTCTGACGTGGGATGCAGTCATTAACCTTGGCACCAAATGCATACCTCCTCACTGCTTCAGTCCCGACGCATTTAACCCATTTCATATCTTGTCCCCATATCTTCTCTCTCAGTTCGAGCCTTTGAATTCCAGTCAACCTGATCTAACCAACACCCAGAACACCACACGCATGATCACACTTCAGAGCCTCCAGCCACCACCTATGGCTGCACAGTCTGTGTCGCCCCAAGGCAGCCGCGGAGGGGAGGGGCGAGAGGCCATCAAACCTAGGACAGGTTCTGCCAGGCAGGCAGCCTGAACTGCATGCTGGGAGGAAGACGGGGCTGTCCGGGATTCCTCGGCTCAGGAGGATGCCCTTTTGCGAACACGCACAAAACAACGCCCACTTCACTGTGCCCTTCCCAGCCTCTAACAACCTCCTTACAAGTCCAAACCCCTTCTGAACTTGGAGCTTCTGCATAAAAGCTTCCCGAGCCACTACAGCTCCTTCCACACGGGTTCCTTCCCATCTCAAATTCAGACAGGCCACTGGCCACGTAAGCAAAAGTTCCTGATTTTGTGCTGTATGAGATTGGTTTTGATTGCTGTTTAATTTGTATTATTTGACTTTATGTGAGTACTCCCCATGCTCAAGTTTGAAAGCTCATTGAAGACAGGACGAACAAAGTATTTTGGGGGGTCCTTCCTAAATTCTGTGGATAATAGCAAATATACAGCAGATGGTCAGTAGATATTCATGGAACAAAAATGGAACATTCTACAGAAGAACCAAGATAGAGCAAGCAAGAGAAAGCAGGAAGGAAAGACCATTTCAAGACCTAGCACGAAGTTAATGTTAGGGGCCAGCGCTGTGGTGCAGCGGGTTAACGCCCTGGCCTTGAAGTACCGGCATCCCATTTGGGCACTGGTTTGAGACCTGGCTGCTCCACTTCCAATCCAACTCTCTGCTGTGGCCTGGGAAAGCAGTGGAAGATGGCCCAAGTCCTTGGGCCCTGCACCCGCATGGGAGACCCGGAAGAAACTCCTGGCTTCAGATCAGCGCTGTGCTGCTCCAGCCATTGCAGCCAGTTGGGGAGTGAACCAGCAGATGGAAGACCTCTCTCTCTCTCTCTCTCTCTGCCTCTCCTCTCTCTGTGTAACTCTGACTTTCAAATAAATAAATAAATCTTTTTTTTTAAATAAAGTTAATGTAAATTATGGTCTTAAGAGACCACCCAGACCACATGAGTTTTAGCATCGTTTCTCATCTAGCACTTAAATATGTTGTTAAAGGTAGGCCTGTGTCAGAATGGGTGGCTAACTGGCTCGGTTATCAGATTGGCTCAGATTTCCCTTTGTCATCCCAGGGACACTTCGCTGCATTATGGACAGATGCAGTGCCAGGGTAAGATATCTATCATGAGGTTATTTGGGGGAAGATCCAGCCAAGAGGTTGTTTCACCCTCCCCCCACACCCCTGACCTTAAGGACTGTCAAGGGCAGATGTGCCCAGCAGCCCGATCTCGGTTTTCTCTGGTCTGCTTTTCCCCTCCATGGCCGCCAGGCTGACCGCCTCACCCTTCTTGAGGTCGCATCTTTGCAGGATTCGCAGACCCCGCGATTACGCTTCGGGCCATCCATTGCTGCTTTAGCAACAAAAAGCCTGCAGCCTTGATTTTTCTTCTGTCCAGGACACACTCCCCCACCCCCTTAAAGGGATTATGATCCTTTCAAACATTTTGACCAGATGTAAGGAGAAGGCTTTGAATTTGGCAATCCAGTCCAGGAGAAACAAACAAAAATAACAAAATGAAATATTAATAAACTAAATGGTTTCAAATACACTTTCTGCTACGGAGCCCTTTTAGGCTATGCGTAGAATTCAGTTATGCGTATTTCTAAATGCCCCATTAATCTCACACGCATCCCCACCCCCATAGTCGCGGGCAGTATGCTGTCTGCCGGCTGTTCTTTCTCCATCAGCTCAGCTTTTTCTTGTCCCCTCTCTAAAATGCATCTTTTCGGAGGAAAAGGCCGCCTCAGACCCGGCGTGGACCCCCTGCTTAGGACAGTAACGAGGTAAGAATACGAAGCAGGTTCCGCCGCTGCACTGCGGTGTGACCGGAATGAGTAATGGTGGTCCACGCTGCAGAGCATCGCTCCGCCTCATCGGACGGGGAGCCCGGGCCGTCCCCGCGTCGTGCAGAGGGGGTGCACCTTGCAGAATGCGCCCACGCCGCCCCGCGGGGTCCACCCCGCAGCGGCAGCGTCAGACAAAGACCCCGCTCTGGAATGCACGGGGAAAGATGGTTCTAGCTAACACATGCACCAAGAGACCCCCCCATTGCCCAAACATCACATACGCCAGCCCTAAAAAACAAGTCACCGATGGCGCCGCGAGCGACGATCACCGGGCAGCAACCCGCCAGCTCCCGCGGCAGCGGTGGGCGGAGCTTGGTGCTTGGCCACGCCCTCTGCGTCTAGTCCCAAGGGGCTGCTCCCCACCTCGCGCGCGCGCCCGCCGCGGCGCGAGACAGGTTCTGCCCCCCTCCTTCCCCGCGGGAGCGCGGAGGGACAGCTCTCGCGCCTGCGCGCTGCGCCGCTGCGCGCCTCCGCTCGGCCGCCGCCCGCCCCCGCCGCCCGCCGGCGGGGCCTTTGTGCGCAGGCGCGCTCGCGCTCCCGCCCTCTAGCTGCGCTCGGTTGAGTCAGTCAGTCTGTCGGAGTCCGTCCGCGGAGCAGGCGTGTGGCGGAGACTTCGCAGAGCCGAGCGCCCGATTCTTCGGTTTCCCCTCCCTCGCTCCCGCCCCGCGTCTCTCTTCGCCCCTCTCCGGCCCTTGCTCGCGCAGCCATGGCAGAGTCGTCGGCGGCCACTCAGTCCCCGTCCGTCTCCTCGTCGTCCTCCGGGGCCGAGCCGTCCGCGCCCGGCGGTGGCGGGAGCCCCGGAGCCTGCCCCGCCCTGGGGACGAAGAGCTGCGGCTCCTCCTGTGCGGGTGAGGCGCGCGGGGGGCCCCCGCCCCAGGGCGGGCGAGCGGGGCCGGGGGGCTGGGGGGCCGGGGGAGGCTCCCGCCCGCCCCCCGGGGACGAACGTTTGGAAAACGGGCAAAGGGGGAGGGGAGCGCAAGGTCGTGCGGGCGGTGAGGAAATAACGGGGTGTGAGGAAAACAGGTTGGGGGCGGGGAGCGAGTGGGCGTTCACGCCGCGGCCCGGCAGGTGGGGGGGGCGCGAGGAAGAGGAGGAGTGCGCGGCGCGGGGGGCGGACCGCGTTCGGGGAGGCCGACGAGCCCCCCGCGGACCCGGGGTGTCTGCAGGGGGGACGGCTAGCAGGGTCGAGGGGGTCGGGGCGGGGGGAGCAGGGATGGGTTAGGATTGTCTGCGGGCGCGGAGGTAAGACGGTTTGCACGGCACGCCCGCAGACAGGTGTTGACAGAAGCAGACACGCATGACGGTCCTCGACATTAAAAATATTTCTGTTTGCCCGTGGGGGAGGATGGGGAGGTCGAACGGCAGCCTTGGAGCCCGTGCCTCGGCGGTTCTCGGCGAGGCCGGGGCTGCGGGGTGAGGAGAATGGAGCCGGGAGCGAGCTGCCGAGGGTCCAAG
This sequence comes from Oryctolagus cuniculus, assembly GCF_964237555.1. Classification (NCBI taxonomy): domain Eukaryota; kingdom Metazoa; phylum Chordata; class Mammalia; order Lagomorpha; family Leporidae; genus Oryctolagus; species Oryctolagus cuniculus. The sequence goes on along the minus strand of NC_091432.1, from coordinate 7,489,884 downwards.
ATGGATGCGGGGCCGCCTCTGCATCGCCGCCCGCCCGCCCGTCGCTGGCGCGCGTGGGGGTGGGGACGCGCGGGCGGTCGCTCATATTCCGGAGGATAATAGAGTCGTGCCGAGCCTCGGACGCGTTTCGGTGTGGTGTTTTCTGTGGGCTATTGTTGATGGCCCTATAACAAAGGGGGGCTTACTACAGGAACGGGGGAGGGGGAGGACCTTCAGACAAAGCAGGGGCTGGGTGAAGCCCCTTCTCCCGTCGCTGTGAACCACCGGGTGGGGGGAGGCTGCCGGCGGCTCGGTTCCCAGGGTACGCGCGCCGGCCTGCTCGGGGGAGCGGCCTGGCCAGCTCCCCTCGTGCTGGGATCCGCACTGCAGATGCTTTCCTGAGAAACAGTGTGCACCGCCGACAGGTGCTGGTTCTTAAAGGAACGGAGCCCGGCGGGGGCGGGGGCGGGGTGGGAGGAGGAGGGGATGTGTGCACAGATAATTTTGCTGTCTTATTTAGTTGCATTACAGGATTTCGAGAGGTTTTAGCATGCCTCATCGTCTCCTTCCGTGGATTCTTAGATTGATCATTCTGAAAGCTGCATTTCCGATCTTAGCGTTACATACGTTGTCTGCGGGGTTTTCTAACAATGCATTTCCACCTATCTGAGGCTTCTGTGCCCTGCTGGGTTTGCCAGCGTGATAGTGGGCATTTCGACAGAGACCCTGTCAGAGGAAGCTTCTGCAGATAAAGGAATGAGGCAGCAAATTTGGAACCCTTGTTGCCTTGAAACCACCAGCGTTCCGCCTCCAAATTTTTGTGTTCTGGGCGAAGGCCCAGAGGAACGGTTTCCTTATAACTTAGAACTCGTTCTTTTAGCTTTAATCACTTGTCACTGCTTACTGTTTGCTTGTCCTTTTTATGTATACCTTTGCTTTTTCTTGTTCTTCAGTTTTTGATTCAGATCTAAGTTTTAGGAATTGGCCATTTGTGCTCAAGTGTTGACTAGTGATTCTAGTTAGCAGGCACTAAAATTTCATTCTAACGTTTATAGCCAAATGGTAGCATGATTTGAGAAGCAACCTTTCTATTCCTTTAATGTGCTCTTACGAAAGAATTGGCTCCCTGAGTAGGCCAGTGAAATCAGACTATTCTGTTCACAGCTATGCCTAACGTACCACCAACACCAAGCAGACCCTAAATTGGCAACACAAATTTGATGATATAACATGTACTTCTGTTTGCACGTATTTCTGTTATTATTTACGCTAGTTGTGATTTTTATTTATTTCTTATTGATTTTGTTTTTGTTTCTGTTTTTCTCAGAGGAATGCTTTATATATTTATGACAAGTGAAAGAGAAAGTGGGAAGGCATAGTTCCCTTAAAAAACTGCCTCCCTTATTTATTTTTTATATTTTTTTATGATAGTGGAAAAGATGCTGAAATTGGATGTTTTGCCAAAAGTACTGGGATTTGTATTCTGACGTAGTGTTCCAAGTACATGGGTTGGCATTAGATTTTCCTAATACTGTTAAATTCCTCAGTATTCATCTATTCATTATTTCTTAGCAAAATTTTTGTCACAGAATTTTTATTTTTTTTTTAAGATTTACTTATTTATTTGAAAGGCAGAGTTAGAGGCAAAGGCAGAGAGAGAAGTCTTCCATCCACTGGTTCACTCCCCAAATGGCCACAACTGCCAGAGCTGGGCTGATCCGAAGCCAGGAGCTTCTTCTGGGTCTCCCATATGGGTGCAGGGGCCTAAGGACTTGGGCCATCTTCTACTGCTTTCCCAGGCCATAGCAGAGAGCTGGATTGGAAGTGGAGCAGCCAGGACTAGAACCAGTGCCCATATGGGATGCCGGTGCTGCAGTCAGCAGCTTTACCTGCTATGCCACAGCACCGGCACTAGATTTTTTTTTTTAAGACTTATTTATTTATTTTTAAAGATCTATTTATTTATTTGAAAGTCAGAGCTACACACACACACACACACACAGAGGTATTCCATCTGCTGGTTCACTCCCCAATTGGCTGCTGTGCTGATCCAAAGCCAGGAGCCAGGAGCTTCTTCCTGGTCTCCCACGTGGGTGCAGGGGCCCAAGCACTTGGGCCATCTTCCACTGCTTTCCCAGGCCACAGCAGAGAGCTAGATTGGAAGTGGAGCAGCCGGGTCTCGAACCAGCGCCCATATGGGATGCTGCCGCTTCAGGCCATGGCATTAACCTGCTGCGCCACAGCGCTGGCCCCAAGCCCTAGAATTTTTATTTCTTAGATCAGCTGTGGACACTGTCACTATTTGCTCTTAGAACAGCGTATGATATATAGTGACACTTGATAAGTTCTTGTTGAATGAAGCATCAAATTTATGAGCTAGAAAGAAATACCTGGACACTTAAATATTCTGTCTTAAACTGTCCACTGCAAATATGTATTAATATTGTCTAGAAAGCATGCATACAGTTTGGTGGGCCCAGTGCAAGCCTTCGTTGTCAGGTCACTACTTGACTACAAGTTCACCTTAAGACAATGTTTACTGTAAGACATTTCATTGCAGAAGCCTTGCCTTCTGAGAGAATGGTTCCTCTGTCTCACAAAGGAAGTGTCTCAGGTTTCTGCACCATGCAAACAAGGTGAAGTTTATTCCAAAATTTAGCTCAATCTTAAACAGATGCTAGAAAAAGCCACTGTGATCATTTTTGAAAATCCACGAGTGCTGCCATCAGCTTGCAGCTTCGTTTTCTTTCACCAAGCTTTTTTTTCCCCTCTTGGCTTTGGTTAGAGTGACTGATCACTAGGTGTCCCGCAGACAGCAGTTGTATCCTGACCGGCCTTCCCAGGTACTAGTTCCTAAAGACAGGCAGTCAGGAGGGGTGACACATGGTGGGCCAGTGCCTTAGGTACCAGTGCTGCCAGCAGTGTAGTGTGCTGGGAGAAGGTGGTCATGGTGGCTTCTCAGATCTGTGCCTTTGAAGAAGACCAAAGACTTTTTTAACCTTTAAAGGGTTGAGGTAAAAGAGACTGAAATATTTAGTGTTCTTTTCAAAACAAGGATTGCCTGGACTAGACGTCAAGTATAGGGACGTGTCTATGGGTATTGTCTGAATTCTTAATTTTAAAAAAATTTTTAAATTTTTATTTATTTGAAAGAGACAAAGAGGTCTTCATCTGCTGGTTCATTTCCCAAATGGCTGCAACAGCTGGAGCTGAGCTGACCTGAAGCCAGGTGCCAGGAGCTTCTTCTGAGTCTCCTGCATGGATGCAGGGGCCCAAGGACTTGGGCCATCTTCTGCTGCTTTCCCAGGCAATAGCAGAGAGCTGGATCAGAAGCAGAGCATCCAGGACTTGAACTGGTGCCCTCGTGGGATGCTGGCACTGCAGGCCAGGGCTTTAACTCACTGTGCCAAAATACTGGCCACTATTGTCTGAATTTTAAAAGTGCTTCAATTTACTGTTTAAATGGCATTGAAATGCTATAAATTGCTAGAGTCTGTTCTTTACTATTGTTTTTTATGAGAATCATAATGCCAAAATAAAGCCACAGTTCATATATCTGCTCGTGGAAACTAGCTTGCATGGTCCCAGTATGGAGTTTCCCAGGTTGAGTTCCAGGCATTTAGCTTTTTCCTGGTCCAGTCCTGGCTGTTGCAGCTTGGAAAGTGAAACAGCAAATGAAAGATTTCTTTTGATTGATCTCTCCCCCACCCCCAAGTCACTCTGCCTTTCAGGTAGATAAATCTTTTTTACAAATGGAGTTAGGATACATTGTGAAATGTTTTGTCAACATGGAAACAGGCTTGATCATGTCAGTATGGCCTGTGAGTGCCTGCTGACTTGGATTGTTTCTAGTCCCCAGAAGAGAAGTAGGAAGTATTTTTCAATACTGTTTTCTTTTGGAGACAAATGTGCAAGTAATTTAACCACTCTGGTCAGATTAAACAGCCAGGCTACCTGTGTTTAACAAGTGCACCTTAGCCCCGAATTGACACCTTGAGGGAGTTGTTTATGAAGTTGTTGCGAAGAGCATCAGTGTTTTCAGTATTAGAGATGTTCTGAAAACAGAGTAACACTGGTGTTACTGTGTTTGTTGAATTCTTCCCTGAGGAAATTATATTAGTCTGAATAGGAGTCACCTATATAATCCTATGCATGTTGCAAGCAGTTTTGTGATGAAGGAACTGGTGACGTGTCTTTAAAGGGAAAAAGAAAGGTTAAGCTTTCTAGGTTTGTTTGAGCCAACAGTTCGTTCTGTAGAGTCACTTGTGTTTAGCTGTAATCCTAGAGTTTACTGTTTCCTTAATTCCGAGCACGATTGCCAAAGCTCTAAGTAATAGCTTTTGTAATATAAGTGCTTGTGCATATTTATTGTGTATTCTTAGCTTATAGTTTGTATTCAACTATATTGTTAGTGATGATTTAGCCTCCTAAGATATACAGACTTGTGGGAAAAAATACCAATTTCATTGGAAAACTTTTTAGATGAAAATTATCAACTTGATATTTTGCCCATGTAATTCACTCAGAAGTTGCAAAAAAAGAAAACCGGACTCTCCTTTTATTATGTCCATTTCTAGCAGCTGTTAATTCTGGAGTTATTTGTATCATAGGGTGTATTATATATGTTTTAAAAGAAATGTGTATGCTAAATACATTTAGTTATAATCTGGATTGCTTGTGATTGCATCATTTTAGTCTTTTACTCCCAAATGTGACTTTTGTAAAGCATGTTACTCTGTGATAGTGCAACTTAACAGAGAATCTTTTTAAATACAGTATATAGTTTGCATTTCCATTTTATACCATAGAGGGATTAGTTATCAATAGATGGCCTGTTCTTGTGATGCTTTTTTTTTTTTTTTTTTTCAAAGAACTGTTTTCTGCAATCAGCTGATTGGCTACTTCCTTTAAGCATATCATCATAACCTAACCAGGAGAGGACATGTGAGCTTTTTGACATCTTCCTGATTGTCAGCTTGTCCGTCAGGATATGTGGAAGGGTGTTCTGAGCAACTTTTTTCCCATAAAATTAATATAGAGCTCCTTTTGTCCTGTTACTTGAAAGCATTTCAACAGTGAGCATTGAATTCATTTACATATGAGATAAAAATATTTGACATTTATGATACCTTAACATTTGTGTATTCCTTTATGGTTTAAGTTGTTTGCCGTATGTTAATGTAATTTAGCAACTGTTCAAGCAGATGTTCAAGCTCATTGCTAGGTACTGTGGAAGGTAGGTAAATAAAACATAGATCATCCTTCTTGCAGCTGTACGAGTATCCAGTTAGGAAAAAGATTTGTATTATGTTTGTCTCTGAGGCAGTCAAGTAGCAATAAAGACATTTTACTGATGGTTACCCAGGCTCAGAGAGATTACAAGATGCTCCCAAAGGTTTGTGGCTGTCAATTTGAGGGTGGGAATTGAACCAAGGGCCTGAAGGTAAAAGACATTTCTCTTTCAAATGTGCATACCACCTCTCTTTAAAATTTAAAACAACATGTGGTAAAAGTGCTTCAGTCACCCTCTTGATTTCAGTGATCAGTTTAATGTAAAAACCTTGATTCCAGGTTCAGTAGTTCCTAAGCCAGAGGTCTTTTTGCACCACAGAAACTCCTCTGGTCAAGTTCACAAGTTATTTTCCACATTTTTAAATCCTGTGGTCACTTTTCAGTCCTCCTCTTGTACGCCTGCCCTGTCAACAGCTGTGGGCATAATCGCCCCCTTTGAAATACCTCTGCATTTGTTCTGCATCCTCTCATTGGATGCCCCTCCTCTGTTAGTTTTTTGTTTAGTAATTGTGATATAAATCATATAAAATGAAATTGACCATATCTCCCTCTTTTTTTTTTTTTTAAGTTTTATTTGAAAGCGAGGGAGAGACAACACATCTTCCACCCACTAGTTCACTCCCAAATGGCCACAACAGTCAGAGCTGGGCCGATCTGAAGCCAGGAGCCAGGAGCTTCTTCCAGGTCCTCCATGTGGGTGCAGGGGTCCAAGCACTTGGGCCATCTTCTGCTGTTTTCCCAGGCGCATTAGCGGGGAGCTGGATCAGAAGTGGTACAGTCAGGACTCAAAATGGCACCCATATGAGATGCCGGCACTGCAGGCAGAAGCTATGCCACAACACCAGCCCCTGATTTTTCTTTTTAAATCAGTTCTCACAGCCTTCTACATCTTAGTAAATGACCATCTGTCCTTTAGCCCAAATCAAAGAAGCATGGCATTGGGGCTGGCACTATGGCGTAGCAGGTAAAGCCACTGCCTGCAGTGCTGGCATCCCATATGGGCACTGGTTCGAGTCCTGGCTGCTACACTTCCAGTTCAGCTCTCTGCTATGGTCTGGGAAAGCAGTGGAAGATGGCCCAAGTGCTTGGGTCCCAGCACCCACGTGGGAGACCCAGAAGAAGCCCCTGACTGGATCGACCCAGCTCCAGCCATTGCGGCCATTTAGGGAATGAACCAGTGCGATAGAAGACTCTCTCTCTGCTGCTTCTCTGTAACTCTGCCTTTCAAGTAAATAAATATTTTTTTTTAAAAGCATGGAAATCATCCTTGATGACTCCTTTCTGTCTCATACAACCATCAGCAAATGCTGTTGAATCTGCCTTAAGGATATATCCAGTCTGACCAAGTCTCTCAACCTCCATTGCTACCACCTTGGTCCAGGCTACAGTCAGAGCACTCATGCCTTCTCCCTTCCCTCTCCTTGGTTTCCACACAGTAGCTGGGGTAGGCCTGTACATAGAAGGTGGATTGCAGCTCATGGACAAAATGCTCCTGTGGCTTCCTGTCACACTCGAAGTAAGTGCTGAAATCCAGAAAATGCTTATTAAACCCTGTAATATCTGGCCCCAACCTCCCCCTTGCTCACCCAGCTTTAGCCGCACTGGCCTTCTTGTTTGTCACACCAGAAACACTCCCCACCTCCGAGTTACGTTTGCTGTTCACTCTGCCTAGAGTGCTCTTCATTGCCATGGACTACTTGTTTATGTGCTTCCAGAATCTCTTGAAACCTAATTCCCAAGGAACTGGTATTAGGAGATGGGGCTGGTGAGAGGCAAGTGGGTTATGAGGATGGAGCCCTCATGGTTGGGATTAGTGTGTCTCCTACCATGGGAGAGCACGGCTAGAAGGCACTACCTGTGAACCAGGAAGCGTGCCCTCGCCAGGCCCTAAATCTTTTTGAGAAGCTCCTTGATCTTTGGCTTTCCAGACTCTAGAACCATGAGAAATAACTTTCTGTTGCATATAAACAACTCAGTTTATGGTATCTTGTTACAGTAGCTGGAATGGACCAAGATACCATATACATATAGCCACGTAATTTGCCCCCTCATCCCCTTTAGGACTTTGTCTGGCCTCACTTTCTAAATTGCATAAAGAAAAACAAAAGGCAGTTTATATTCTCCCTTTCTCGAATGCTTGCAGTTATGAGGCTAAAATTAGGAGCCAGGAAGTCGGGTTTTTCATGTGGGTGGCAGTTGTTGGAGCTATCACTGCTGCCTCCCAGGTCTGCATTAGCAGGAATCTGGAGTCAGGAACCAGCATCGAACCCATGCAGTCTGATAAAGGATGCCTGTATCTTAACCACTAGACCACACACTCACCCCACAATCTTAGATTTTGACATGATGCATATTGAAATATTTAGAGAAGGTAAGACATTCTTTGAAATAAATGTAGTTATTTTTTTTTTTTAATATTTGCTAATTTACTTGAAACGTAGCGTGATAGAGAGAAAGGGAGAGACAGAGATCATCTGTCTGCTGGTTCACTCCCCAAATTCCAAAACAGCCAGGGCTGGGCCAGGCCAAAGCTAAGAGCCAGAAACTCCATCCAGGCTTCCCTCATGGGTGGCAGGAACCTAAGTACTTGCTAAGTACTGCTGCCTCCCAGAGTATGTGTTAGTGGAAAGCTGGATTGGAAGCAGGGTTTCTGGGACTTGTACTGGCACTCTGCTGTGTGGTGCTGGTGTCCCAAGCGGTGGCTTAATCTGCCGTGCCACAATGCCTGACCCAAAAAGAAAAATTTTAATTCTCATAATCCCTCTACCGAGAGAGTATCGTTGTCCCTTTTTCTTTATACATGGATGTGTATATTTACCAAAATGAGATCACATTATTTAAATCACTTATGTAATGCTTTTATTCTGTGTACTATGGACATATATAAATACATTGTCATCTATAACACAATTTTTAGTGAATGGTGTCCTACTGTATAGATATAACAAAACTTAGAGTTATCAGACCAGTTTCGTTTTTAGAAAACAACACTTTTAAAGAAAATTGTGATAAGCAGTCTTTTAACCACATTCTTGCTCAGATGACTTTTTAAAGAAGTTGATTTCAGCTTTTTTTAAAATTTTTAAATAATTAATTTTTTTTTTTTTTTGACAGGCAGAGTGGACAGAGAGAGAGACAGAGAGAAAGGTCTTCCTTTTGCCGTTGGTTCACCCTCCAATGGCCGCCGCGGCCGGCGCGCTGCGGCCAGCGCACCGCGCTGATCCAATGGCAGGAGCCAGGAGCCAGGTGCTTTTCCTGGTCTCCCATGGGGTGCAGGGCCCAAGCACCTGGGCCATCCTCCACTGCACTCCCTGGCCACAGCAGAGAGCTGGCCTGGAAGAGGGGCAACCGGGACAGAATCCGGCGCCCCGACCGGGACTAGAACCCAGGGTGCCGGCGCCGCAAGGTGGAGGATTAGCCTAGTGAACCGTGGCTCCGGCCCTCAGCTTTTTTTTTTTTTAAAGATTTATTTATTTACTTGAGAGGCAGAATTAAGATAGAGAGAGAGAGGTCTTCCATCCACTGGCTCTCTCCAAATGGCTGCAACGGCCAGGGCCAATCCAAAGCCAGGAGCCAGCAGCTTCTTCAGGGTCTTCCCACATGGGTGCAGGGACCCAAGCCCTTGGGCCATCCTCTACTGCTTTCCTAGGCTGTCAGCAGGGAGCTGATCGGAAGTGGAACAGCCATGACTCAAACCTGAGCCCATGCCGGTGTCCCAGGCAGATGCTTAACCTACTATGCCACAGCACCAGCCCCTCAGCTTTTTTTTTTTTTTTTTTTTTTAAGATTTATTTATTTGAGAGATGGTTACAGACAGAGGGAGAGACAGAAAGGTCTTCCTGCTGGTTCACTCCCCAAATGGCCACAATGACTGGAGCTGAGCCAATCTAAAGCCAGAAGCCAGGAGCTTCTTGGTCTCCAATATGGGTGTAGAGGCCCAAGCACTTGGGCCATCTTCCACTGTTTTCCCAGATCATCAGCAGGGAGCTGGATCAGAAGTGGAACAGGACTACAACCAGCACCCGTATGGGATGAAGGTGAAGGCTTAACCTGGGCCAAAGCACCAGCTTGGACTGGCTCTTAATTGGAACTAGAATTTCAATAGGGCCATTTGTGCTTTTATCCCCTACCTTCGAGCAACGTCCTGGGCTTTGCTCCAGGGAAGATTGGTTGTTTTTGCCACCTCTGACTATTTTCTTCCAGTGACTCCTTCTTTTCTCTTTGTAAATATGCTTAAGTCACTTTTGCTTTTGAACTTGTCCTCTGCTTGGCGTCCATCTCCATCTCCTACCCATTTTTCAGTCCTTCCCTTTGCCACCCCTGCATCCCACTCAGTCTTCAGTGTTTGTGTCTTGCTTTACTGTTACCATAGAGCAGTCAGTGCCAGGTTGCCTGGTGGAGCCTGATTCCTGCGACCTTTTCCATAGCATTAACATGACAATTCAATGGCATGGCTCTGTGAACCACTCTCTGAAGTATTCTCCAAGTGGCACTGTTTTTCCTTATCCTAACTCCTCTCAGTCTCCTTCACTGGTCCTTCTTTCTTCCTCCCCTATAAATATTATATCTCAAGATTGCTTTGTAAAACTTCTTTGGTTCTCCCTGGGTGAATTCATTCACTCCATTGTTACAGATTCTCACATATAACAATCTATAGTCTTTACCTTTAACTAGGCTGTCCAGATTGTTGAGCTGTCTGTTTCCACTTATCTGTGCTTTAGAAAACTTGTTTTCATTGAAATTTTCACTGAAAATTAATACTATACGGAATTCTTTCTCCTGGGTTCCCCAGTTGGCATTTCATTCAGTCCTCTCAGTAATCTTTGCCTTTTACTTCTCCAGTCTCCACCATCCAGCCAAATGAGTCAAAGGCCAGTCCTTTCTGCCTTGTCAAACCTGTCCCTGCCAGGCAGGACTGCACCCTGTACCAGAGTGCCTGGGTCTGAGTCCCAGCTCTGTACCTGCTCACGTGCACCCGGGAGGCAGTGGTGACGCTGCCCTCCTGGGGGACTTGGATTGAGTTCCCAGCTCCCACCTTTGGCCTGGGCCAGACCCAGCCATTAAAAGCATTTGGGGAGAGTGAATTAGTGGATGGGAACTCTGTCTCTTTGTCTGCCTCTCACGTTAAAAAAAAACAAGCTGGGGGGCATGGGGGCCAGCACTGTGGTGCAGTGGGTTAAAGCCTTAGCCTGCTGGCATCCCATATGGTCGCTGGTTTGAGTCTCGGCTGCTCCACTTCCCATCCAGCTCTCTGCTATGGCCTGGGAAAGCAGTAGAAGATGGCCCAAGTCCTTGGGCCCCTGCACCTGCGTGGGAGACCTGGAAGAAGTTTCTGGCCCCCCCTGGCTTCCGGTCAGCTCAGCTCTGGGCATTGCTCACATTTGGGGAGTGAAACAGCGGATGGAAGACCTCTCTCTGAAATTCCCTTTCAAATAAATAAAATAGATCTTAAAAAAAAGACAATGGTTGGCCCTGTGGTGTAGCAAGTGAAGCCACTGCCTATGGCACTGGCCTCCTGTATGGGTGCTGGTTCAAGTCCCAGCTGTTCCATTTCCCCCCTAGCTCCCTGCTAGTGTGCCTGAGAAGGCAGTGGAAGATGGACCCAAAAACTGGAGCCAGCACCCATGTGAGAGACCCAGAAGAAGCTCTTGAGTTTGGATCAACCCAGTTTCAGCCGTTGGGGCCATCTAGGGAGTCAACCAGTAATGGAAGGTTTCTCTCTCTGTTTCTGCCCCCCCCCCCCTCTTTTTCTCTGTAGCTCTGCCTTTCACATAAATAAGTAAATATTTAAAAATAAAATAAAACTATCCCCTAATGCCTTTCTTCAGTGCCTTAGTTCAAACCATCTTAGCAAGATTATGCTGTACTTTTTTTAAAAAATATTTATATATTTGAAAGATAGCCACACAACAGCCAAGGCCAGAAGCCAGGCCAAGGCCTGGAGTCAGGGTTTCTTCTGGGTGTCCCACATGGGTGCAGGGTCTCAAGCACTTGGGCCATCTTCCTCTGCTTTCCCAGATACATTAGCAGGGAGCTGGATTGGAAGTGGAGTCAGCTGGGGCTTGAACCAGCACCCATGTGGGATACTGGACTGCAGAGTAGGGCTTTAACCCACTGTGCCACAGCGCTGGCATTAGATAACATTTAAAGTCCTTTAGAATCTGGCCGGTTGTTCCTTCACTCCAGAACACCTTCCACTGCCTTGTTCACCTGATGAACATCCTTCAAGACCGAGCTTACCATCTCTTTCAAAGCATTTTCAGTTTACCCTAGGGGCTGCCTCTGCTACATTGTCGTAACTCGTATGGCTTTACTGGTTTGTATTTCTTTTTCAGCTACTTGTGGACACTGAATTTCTAGTGCTAACACAGTGTGACCTAGCTATGTAAAGAACATTATGAATAGCCTTTGTGGATTCAGACCACCATTCTGGGGTTCTACTCCCTGTAGCATAAATAGGGAACATGCATACAATATGGTGTGGGGGTTTTATAAGATTTTATTTTTTTTTAAGGTTTGTATTTATTTATTTGAAAGTGGGAGTTACACAGAGAGAAGGAGAGGTAGAGGTAGAGAAAGGAGAGACAGAAAGAGAGAGAGAGGTCTTCCATCCGCTGGTTCACTTCCCAATTGGCCACAACAGCTGGAGCCGCACCAATCCGAAGCCAGGAGCCAGGAGCTTCTTCCAGGTCTCCCATGTTGGTGCAGGGGCCTAAGGACTTGGGTCATTTTCCACTGCTTTCCCAGGCCATAGCAGAGTTGGAGCAGAAGTGGAGCAGCCGGGACTCAAACCAACATCCATATGGGATGCCAGCATACAGTGTAGGCGGCAGCTTTACCCACTACACCACAGCGCTAGCCCCAAAGATTTTATTTTATTTATTTGAGAGGTAGAGTTATAGACAGAGAGAGGGAGAGAAAGAGAGAAGTCTTCCATCCGCTGGTTCACTCCCCATATGGCCGCAATGGATGGAGCTGAGCCATTCCAAAGCCGGGATCCAGGAGCTTCTTCCAGGTCTCCCACTCTGGTGCAGGGACCCTACCACTTGGGTCATTTTCCACTGCTTTCCCAGGCCATAGCAGAGAGCTGGATCAAAAGTGAAACAGAGGGGACTTGAACTGGCACCCATATGAGAAGCTGGCAGCAGCTTTACCCACTGCCCACAGTACCAGGTCCCTGCAGTATGGTTTTGTAAGTTAGAAACCTCATGTAATTTTGTTGCAAACTATTAGCATTTATCTGTGTTCTGTATCAGAACAGATGCTATTCAAATTGCATGTTGAAATTTTCCAGTGGGAGCGGATGTTAGGTGGAGGTAGAACAGCAGACAGCTGGCAAGGTCATCTGATCTTTTTTGGCGTTGAACTTAAGTATTTGGCTTTTCAGGTTTGCTGAGATTTAAACTCATCGTTTGGCAGAGATTTAATGTTGATGGTAAATGCATATAGACATAAACTCATCTGAAAACTTTTAAAGAGATAGGTAAACCTGCTTCCTTTTAAAAAGGGAAGAACTTTTTTATTTTGTAGAAGTAAATGTGATGCTTTGTTTTAAAATAATTTTTAAAAACATTTTTAGAGTTCTGGTTTTGAGTTAGTTAGTGCCTGCTACCCACCAGATCCTGCCTTTGTGTTAATATGCTGTTGGTTACTGCAGAACTTTCTCGATTTAGTACTCACAAATACAGTGTGGCTCAGTGCTTTAGACCATTCTTCTACTTTTAAGTGTATTCCTGTTATTTATGAAAACATTTGTTGCAAGACAAAAAGCTAATCTGTAAAGTTTGTTATATTTAAGGGAATTTTTGGAAATTTAGGTTTTTTGCATGCCCATTTTCACTCATTTTTTTCACCATTTTTATTGAAAAAGCCATTCATATTCAGGTTGTTTTCTAAAGGTCAAAGCTTATAGTGAAAAGCAAATCTCCCTCCCACCCCAGACCTCACTGTCCCCCTCCTAAGCCCTTCTGTTGCCATTTGACAAATGGGGTCACTGAAAGCACTTGTGCACTTTGCTTTTTAAATTTAACATGTGGGGCACAGCAACACATCGGAACCGCGTGTTTTTCTCATGGCAGCAAAAACACATATATCATTGCTTGGATGTAACTTTTTAACTAGTCTTCTACTGGTGGTTATTTAGATGATTCCTAGTTCATTCAGCCAGTGTGCTTTTGACTATTCTGTTATACATGTCTTTTTCTCTGTCTCTTTTTTAAAGATTTATTTATTTGAAAGTCAGAGTTACAGAGAGAGAAAGAGAAATCTTCCATCCACCTATTCTCTCCCTGGATGGCCCCATTGGCCAGGGCTAAGCCAGGCCAAAGTCAGGAGCCAGGAGCTTCTTCCAGGCCTCTCATGTGGGTGCAGGGGCCTAAACTCTTGAGCCATCTTCTGCTGCTTTCTCAGGCTTATTAGCAGAGAGCCAGATTGGAAATGGAACAGCTGGGGCTTGAACCAGCACCTTATGAAATGCTGCTGTCGTAGGCAGTGGCTTTACCCACTGCACCACAACACTGGTCCCCATACACATTTTTGTACATGAATGCAAATTTGTATGTAGGATAACTTCCTAGAAATATAACTTCTGAGGAAAAGAGCATGTGTGTAGGGCCAAAGGGGGAGATTTTCTGTGTTTAAAATGTTAATATATGTTGCCAAATTAGAGGAGGGTAATTTTAGAAGATGAAAGCATTTTCATGTGGTCTTACAAGGGGGCTGTGTTTTTGTTTTGTTTTGTTTTGTTTTTAATGTTCAGGCTCAACTTTGCATTTTTGCCAATTAGTTCTAAATGCTGGTGTCAGTGACTGACTCCTCAGGGATGCGGTTTGAAATGGTGCGCAGCAGATACCAATTTGTACACAGACTAGCAGAGGAGCACCATCAGTTCTTGAGATTTATGGTGGTTATAAAAGACTGAAATTTCCTCTTTTTTTACTTTTAAGGTGAGAATATTTGACTAAAAAAATTGATTTTAAATTTTAGAAATGGATTTTGAAAATGAAATAAGGTTTTGCTGCCCAAAAGTCAAGTTTTGAAAATGAAATAAGGTGAGTGAAAATAATTGAAAACAAAGATTTGGGTTTTCCCACTTGCTAAACCCAAAGAAATTATGATACTTGGCTCCAGCCCCCGAAAGCTAACTTTAGAATTCTTGTGAGGTTGTCACATTCTCATGCTGTATATTTTCTTTCAGATTCCTTTGTTTCTTCCTCTTCCTCTCAGCCTGTATCTCTATTTTCGACCTCACAAGGCAAGTCTGTAACTTTTTTTTTTTTTTTTTTTGCACATTAATAAAAGAAAAATGTTGAGAAAGAGGCTGTAACTGGGGATAGGAGGCACAAGTCTTCTATTGCCCACTCCCTCAAGTCCCTTAAAATAAAAACTGGTTGCAAGCCAGTCGTTTCTGTTTAGCAGTTTCCAATGAATTTCCTGTAAAGGGTAATGAAATAGAATGAGGCTAAGTGGACTGTTTAACATAGCATAAACATTAGGTATAGTTTTAAATATTTCTTTAAAATTTAAAATGCCCACAGAATTTGGGACAGATAGATTTTGTCGCTCAGAAAACTCCCCACACCCAGAATACATTTATTGATTTGCACTTATGTAACTGGTTTAGTGTGGCTTTAGGGAAAAAAAAAAAATTAAAAAGTGTGCTTCCACTGAACTGCAAAAATACTAACCTACCCTAAAGCATTTTAATGTGAACTTATCTGAGGTATTTCCAAAGAGCCAGGCTAGTTCCAAATTGCCTAAGAACACTGAACAAGTCAGTTGACTTTGGGACAAGTAAGGTTTCTTGTCCTAGAGATTAGGTTGTGGCTTTGTGTTCTTTGTGTGTCAACCAGTGGGGAAAGGAATTGGAGTTTGTCGAGGTAGCACTGCCAGAACCTAAGAAAGCACTATGTGCTTCCTTGATTTATGCTACTAATAAAGTGCTACCTAATTTGTGCTATTGTACTAAGCCTCAAATATAGGTCAGTGGAAAACTCTTATTTAAAAAAAAGAAGAGTAGTTTAAATCACTAGCTATAGATCAGAGAGTTCCTATGCAGACAGCTTTCGTTCTCAGATGGGATTCTCTGGCTACAAAGTCTGGATGCTAGTTTCTTAGACTTTGACCTTACAAGAATAAAAACCTAACATAAAACCTTGTAAGAATAAAAACCTAAAATAAATGTAGTAACAATTCAATAATTTTAATTTAGTGACATTAGAGCCCTCAACTCCTTCATCATATACCTTATATGAATTTAGATATCCTGCATTCTAATCATGACCTTTGAAATCAATATGTTTATGTTAAAAGATAGAAATTTTTGAATGTTACATAGTCACTCAAATATATAAAACATTTCTATTCTTGACATATGGAATCCTACCAGATTTATATTTTTAAGTGTCCCCTTTTTTCCTCATGAGAAATTTAATAATAATAGGCAAACAGGTATTATCCTGCTCTGGAAGAAAAATATAACTTAAATAAGGAATCATTATATTTCCTCTATTGTAAATATTTCCGATTTTTAAAAATACATTCAGCTTCAACTTACTTCCTGCAGAAAAGAGAGTGTCACTATCCTAAATAGCAGTCATGCTCAGCATACCTAATGTATGAAATGTTGGATGCTTTCACGATTATTTTAATCCCTAGTAGCAAAAATTACACATAAACTCCAGAAGAGTGGAGGTGAATAGAAAGGATTTTTCTTAAAACGAATTAAATTAAAACTAATGTTTTAATAGGCTACTAGCATTTGTAAAATAGCACACATTTGCCATTCTTCCTTTTTGCTTGCAAAAATTTTGACCAATGTAGATTCAGGACATTGTTGCTCTAAGAGGCTGTTTTAAAAAACCATATCCCTGAGAGTATTCCAACACAGCCTCTGGTAGTAGCATTTTCTGCATACACCTTGAGTCTATCACTGGCATGAACCCAAATGATCTCTCTGGCTTCCATATCCCTTTGCCATCTAGCCTTGAGGGAATCATGCCTTTTTAAAAAATATATTCAAACCATATTAAGTGATATGTATTAATGATTAAATAGGACATTTTTAAATTTAAGAATGACTTGTATTTTTAATTTATATATATATATATATATATGGTTTTAGGGAGATGCAGATACCAAAAATGTCATGAATTTAGACCAGTAAAGGGCAGTTAAATTTTTCAAAAATAAATTGTACTAAACTGTACTACTCTAACACAGCTACATAACAATAGTAAGTTAATCTTTGTGATATGAATAGATTTGTAGCTAGAATGTCAATGGAATAATCAGTTCCTTCTTGAATAAATTGTACTAAGTAGGAACTGGAAGTCTTTTGCTTATGGATTTTTTTTTTCCATCACGCAGAATTAAATTTCAGCCTACTCTTGGAGAGTTTCAAAATAAGGAAATAAATTATAATGCTATTTTCCTATACTTTATAATAAAGACATAAAGGTACAGAAGAGGTATAGATGTAGTATGTGGCTAATTTTTATTGAGCTTTTACTGTGCTCAGTACTTTATGTGGTCATCTCATGAAAACCTCAGCCAGTTCTAGGGAGGAAAAGTGCTAATCTTTTACTAGTTGAAGAAACTGAGGTTTAAATGGTGAAATAACTCGCTCAATGTCATATAGTGAGTGAAAGACAGACTGAAGACTCCAGATTCTGCTCATAACCACTGCACTTATAATAAAGATCAAGTAAACTAGCTGTGTGAGGGTTTAGAGACATTTTTAGAGATGTCATTTTGAAGTTGTTAAAACCATGAGAGCAGATGTTTTAACTCTATCATTGCTATTAGTGATAGAAATTAGCATCATCTGGGGATGTGCTCCCTCCATCAAATACAAAATCAAACTGAATTTGGTTTCTATTTTGAAACCTTTGGTAAGAGTAGAGGCTGGAAGACTTTTTCTTTAGAAAACATATTAAGAAAAATAGGTGAAAATAAGATTGGAAAGAGAAGCCATCCACCATGCAGAATTGGAAGCACATTGCATTAATGAGTGCTGGCATTCAATTGGCTGCTTAGGCATCTGGAATAGGAAGTTAGAACACGGAACTTTGGGACAAGCATTGAGGAAAATAATTTGCCAGTTACAGCCTTTTTTTAAAAAAGACAAAAGAAAAACATTTTTCTTTGTACAAAAGAGACTTTTTGTTGAGAATCCAGCTTGGCTGCTAGTGTTTGCTGGCTAACTTCCTATTTTGAGGCTGTGGCTGAAAGTTGCTGATACTGTTTTGCACTGTAGTTTGTCTTTCCTTCTTGTTTTGTGAACCTAAGAAAATTCAAGTGTAGGAGAACCTATGCCTGAATATTTCAAGCTTCCTTCATGTGAATATGCATAGTGTATGTATGTGGCAGTGTAACAATGGCTTCTACAAGTTGGCACCCTTTCTTCATTGACGTGTATAGTTTTTCTTTGTTAGCAAGTATTTTTTTTTATTAAAATTAATATGCCACTTGATACCCCTACCCCATATCCAAGTACCTGGGTCTCAGTTTCAGCTCTGCTTCCTGTTCCTGCTAATGCGCACCCTGGGAGGCAACAGGTGATGGCCCAAGTGGTTGAGTCCCTGACACCCACAAGGGAGACCCAGATTGAGTTTCTGGCTCCTGGCTTTGGCCTGGCCCAGCCCTGGCTATTGTGTGCATTTGGGAAGTGGACCAGCTGATGGGAAATCTCTGTCCATCTATCTGTCTGCCCCCACCCCCCAGCCCTTCTGTCTTCCCTCCCTGTGTTTCTGTCACTCTTTTCAAATAAGTAAATATTCTTTAAAAAAAGAAAATACCTACATTATAGATTTCAATATTTTTTTCTGCCAAAATAAACCATCTTTTAATTCCATTTTCTTTTAACTTTTTCAAGTCCCCTTGTGTGTGAAGGGTTTTTTTTTTTTTTTTTCAATTCAAATGTATACTTGATATATGCATAGAATTTACTTCAAAAATTTTTTTTTTTCATTTTTAACTCCCCTTCTTACTCTGCAAGATAAAATACTCTGGGTATAGAGGAGAGAAAATTCTTGCTCAATTCCCATATCAGATTTTCTGTTCAAATGGAGCTTTTGCCTTGTTCCAATCAAAATTTAGGGTTGCTGTATTTTAAAATTAGAATAGAGAAATATTTAAAAGTACATAGCAGGACCACTCCTGTTCCTTCACTGCTGCGTGAACGCTGTGCTCCCGAGCAGGTTCATTTGTGGTGAAGAATGACTATGAGTGGCTGTCTTCTGTGAGAGTTTTATAAGACTAGAATTCTGAAATACATCTCTAATCTTTCTGCTCTTCTAAAACTAATCATATACAGTGAAGTTGTGATTCTCAAATTAGGCTCATCGCCTGGGAAGCTTGTAATACAGATTCCTGAGCTGTGTCCTCCTTGAGAAATTCTGAATTAAAAGATCAGAGATAAAGCCCATAAAATACAAGCAGTTGCTCTTTAGCTTGAAAAGAATTGTAAAAGGTTATGCCAACGGGTATTTTTGTGCTAGGCTGTTAAATTGTTCAACTAAGTCATTCATTGAACCAGGATATGCTTTGATCTTGCTGGTGGTGAAGATCATTTGCTAAAACCTTTGTTCAGGAAAACTTTTATCTTCTAACATTGGCTTACAATTTCTCATACATTGTCTTCAGTGTCTTCGCCATATGGAACCTAACAGTATTTGGTTGATAACCAACTGATTCAGAAGTTGTATCACCCAAAATTTTGAAATAGATTAAAGCTCTTTAAATTCCTTTATTTGTAAATGATAGGAGGGAATGGGTTTAAAACTCTTAAGGGAGGAGTTTTTGTTTGTTTGTTTGTTTGTTTAATTTATTTGAAAGAGTTGCAGAGAGAGATCTTCCATCTGCTGATTCATTCCCCAGTTGGCCATGATGGCCAACACTGGGCCAGGCCAAAGCCATGAGGTTCATCTGGGTCTCTCTCGTGGGTGGCATAGGTGGGTGACATAGGCCCAAACACTTGGACCATCTTCCGCTGCTTTTCCCAGGTCATCAACAGGGAGCTGGATCAAAAGTGGAACAGCTGGGACATGAACCAGTGTCCATGTAGGATGCCAGTGTCACAGGCAGCAGCTTTACCCTTTATGCCACAGCACTGGCCCCAGGAGTGAGGATTTTTAAAAGACATTTTGTGGGGTCAGTGCCATGGCTCACTTGGTTAATCCTCCACCTGCAGCGCCGGCATCCCATATGGGCACCAGTTCTAGTCCTGGTTGCTCCTCTTCCAGTCCAGCTCTCTGTTGTGGCCTGGGAAGGCAGTGGAGGATGGCCCAAGTGCTTGGGTGCCTGCAACTGCGTGGGAGACCAGGAAGAAGCACCTGGCTCTTGGCTTCGGATCAGCATAGCTCCGGCTATAGCGACCATTTGGGGGGTGAACCAACGGAAGGAAGACCTTTTTTTTTCTCTCTCTCTCTCTGTCTAACTCTGTCAAATAAATAAAAATCAAATAAAAAATTTTAAAAAGACATTTTGTTTGAGGAGCACAGAGAGCTTGCACATGCTTTCATCCATCGGTTCATCCCCAGATGCCCACAATGGCTGGGGCTGGGCCAGGGCCAGGGTCAGAGCCAGGAGAGCGAGAAACTTGATTGGTCTCTCTTGCTGGTGGCAGAAACCCAGTCACTTGAACCATTGCTACTACCTTCCAAGGGCTCCATTAGCAGGAAATGAGTCAGGAGTGGAGCTGTAGGTTGAAGCCAGGCATTCAGCTATGGGAAATGAGCATCGTAACCAGGGTCATAATTGCTAGGCCAAACAGCTGGACCCATAATGAGGTCTTTTGATGAGAATTTGTTTTGAATAATGTTGGAAGTCAGCTGGTGTACAGGTAAAAGAGAAGTGAATCGTTTGAAAAAGGCAAGGTGGTAGGTGTTTTCCAAGACATGAAATAATCCAGGTTAATTTTATAGTATATAACAACCCTCAGGTTCCCTAGAGGCTTCTGCCATTTTCCAGGTACTGACTTGGACAAGTGGCCATTAAGTGCCATCCTGACAATTGGAAGAGTCTGTGCTTATGGAGACTATTCTAAAAGGCTTATTAGATCCTGGTCTTTGCTCTGTTTAATGTTTTCATGCCTTTTTAATTGTTTTATTTCCAGCCCAACTTTTCCCATTGTTTTGGCACAAGTTCACTCTGTTTAAGTTTGTTTAGATTTCAGCTAGTCATCTTTTCATTTGCTGAAATTCTGAATATTTAAAATTAAAGTACTGAAGAAGATGCTGCCTTGTCAAATACGTGTGCGGAAAGCTTGATTGACAGTCATGAGAGCTTTCACTTGCATGTCAGTAGTCACTGAGGGAGCACGCAGCATCAGCTGTCCACCCTCCAAGCTTGCCCCCAGAAATGACCCACCCCAATTAGTAACTCAACAAAAGTAGGATTCAGGAGCATGATTACAGTTATTTTTGCATATATAATAGTTACATCTTTTTTTAAAGAATCTTTAACAAAATGTTTGAAGTCTGTCAGAGAATCTTGATGCTCAGTAGAGGACCTGTTGCTGTTCTGATAATAGAAATTCTAATCTAGGTTTTGGGTTTGTTTTTTGTTTTTTTTTTTTTAAGATTTATTTATTGAATTTGGGGCCAGCACTGTGGCGTAGCAGGTAAAGCTGCCACCTGCAGTGCCAGCATCCCATAAGGGCGCTGGTTCTAGTCTCGGCTGTTCCACTTCCGATCCAGCTCTCTGCTATGGCATAGGAAAGCAGTAAAAGATGGCCCAAGTCCTTCCATCTGCTGGTTCACTCTCCAGATGGCCGCAATGGCCAGAGCTGTGCCGATCTGAAGCCAGGAGCTTCTTCCGGGTCTCCCTCACGGGAGGCCTCACTTGGGCCTCTTCACTGCTTTCCCAGGCCACCGAAGAGAGCTGGATGGAAGTGGAGCAGCCAGGACCACTGTGCCACAATGCTGGCCCCTGTTCACTGTTTTAAACACAGTTTCTGGCACATTGTGATAGTAAATATTTGTTGACTTATTACTAATTCATTTTGTTGACTTTTGTCTGTAAAATGACAGTTCTGAATCCCATGTGAAATCTCCATCTCTATAAAACTTTCTTAGTAAAAAAGTTTTATTTTTACTTATCTGAAAGGCAGAGAGAGAGAGACAAACAGCTCTTCCACCCACTGGTTCACTCCTCAAATGCCTACAACAGCAGGGGCTGGGCCAGGCAAAGGCCAAAAGCCAGGAACTGCACCTGCATCTTTCACATGGATGGCAGGGAGTCAAGAACTTGAGCTGTCATCTGCTGCTTCCTGCAGTGTGCATTCGCAGGAAGCTGGATCAGAAACAGAGCCAGGACTCCAACCCAGGCATTCTGATAGGGCATGCAGCTATCCCAAGAAGCATCTTAAATGTGGTGCCAATGCCCACTCTGTAAAATTTACAAGCTGAGCCTTCCCTATGGGGTGGAGTCCATTTTGTTCACCTCAGAGTTCCATTCCTGTTTGAAGGAGGTATTCTGCCCAAACAGATTGTCCTTAATGCCGGTTTATAGGCCATTGAATGTTGTCTGGTAGAAACAATAACTAGTAAGTTGATTAACAATGCAGAGCTCAGATTGTAGACTATT
Organism: Oryctolagus cuniculus; assembly: GCF_964237555.1. Lineage (NCBI taxonomy): Eukaryota > Metazoa > Chordata > Mammalia > Lagomorpha > Leporidae > Oryctolagus > Oryctolagus cuniculus. Next base: position 7,468,026 of record NC_091432.1, on the reverse strand, counting down.
TCTTTTTTAAATGTAGCCAATAGTACTTTTTAAAAATTATTATTTGTTTGTTTACAAGGCAGAGAGAGAAGCATACCTCCCATCTAGTGGTTCATTTCACAGATGCCCGCAGTAGCTGGAGCTGAACCAAAGCTGGCATCTGGAAATTTTGTCCGGGTCTCCCACATGGATGACAGGGATACAGCTACTTTGAGCAGTCACCTGCCATATCCCAAGGCCTGCATTAGCAGGAAGCTGGAATTGGAAGCAGTGCTGGGTCTCCAAACCAGGCATTTCCATGTAGGATACTAACATCCCAAACAGCATCTTAATCACTATGCCAGGTGTCTCCCCCAAATTATTTTTTTCTCTAACACCAAGATTGTAATTATACTATTTTATTTATTTTTAAAAGATTTATTTATTATTTTATTTGAAAGAGCTACACAGAGAGAGGAGAGGCAGAGAGTGAGAGAGGTCTTCCATCCACTGTTTCACTCCCCAAATGGCCTCAACTGCCAGAGCTGCGCCATGCCTAAGCCAGGAGCTTCTTCTGGGTCCCCCACATGGGTACAGGGGCCCAAGGACTTGGGCCATCTTCTACTGCTTTCCCAGGCCATAGCAGAGAGCTTGACCGGAAGTACAGCAGCCAGGTCTCGAACCAGTGCCTATATGGGATGCTGGCATTTCAGGCCAGGGCTTTAACCTACTGTGCCACAGCGCCGGCCCTGCAATTATACTATTTTAAAGACACTATTAGAAGAGGATATAAGCTGAATAAAGGTAATCTCAGGGGAATTTATTTCTCTTTCGTATCTTCCCAGTCACTCATTCGTTCTCAAGATGTTGCTAGCCTGAGTTTATTTAGATCTCACCTGATCATACTAAATCTCTGATTAGTTTATGTGGAACTATTTATTTAAGACCTGCTTTGTTCTAGCTCTAGAATTAAACAACGACATTTTTCCCCATAAAAACTTGCTAGATTGGAAAGCTAGGAAACAGTATGGTGAATTAGTGGATATTGTGATATTAATAACAGAAGATCTAATTAATGCATTACTCTTGGAAGGATTATTTTCTGTTTTAAGATGAATTCTGGGACTGACTTGTCTTAACCAAAATATAATTTGCATGATTTAATTTTGATTAAAATGACAAGTTAGTACAAGAGATTTTGGATTGAGCCAACCTTTTTGCTACCTTTTAGTTTAGAACATTGAGACCATTTGTACGAGGGACAGATCTCTTGTGAGTAGAATAGAATAATTCTAGACTCATTTTCTGGCTCCTGAAGATCACAGAGAACTCTGGCTACTTTTTTCCTCCTCAGATTGTGAGGCTGTAGAACAGTGGGTTATGGAGGCGGTATGTTCTGCATTGTTCAGCTTGCAGATAAAAGTTTATCAGTGCTTTATAGAATCAGGTTGTTTGTTTTATATGGATTATGTTGCTTCTGTTAACCAAAAGAAAAAGATCTTAAGAACTTCCCCAAGTGTCCCAATGCCAGTACCCTTCTTTATGCTTTACATTTGCAGTGGAAAAAGCAAACTGATTAAAATTATTTGTCATGAAAATTTTTGTCATTTGCAGTTGGTAGCATGATACAGCTTTTCTGTTTCACCAGTAGCAATTTTATGCATGTCTTGTTGATTACTGTTCTGTTACATATTTGTGTGTGTATACATCCTGTGTGTGTGTGTATATATATATATATATATTATATAATGTAAAAGTCAAAAGCATGCTGCTTGGCCTGACTAGCTAATGTGTAACTCTACCTGGTAAACAAATGTTTTTCTTTCAAATTCTGACCAGAGGGATTGCGCTCTCTTTGCTCTGATGAGCCACCTTCAGAAATTATGAATTCCTCATTTATTTCATCTTCTGAAATATGTAACACTGATCTTACAGCACTACATGGAGAAAAAGGCAAAGTGTTAGGCAGCCATCCTGTTTTAGCCCAAGAAGGAAAGGATCACTTGGCTCTTCTCGATCTGAAAGCGGTGGAAAAGCCTCAGGGGACCAGCAGTGACAGAGCAGACTCCACTGCTGCGCCTTGTGACAGTCCTTCCAGTCCAGTCAGTTTCCCAGAACATCCTGCTCCTCTCTCAAAGAAAACCGGCCAAGTGGAAGAGCAAGTAAATAGAGATCAAGAGTCTGAGGACGCAAAGGAGGCACCGACTGGGAAGAAGCAAACTGAATCGGGTGCTGGTGGCAGGTTTACTTTGCTTACAGCGCAGAAACCACCCCCTGAGCAGTGTAAGGCAGAAGGCATTTGTACGGATTCCTTGTCCCCATCTGAGGTTTCAGGAGGTAGCAATACAGAAAAGGATTCCCCTGAGTCACCATTTGAAGTGATTATTGACAAAGCAGCATTCGACAAAGAATTTAAAGACTCCTACAAGGAGAGCATGAAGGAGTTTGGTAGGTGGGCAGCGCACACTGATGGAGAATCATCTGCAGACAGCTTGGAGAGCAATGACAAAGTATTTCCACTGAGAAATAAAGAGGCAGGGCGTTACCCAGCCTCTGCGTTGCTCACTAGACAGTTTTCACATACAACTGCAGCACTGGAAGAGGTTTCTCGATGTGTGAATGATATGCATAACTTTACTAATGAAGTATTGACTTGGGATTTGGTTACCCAAGTCAGACAGCAGGCTGATAAATCTTCTGACAACATCACAAAAACTACAGGACCAGATGTGAACGAATATCATCCAGAAATTCCAGTTGTAAATCTTAAAACTAACGTTCACCAGAAAATTCCCGTGTGTTCTATCAATGGGAGCACATCCATCACGAAATCAATAGGTGACTGGGCAGAAGCATCATTCCCACAAAAAAATACCATTGTTGAAAAACCTATACCAGACCACCTCAGTTCCACAGAGGACGTCAGTATGAAAGATGTGCAAGGCAGTGTGCAGAAACAAGGTGGCACACCTTCAGAGTTGCCGCGATCTCCATTTGAGAAATGTGTCTCCCTGGGTTCTGGAGTGGCCACGATGAAAGTGGCTCTGCCTGATGACCACCTGAAAGATGAAGTGGGCTGGCAGAGCTCTGTGTTGGGAGAAATCGCAGAGGCGGACAGTTCTGGTGAGTCTGATGACACGGTAATAGAGGATATCACAGTAGATACACCACTGGAAAATAACAAAATTCAGGCTGAAAATCCTGTTTCCATGCCAAGTGCTGTTGTGAAAACAAGTCAAAGAGAAATCAAAGCAGTTCCCAGTTCTAAGAGGGAAAAGAAAATACCTGAGAACTTTGAAGAGTGGGTCAGTGACTCTGAGCCACATCAAGGTCAGCCTGGTATTCTTGGCAGAAGTCCTGTTGGTGAGGTGGTGTGTTCACAAGTACCTGATGTGAATGCCCTGCCAGAAGGTGGGACGCATTCAGAAAGCATCAGCAAAGGTGCTCCTGAAAAGCCTGTTACAACTGAGAACCCGAAACTTCCTTCCACAGCATCTCCAATTGTTCTTAATGAAACAGAGGTGACAAATTCTGCTTCTTTGGACTCATTATTCGGAAAAGATGTTAAAGACATAGATGATTCCTCCCCAGAGGATCTGATCACAGCCTTTACAGAAACCAGAGAGAAAGGAACAGTAGATAAAGGAGAAAGAAATGCCTTTGAAGCAGCATCACAGAAGATAATAGACTTTAAAACAGCTCTGCCCACAGAAGCCTTACATGAAAGTGAGTGTGGTGGTTCTGAAATTAAAGACATTAAAAGCAAATACAGTGAGCCAAGCAAAGGAACAAATGGCAGTGAGCTTCTGGATGTTTTTCCTACCCAAACTATTCCAGTGGCATCTCTTGACTTAGAACAGGAGCAGCTCACAATCAGAGCCCTTAAAGAATTAGGTGAAAGACAGGTTGAGAAGTCAGATTCTGCACAGAATGGAGTAGAATCTCCTTCTGAAGAGACACTCAAGCAAGCTTTTGCTCCAGAATCTTGGCCACAGAGATCCCGTGACATCCCAGCACACACAGACGTCAAAACTGAATCTGATCTTGGGATTTCTAAAAAGCCTACGATTAACAAAGAAGCTAGTAGGGTAGATAATATTTCCAGCCTTAGCAAGACTGAAGTGGTAAACACGCATGCCCTAGCAAGACTTCTGACAAACTTCTCAGGTAACAATCTACATTAGAAATCATGCATGTGGTTCACTCTGGGATTGGTTAGTTACCAGGGTGCTATTTTTTTCAGTCTTTTATTTAAATCAACAGAATTATGGCCAGAATACAACGTCTGTAAGGTAGAGGAAGGCAAAATCTTATTTTTTAATGATTACTTGATTTAGTTTTTCTCTACCAATATTTCCCAAAGCAGTAGGCCACTTCGTAAAGTAATTCTTCCCCTGAAAAAAATTTTTGTACTTTTCAGCTGTGTTTCATTGTTCCCCTCTCCTTGTATGTTGGCCCTAGAGAGATTGCTACTTTTAAAAATGTCATTATATTTGTATTTATTTACAGAATTCATTATAATCTCTGTAATAGTCACACTGCTTCTTAGCACTTGGGTTTTTGATAAAGGTCTTGTGAAATCTACTTCGCAATCACAGGTAAAGGGATTCCTACTGGGAAAGATGGTAAATGAAACTTTTAATTAATTTGATCGTATACTACAGAGATTTTAGTGCTCTGAAAGTGGGTAACCTGTATAACAGTACTGCTTTGGAAAGGATACTTAAAGGAACCCAGGCATTCTTCTACTTTGGACCTTATTTGATAAACTTCAAGCCAAAACTCACTGGATAGGACAAGTCCTTCCTCTTGTCTACCATTTACTTAAAATAACCATTTCCTGGCTTTTGGCTTTCAAACTACTTAAATGTTGGAAATTCTGGGATCTTGGGAAGTACAAGGGGGAAAAAAAGGATATTTTGGGCTGCCGTTGTGGTACAACAATGCCAACATCCATATGGGAATGCCTGTTCAAGCCCCAGGTGGTCTGCCTCCAATCCAGCTACTTGCTATTGTGCGCAGGAAAGCATCAGAGGATGGCCCAAGTAGTTGGGCTCCTAGCTTTGGCCTGGCCCACCCTTGGCTGTCTTGAGCATTTGGGGAGTGAACCAACAGATGGAAAATTGATCTCTCTCTCTGTGTGTCTCATCTCTCTTTCTTCATTTCTCTTTGTCAGTCTGCCTTTCAAATAAATAAATGTTTTTAATAGGATATTTAAAGCCTTCCACAAGGGGCATCCAGCATCTAATCTCATGCCAAGTTCTGTATTTACTATATGATCAGTGTTGGGTGCTATATGGGGATTAAACCTTTTTTTTTTTTTTTTTTTTTTTTTTTAATTTGAAAAACAGCAAAAAAGAGATTTTCCATCACTGGTTCAATTCCCAAATGTCTACAACAGCTGGGGCTGGACCAGGCCAAAGCCACAAGCCCAGAACTCAATCCAGGTCTCCCATGTGAGTGGCAGAGACTCAAGTACTTGGGTTATCCTTTGCTGCCTCCCAGGGTGTGCATTAAAATCAGGAAGCTGAAATGGAAGCCAAATAGCTGGGACTTAAACCAGACATACTATATGGGATGCAAGTATCCCAAGTAGCAACTTAACCCACTGTACCACAATCTCCCCAAGCATCAGACATTTTTGACTTTAGATCTTTTTCAAATGAAACCATACATGGAGTTGTAATACATATAATGATAAAATGATTTTGTTTGTTTATACCATTTACTTTTTTATTTTTAAGATTTATTTTATTTATTTGAAAGCCAGAGTTACAGAGAGGCAGAGGCAGAGAGATTTTTCCATCTGCTGATTCACTCCCCAAAAGGTCGCAAAAGCCAGAGCTGAGCCAATCTGAAGCCAGGAGCTTCCTCTGTGTTTTGCATGTGGGTGCAGGGGCCCTAAAACTTGGGCCATCCTCCACTGCTTTCCCAGGCACATTAACTGGGAGCTGCATTGGAAGTAGAGCAACCAGGACTCAAACTGGCTCCTATTTAGTAGGATGCTGATGCTGCAGGCCAGGACTTTAACCTACTGTACCACAGCGCCGGCCCCACCATTTACTTTTTATAATTGTATTTCCTTACTGAAGAACCTGCACAGATTACCTAATTTTACTAAATTTTAATCTTCAAAATAGAAATAATTATACTTAGCTTTATAATATTATTGTAATGATTAAGTATGAAAATGCAGTTGAGGTAGTGCCTAGTACATAGTAAATATCCAGTCAAATTTAGCATCAAGTACAGGGCCTGGCACATAGTAGTACTGGATAATTTGTTGAATGCATGATATGTTGGTAATTGTCAGTGAAAACATAAAGGCTTTTTGATGAACCCAGAGTTTTGCAGTATCAACCAAGGATAACTGTTAATACTCTATTATCGAAGCTCATTGAACTTGGAATGAGGAGTGCTGGCTTCTAATTCTTGCTTCTCTGTGCCTAGAAGTATGACTTTAAGCAATTCCATAATCTCTGGTGGCCTCAGTTTCCTTATCTGTAAAATAAGGATGTTGCAGTAAATGATCTTCAATAACACGTTTCTTTGGCTTGAGTACATTCTAGATTTCTTCCTGAGTTGTCATAATTGTTACAGGTAGTTACTTTGAGTGGTGAGGCCTACAGGAATTAAGCTACAAAAACTCCAGGGTCTAATTATGGCAAATTCCTGTTGTACTGTGACCTTAAACAAGTAGCCTAACTGGTTCAGCTACTTGTTCATATGGTGATGATAATTATTTTGTCTTCCTTTACAGTGTTGTAGTAAAGCAAAGTACTGAGTAAATACTAATTAACAGTAATTGTTAACTGAGTTATTTAATCTAGTAAGAGCTATGGAAGTTCAGGGTATTTGTCACTGACCAAATTCTGTGATCAGTAGGTATTTTTAGATTCTAATTAAAGAAGACTCGTATAATTAGACCATGAAGTTGAAAGGCCTTCCTTTGCATTTTCCAAAATAGAAAACTTTAAAAAATTCTCTTACTTTATGAATAAATCTCTTAAAATGTGAACTATTTCAGTAAAATATATCCATTTTAAATACATTTGATCTTAGTCAAAAAGCCAAGAAGCAATCACTCTTAAGTAAGTATATCTGAGTCATCTTCCATTCTTAAAATTAATAGCAGTTCTGCAAATACGTTCTCCCTGAAGTAGTTGTGGGAGATAGGCGAAAGAGACACAATGGGGGGAAATGACATTTTATCTTCTGTTGTTTTATGTTATATACCAGTTTGTGGTGAAACCTGTGTGATATTAGATAATTAGTTGCTCTGTAATTATGGTTTGAAATTCTCGAATAGTTTGGGAGAAAAATTAGATTGCATCTCACACTAATTTGGTGAATATAGTTTTTGAGTTTTAGTATTTATATGGGCAAGAATAGAAGGAAATAGGAATATAGCGTGGTGACAGGTATGCAAATTGTTAAAACTTTTCTGGGGCTGGTGCTGTGGCGCAGTGGGTTAAAGCTCTGGTCTGCAGCGCTGGCATCTCATATGGGTACCAGTTCAAGTCCCAGCTGCTTCACTTCCAACCCAGCTCCCTGCTAATGCACCTGGGAAAGCAGTAGAGGATGGCCCAAGTCCTTGGGCTCCTGCACCCACTTGGGAGACCCGGAAGAGACTCCTGGCTCCTAGCTTCAGATCAGCTCAGCTCCAGCCTTCCTGGCCACTTGGGGAGTGAGCCAGCATATAGAAGACCCCTCTCTCTGTAACTCTCTCAAATAAATAAAATAAATATTTGTTAAAGATTATTTATTTATTTATTTATTTGAAAGAGTTACGCAGAGAAGGAGAGGCAGAGAGAGAAAGAGGTCTTCCATCTACTGGCTCACTCTCCAGATGGCCACAACAGACGGAGCTGTACCAATCCAAGGCCAGGGCCCCCAGGACTTGGGCCATCCTCCACTGCCTTCCCAGGCCACAGCAGAGAGCCAGATGGGGAAGTGGAGCAGCCAGGATTCAAACTGGTGCCCATATGGGATGCCGGCACTGCAGGCAGTAGCCTCATCTGCTATGCCACAGCGCCAGCCCCAATAAAATAAATCTTTAAAAAAAAAAAAAAAAAAAAAAAAAAAAAACTTTCTGAGCCAGTTAGGCAAAATATAATAAAGATTTCAAATTCCCTATCAATTTTGTTTCTAGGAATTTATTTTAAGAAAAGAAATTTAATTTTTTACAAAGATTTTCTATTTGAGAAGTAGAGTTACAGACAGAGGTCTTCCACCCACTGGTTCACTCCCCAAATGGCCAAAACAGCCAGAAATGGGCTGATCTAAAGTCAGGAGCCAGGAGCTTCTTCCAGGTTCTCCCACACAAGTGCAGGGGCCCAAGCGCTTTGGGCCATCTTCCACTGCTTTCCCAGGCCATTAGTAGAGAGCTAGATCAGAAAAGGAACAGCCGGGACATGAACTGGCACCTATATGGGATGCTAGTGCCAGAGGTGCAGGCAGAGGCTTAACTTACTATACCACAGCGCCGGCCCCTAAGAAAATAAATTTATATCCACCAGTACAACAAAAATGTTCATGTGGTACCGTTTATGATAGTGGCTGATATCTCAGTGTTAGAACAGTTAGAGACTGGTTGAGTATGTTATAGCATAACATTACAATAGACTATTACACAGTGAAGTTTTGTAGTTGGAGGGTTTTGTGAAGAATGGAAAAACTAGAGAGAAAAGTACAGGGACTTTTTTCTACTTGTATGTGCAGAATCAGCATAACAGCTGACAGTATTGGTGGTCATATTTATTTACAGACTAAAGAACCTTTTGATTAGCACCTGATCCACTTCCTTCCCCCCTCCCCAGAGGTAACCACCATCACAGATCTGGTACATCCCTCCTTTTCTTCCTCCCTTCTGGGGCTGGGCTGTAGCATAGTGGGCTAAGCCTCTGCCTGTGACGCCAGCTTGTTCAAGTCTCTGCTGCTCCACTTCTGATCCAGCTCCCTGCTAATGGCCTGGGAAAGGAGTGGAAGATGGCAACCTAAAGCAACACATACATTATCTTAGAGTTTCCCTGGGTCAGGGCTCCAGCGTGCATTAGCTAACTCCTCTGTTCCAGGTTTTGCTGGATCGAAATAGAGTATAATTCAGAAGTCACCAGATCTAAGTCAGGGTTTCAGTCTCGTGAGACCTCTTCCAGGCTCACTGGTTGTTGGTAGAATTCAGTTCCTGGAATTGTCTGTACTCATATTCATACTCATTTCGTCCCTAGTATCCCAAAGCTCAGAATCCTGTTGTCCAACAGTTAGAGACTAGATAACCCGTGACAGCGCTATCTGCTGGTACCCCCATCAGGACGGTGAATCTCGAAAATGATGCCTTGTAAAAGAAGCAGGACCAAATGAATAATTTTGCATTATTACATTTATGTGAAATGTAGAACATGCAGACTGCTTAATGGAGAGAGAAAAATCAACTGTGGTTGCCTCTGTCAAGGAACCATGAGGGAGCTTTTTGGGGTGACAGTAACACCCTGTGTCCTGAGAGACTTATGTAGGTGTGTGCGTGTGTTCAAACTTAATGTATTATGTGTTTCACTCCATGCCAATTTTGCATCAAAAGAAAAACACTAAACCAGTCGAACTTTAGTTTAATGATTTGGAAGCTGAAGTAGATTTCCTAATACCTGCAGTGTGCTTTGAAGTGCATGAAAGATAGACTGAGGAGTGGATACATACTTAAGCCGTTGTATATCAAAGTTCCATGGATAGTGGTGATAATATCCATATGATATTATCATTAATTATATCATTAATATCCATATGATATTATAATTTGATAGCCTGCATAACAATCTGAGTGTAACGAATGTCACTGAACTGGATACATTGTACCACAATAAAAAGTAGAAACAAGGCTTTCATGCTAAAATCTAGGTGTGGTTCCTATACATATATATGTAAGCCCATTGTGTCCATGAGAAAAACCCTATAGAGTTGCTAAGGAAAAAGATTAAGATTTCCAAAACCAAGGATATGTGCATTATCTAACACTTTCTTTGCTTTTTATGTTTTTCTTGCCAATTACTGATAAAGATTTTAGAGACTGGTGGCTTTTTTGGAAGAACATAATCAGTGTGGCAATACATGCTGTTATGATCCTACCATTGTAGCATAGAATGCTGAATTAGAAATAAGGATGCGCAAAGGATATTAAATCACTTTTTAAATTTAGTTGAACTTTCATTATCATTAGCAATTAACTAGTGTTCAGTTTAAGTTTAGATTGGATCTGATGTCTTCTGGAGGCTTAAATAAGCACTGTTCCTTAATTGATAAAGTTCGTAGTGATCCAGCGCATACAAAAACCCAGCTGGGTCTAATAGGAAAGAAAAGGATAAAAGAAAAATGAAAGCCAGAGTGTTGTGTCTCTCTCCATTTCAGAATGATTCAGCATTGCATTTGTTGTCTTAATTATATTCTTTAGATAACTAAGGTCAAAAGTTCACACTTTCACAGCCACCCAACTATTCATTTGGGGAGTGGTAATCAATGCCATTTTGTTTTCTGTGCTTTATAAAACTGAAATTGAGGGCAAAGGGGATGTTAGATTATTTTAATGAACAAGAAACTATTTTTTCTGAGAGTCTGGGAGGAATGTTAGTTTGAAAGGGGTTCCCACAAATTTCTTTGGCCTGCTGCCAGACTCATTTGTGGCGAAAAGCATGTGTGTCTGTGTTTGCCAGTGACTGCACATGTTCTGCCAGTGACCTCTGTGGGCCATTTTGAGGGGAATTTCTTTGGTTAAGGGTAAATCTGTAGTAAGTAGACTATTAACCCATTTCAAATTTGAATTTACAGACACATCATCTGATACCTTTGCAATTCAAAAAGTGGCTTCATTTATTATTGTAACTTTTAATGTGAAAGTAACACCCCAAAAAAAGCCTGTATGAAAACCTCTTCATCTTTTTCTTTTACATATATTAGTTGTTCATATTTTTAAAACCTGCCTGTTTGCCTGTTACTAAAGAGCAGTTCCCATTTTGTAGTCACAAAGGTTGGTTCTTTTTCCTTGTAGTTAGTACAGGCAAGTTTACATTTTCTTAGAAATTTTCTTCAAATTTTGTATATTGACTTCTCTTAATGGCTTACTTATTTGGGCCCAGCACTGAGGCATAGTGGGTAAAGCTGCTACCTGTGGTGCTGGCATGCTACATGGGTATTGATTCAAGTCCCAGCTGCTACACTTTCTGTCCAGCTCCCTGCGAATGTGCTTGGAAAGCAATAGAGGATGGCCCAGGTGATTGGGCCCCTGCACTCATGTGGGAGACCTGGATGAAGTTCCTGGTTCCTGGCTTCAGCCTGGTCCAGCTGTGGCCATTTGTGGCCATTTGGGGAGTGACCCAGCGGATGAAAGATAACACTCTGTGTCTCCTTCTTTCTCCCTCTGCCTTTTGGGTGAGTTTTGTTTGTTTTTTTTTTTTTTGTTTGTTTGTTTGTTTTTTATGAAGTTAAAGCTGAGTAAGTTGTGAAAGAATTTCACATTTATTTTTTAAGAATAAGCATTTGAACAGCCTTCCCTTTCTACCTTTGATATGTATACTTGGAAGGGTATATTAAATTCAGTTAACCTTTGGAAATGGCTGAAGTTGGTCAAATGAAGAATTTCCCCCAGAGTCGATAGTAAAAGGGTAGGCAGCCAGCACCGTTTACTGCTGTTCGGATTGGCACAGGATGTATGAGTGCCCTCTGTTGGTATAATGTAGGTACTGTAATATGGGTGGGAGACAGCATTTAGGTTTTGGGTTTTGTTTTAAGATTTACTTTATTTGAAAGGCAGAGTTACAGAGAGAAAGAGAAGGAGAAACTGAGAGTGAGAGAAATCTTCCATCTGCTGGTTCACTTGCCAAATGACCACAACAGCTGAGGCTGGGCTGATCCGAAGCCAGGCGCCAGGAATCTCTTCTGGATCTCACACGTGGGTGCAGGAGCCCAAGTACTTGGGCCATCCTCTACTGCTTTCCCAGGCCATAGCAGAGAGCTGGATTGGAAGTGGAGCAGCCGGGACTAGAACCAGCACCCATATGGGATGCCGGCACTGCAGGCAGCAGTATTACCCACTAAGCCACAGTGCGAGCCCCAGCATTAGTTTTTAAAACAGAAATAATATGGCCTCATTACAGAGGCTTGGAAAATAAAAAAGGAGTCGATCTTAATTCTGTCAGCAACATAAACATTCTTGGTAAATACAACACTTCATCTGCCTCCAGCACAATAATTAAGGTAACAGAAATTACTGATTTTAATACTTAAAAGTCATAAGAGGCAGCTGGATCAGGTATTAAAATGTTAATAAAAAGGCATAATAGGCAAACTAATTTATCTCACGATTTAAACATTTTGTCACGGATCTTTGAAATGAAAATAAGTGTTAGGTAATAAAGCCTGAAATGTAAGGTTGTGTTGGGTTTGCTCTTCTGAGAACTTTCATTTTCTCAGAAAGCACTGAACTAGCTTGGGTCAGCTCCCTTTAGGCTTTGAGGGAGAAATTAGCCAAGGTTTTGTCCTATCTCAGAAGTAGAATTAAAAAATGAGTTTACTTTGGTATATTTTGACTCTTTCATACAAGTGTGAGATCATTCACTTGGTGGCGGTTGGTTAGCCCCCTGGCTGTCAGTGGTGGTCTTCTGTTCCAGCACACCCACAGCAGAGGGTGCTCCCAGTCAAGCGGTGGCTCTTCTGGGCTGCGATTCTGCACTTGAGGCATCTCAGAATTTCGAGGGAAGCAGCAGTTTGTTGATGGAGCGGAACTGTCCCATCCAGCTGAGAGCCACTGCTTGGGCAGTCTTCTCTAAATAACCTGCTCATATTAAGTACCTTCTGGACACAAAAAGGTTTAGGAATCTCCATTGAAAATGAACCAAAATTAAGATCTTATTTTCCTGTGATAGATTCAAGAAGGTAGACTTTACTCAGCTACAGTATTTTTTAGGAGATGAGGTAGAAGGAAGAGTGAGCCCTGTTTCCATATTTCTGTCTTAGGTTACCAAGTAAATAGTAGAACGATTTTCTTTTCTTTTCTTTTTTCTTTTTTTTTTTTTTTTTTTTTTTTTTTGACAGGCAGAGTTAGTGAGAGAGCGAGACAGAGAGATAAAGGTCTTCCTTCCATTGGTTCACCCCCCAAATGGCCGCTGCAGCAGGCATGCTGCGCCGATCCGAAGCCAGGAGCCAGGTGCTTCCTCCCAGTCTCCCATGCGGGTGCAGGGCCCAAGCACTTGGGCCATCCTCCACTGCCTTCCCGGGCCACAGTAGAGACCTGGACTGGAAGAGGAGCAACCGGGACAGAATCCAGCACCCCAACCGGGACTAGAAACCAGGGCGCCAGCGCCACAGGCAGAGGATTAGCCTAGTGAGCAGTGGCACTGGCCCCTTTTTTTATTTTTAAGATTTATTTATTTATTTATTTGAAAGTCAGAGTTACACAGAGAGGAGAGAGGTCCTCCATCTGATGGTTCACTCCCCAGTTGGCCGCAACGGCTAGAGCTGTGTTGCACTTTATCCCTTACCCTCCATTCTGTCAGATCGTAGTGCTAACAGAGTAACACACACACACACCTTTTTTTTTTTTTTTTTTTTTTTGCTCTGTCATCTGTAAGCAAGGGTCACACCCTCTTGATAATGGCAGCATTATAGAAATCTTGAAATTAGTCCTCTAATGTTCTTTTCTAAAGTTGTTTTGTCTCTTCCAGGTCCTTAGCATTTCCATAAGAGTTTTAGAATCAGATTTTCCATTTCTACAAAAAATGTCTCCTAGAATTGTGATTGGAATTACAAAGAATTACCGGCCAGCCTGCGGACAGTGATCATCTTAGCAATTTTGAATCTTCCAGCTCATTGAAAACTGTAGTGCTGTCTATTAATTTATGTCTTTGTTAGTTTATCTCAGACATGTTTTGCAGATTTTAGTATATAAGTCTTTTTTATCAGGATTATACCTAAGTATTTCATATTTTGTGCTATTTTAATTCAATTTTTGGTTAATACTAGTATATGGAAATACAGTTGATTTTGTTATATTGGTCCTTATCTTGCTTGAACCTCCATATTGATTTTCTAGGGGTCTTCCGGCCTGCACTCTTGCCTCTCCCCAGTCCATTTGCTATTTAGCAGTTAAGTGTTCAGTGTCCTGTTTTAAAAGTAATAGATCATGTATGAAGCCGGCATTGTGGCATAGCAGGTTAACCTACCACCTGCAAGATGGGCTTCCCTATAAGTGCCGGTTCAAGTCCTGGCTGCTCCACTTCCCATCTGGCTCCTAGTTATTGCGCCTGGGAAAGCAGTGGAAGATGGCCCAAGTACTTGAGTCCCTGCTGGCCTCCACAGCCTTGTGTCATGCCATTTAGCCCATCCTTGTGCCTGGCACCCCAGTTGGCCACAACAGCTGGAACTGCGCCGATCCGAAGCCGGGAGCCAGGAGCTTCTTCCAGGTCTTCCACATGGGTGCAGGGGCCCAAGCACTTGGGCCATCTTCTACTGTTTCCCCAGGCCATAGCAGGAGCTGGATTAGAAGTGGAGCAGCAGGCACTAGGCTAATCCTCCGCCTAGCGGCGCTGGCGCACCGGGTTCTAGTCCCGGTTGGGGCGCCGGATTCTGTCCCAGTTGCCCCTCTTCCAGGCTAGCTCTCTGCTGTGACCAGGGAGTGCAGTGGAGGATGGCCCAGGTGCTTGGGCCCTGCACCCCATGGGAGACCAGGAAAAGCACCTGGCTCCTGGCTCCTGCCATCGGATCAGCGCGGTGCGCCGGCCGCAGCGCGCCGGCCGCGCCGGCCATTGGAGGGTGAACCAACGGCAAAGGAAGACCTTTCTCTCTGTCTCTCTCTCTCACTGTCCACTCTGCCTGTCAAAAAAAAAAATAATAATAAAATAAAATAAAATAAAATAAATAAAAAATTAATAAACATTTAAAAAAAAAAAAAGTGGAGCAGCAGGGACTTGAACCAGCACCCATATGGATGCCGACACTTCAGGCCAGGGCGTTAACCACAGCGCTTGCTCTGCCAGCTCCTTGCAATGCTGTTTCCTGCCAGCTCCTCAGAGGCTTCTCTTGACCACCTGTGTAAAGTAGTACATGTGTCCACATACCTCATTCTCATCATGGGGACCTCTGTTACCAGTGGTTGATTTTGTTATTCATTACCTTTCTTCCTCACTGGAATAGAAAGGTCTTGTTTGCCTTATTCACGTGTATGTTGTTCTTCCAGTTCCCAACACTAACCTGACACATAACAGGCATTTAGTAAAACTTGATGAAAGAAAACGGGCAGCATTATGGCACAGCGGGTTAAGCCACTGCTTGCAACACCAGCATCCCATATCAGAGTGTTAGTGTGAGTCTTGGTTACCCCACTTCTATCCAGCTTCCTGCATTGTGCCTGGGAAGGCAGCGGAAGATAGCCCAAGTACTTGGGACCCTGCCACCCCATGGGAGACCAGGATGGAGTCCAGGCTCTTGACTTCAGCCTAGCCCCAACATGGCTGTTGCAGCCATCTGGGAAGTAAAACAGCAGATGGAAAGTCTGTCTGTCTGTCTGTCTATCTATCTCTGTGTGTATGTATGTGTGTGTCTTCTCTCTGTGTCACTCTGCCTTTCAAATGAACAAATCTTAAAGAAGAGAAGGGTGGGGAAGGAAAAAGAACACATCAACAAATAAGGAACGTGGAGTAGATATTTGGCCTAGTGATGAAGACCTCTGGGCTCCAGGACCAGCCAGCCTCTGCTGCCTGCAGATGGACATGATGGGTAGGAATGGGGGTGGCAGGGCCCCTATGCAGGCAGCAGCACAGGCAGCTTGTAGTCCATGCTGACTTGCAACTCCAGAGGTCTGGTGTCTTGGTGATCTGCAAAAATGGTTTCCTACTCACTTGACCCAGAAAACCCCACAAAATCATGCAAATCAAGAGGTTCACATCTTCATATTCACTTCAAGAATACCCAAGAAACTGCCCAGGCCATCAAGGGTAGGCATATCTGAAAAGCCACCAAATACCTGAAAGATGTCACATTAAAGAAGCAATCTGAGCTATTCCTGCAGTACAGTGGTGGAGTTGGTGTGCCTAGGCCAAGCAGTGGGGTTGGACACAGGGTCAGTGGCACACAGAAAGTGCCGACTTTCTGTCGCACGGTTTTTATTTATTTTTTAATGTGAACAAATTTCAAGTACTTTTAAAAGATTTATTTATTTGAAAGTTAGAGTTACACAGAGAGAGGAGAGGCAGAGAGAGAGAGAGAGAGAGATCTTCCATCCGCTGATTCACCCCTCATTTGGCTGCAACAGCTGGAGTTGCGCCTATCCGAAGCCAGGAGCTTCCTTCCAGTCTTCCTATGAGGGTTCAAGGGCCCAAGGACTTGGGCCATCTTCCACTGCATTCCCAGGCCATAGCAGAGAGCTGAATCAGAAGTGTAGCAGCTGGGACTTGAACTGGCGCCCATATGGGATGCTGGCACTACAGGCGACAGCTTTACCCGCTATGCCACAGCATCAGCCCCTCAGGTATTTCATATATACAGATTTTTTTTTTAAAGTTTGTTTATTGTTTTGAAAGGCAGAGAGAGTGAAAAGTCTTCCATCTGCTAGTTCACTCCCCAAATGGTCACAACAGCTGGAGATGTGCCAATCAGAAGCCAGAAGCTTTTTCCAGGTCTCCCATGTGGGTGCATGGGCCAAAGCACTTGGGCCATCTTCTGCTTTTCCAGGCCATAGCAGAGAGCTGGGTCGGAACTAGAACAGCCAGGACTAGAACCAGTGCCCATATGGGATGCCGGCACTGTAGGCAGTGGCTTTACCTGCTGTGCCACAGCGCCACTGTTGCTCATGTTCAAAAATGCAGAGAGTAATGCTGAGCTGCAGAGTCTGGATGTAGATTCTGTGGTCATTGAACACATCCAAGTGAACAAAGCTCCCAACGTGCGCCGCCGCCCTACGAAGCCCGTGGTCGGATTAACCCATGCGTGAGCTCCCCGTGTCAAATTGAGACAATCCTCACTGAAGACAAACAGATTGTTCCTAAACCAGAACAGGGGATGTCACAGAAGAAAAAGATCCCAGAAGAAACTAAAGAAGCAAAAACTTGGGAATACATTCAGTATAAAATAAATGTAAATTATAAGGAGAAAAGAAGACATCTGCATCCCGGATCAGTACCTGCTCCTGACTCCCATCTTCCTGCTCATTCAGACCCGGGGAGCAGCCATGACGGCTCGACTGATTGGATTCCTGCAGTCCACATGGGAAACCTGGATTGCATTCTCCATTGTGGATATTTGGGAAGTGAACCACAATGTAGGAGCTCTGTCCCTCTCTGTACCTCTGAAAAAAAGAAAAGCAGAACAGATGAATGGAAGTAGAAAAGGGAAAGTCCCATGGAAGCGAACGATTGCCGTCTCTTGTTGGACTCCTGGTTGTGAAGTGAGCCGGAACTGAGTCCTCACGGCTTCTTGTTTTAAACTTTGGCAACTGCCCCTTGCCTCGCTTCTTCCTCATATTTTTATCCTCCTCTTTCCCAGGGGATCGCAAAGGAAGTTTCCAAAGACCATGTCAGTTTCCTTCTTTGGCATTCTGAACTCAGAATCCTTCCAAGCTCATAGATTGGTTGAGAGGGATTACCTGGAGACAGCCGAAAGCTGTGGTTATGCTGCTACTTGGTCATTAGTGTGGCCCATGTTTGAGCATTCACTAACACATATATGAACCTGTAACAAATAAATAAACTGAAAGGTGTTCCTTTTTTATTATTTTATTTGAAAGGGAAAGGTACACAGAGAGAGAGAGAGATCTTCCACCCACTGGTTCACTCCCCAAATGGCCACAAGAGCCAGTGCTGGGCCCAGCTGAAGCTAAGAGCCTGGAACTCCATCCAGGTCTCCCACATAGGTGGCAAGGCCTCAGTTACTTGGCCATGTTGCACTGCCTTCCCAGGCGCGTTGAACCAGTGCTCACGTGGGATGCCAGCGTCACAGGTGGTGGCTTAACCCGCTGTCCCACAATGCCAGCCCCAGCTGATAGATAGGTGCTCTGAAGAGACAGTGATGAGAATGCAGGGGTATTTGATAGGACAGTCCGTCTCTGAGCAAATATCCCCTGACCAGGACCTGGATAAAGTGAAGGAGCAAGCTGTGAAGTTGGATGTGTCGGACCATCTTTTCCAAGCTCTTCCTCAGTTTGCTTTCATTCCCTAAGTCCCCCTTCTCACCTAGACTATAATTCCACCATTTACTTTAAAACGCTGAGCCCAGAGCCTTCTATACTGTTGTGCAGGTTGTACACTGCACACCTCTAGGGGATGTTACTCAACGTGTCATCCTAGTAGGTTTGAGTATTTCTTATAAAAATTTTCCAGCAGGTGGCAGTAAAGTTCATGGGACAGGGTGGCTTTTTCTAATTTGCACAAAAGTAGAAAATTCTAATATGCGTTTAAGGTATGTCTTCTTTATTCCTTTTTCCTTCTCTGAGACATTAAGGTCCTTTTGTTTCTGGGCTCCAGCCTTGTTCTGTAAGCTTTTTTCTTTCCTTTCTTTTCTCTTCTTTCTTTTCTGTCTTGAAATAATTTCAAAGAATTGTAAATATTATATTAAAAATAAAAGCCATGCAACTTTGTTCTGTTTTACCACTTGTTAACTTTTGACCTTATCTGCTATATCCACCCCTCCTCTCCAGTATAGAAACATGCTTTTTTGTGACTCATTTAACAGTTAGTTACAAATATCCAGCCTCTCTACCCCTGTAAATTTTTTGAGATTAATTATTTACTTTGAAAGATAGAGAGATCTCCCATCTGCTTTTTCACTCCCCCAAAACCAGTAATAACCAGGAGACAGGAGCTGGGAATGCAGTCCATGTCTCCTATGAGGCTAGCTGGGACCCAACTACTTTGAGCCATCACCTGCCACCCTCCCAGGTGCACAGAAGCTAGAATTGGGGGCAGAGCTGGACTGGAACTCAAGTACTCAGATACAGAATGCAGGCGTCCCAGATCGCATCTTGACCCCCATGACTACCCATGTCCTTAACTCCCGCCTCATTCAAATGTTCTCAGTTGTCCCAGGGTGTCTTTTTAGATATTTTTAACCCCTTTATCCAGGATCCAGTCTGGGATCACACTTTGCATTTACATGTTACCATTTCTCCTTACTTTCTTTAATCTAAAAAAGGCCTTCAGCCTTTGCGTTTTACACCATTGACATTTCTAAAGAGAAGAGGTCAGCTGTGTTTTAGACCGTTTCCCTGGCTGAATTGCTTAGGTATTTTCTCGTGAGATTCAGGTTCTAAGGTTCAGGTAGAAATGCTGTCCAAGTGATACTGGTGCTCAGTGTTTCAGCTCCAAGACACAGGGCATCATGACAGTGACCCTCAGCAATCTGTGTTGAAACGGTTCTTGTAGCCCCGGAACTCTGACATGGTTCTGGGACTCAGACACACAGTGAACCTGCTGATTCTGAAACCAGGAGCCATGGGGCGGGGATTATAGTGCTTGGGGTTAAGCCGCTGCTTGGGTCACCTGCATCCCATCTTAGGGTACCTGGTTCAAGTCCCGGCTATTCTGCTTTCAATCCAGCTTCCTGCTAATGCATCCTAGGAGGCAGCAGATGACGGCCCAAGGCTTGGGCCCCACACCTGGGAGACAAGGATGGAGTTCTGGGCTCCTGGTTTCAGCCTGGCCCAGCCCTGGCTGGTGTGGCCGTGTGGTGGGGGGTGAACCAGTGATTGGAAGATCACTCTCCTGCTCCAGCCCTCACCCCCAGTCACTCACAGGAAACGAAGAAGGCAAAACAAACTCAGACCCAGAAAAAATTTAGGAAATTGCCGATTAAGAAGCCAAAAATCGGCTGAGGGACCCAAAACAATGAAAGAAAGCCAGAATTGGATGTAACACCACACCAGTAGCTGTCACAGGGCCCCAACAACTGTAACACAACCCCAGCAATGGAAACACAACCCCAATAACTGCAACAAGACTCACACTTTCAAGTAGATGAAAATAAGCAGATATTTAAGGGGCCAGCGCTGTGGTAAGATGAGTAAAGCTGCCGCCTGCAGTGCTGGCGTTTCATGTAGGGCACCTGTTCAATTCCCAGCTGCTCCACTTGCAATCCAGCTCCCTGCTAAGGCGCCTGGAAGCAGAAGATGGCCCAAGTGCTTGGGCACCTGCACCCATGTGGGAGACCTGGAAGAAACTCCTGACTTGTGGCATTGGCCTGGCCCAGCCCTGGGCTGGTGGAGCCATTTGGGGAGTGAACCAGCAGATGGAAGACCTTTCTCTCTCTCTCTCCCTCTTTCTGTCTGTAACTCTACCTCTCAAGTAAATAAATCTTTTTTAAAAATTAGCCAAGAATTTCATCCAGGTCTCCCACATGGGTGGTAGAGACCCCGGTACTTAAGACATCATTTGCTGCCTCCCAGGGTGCACATTAGCAGGAAGCTGGATCAGAAGCAGAGGTGGAGCCGGCGCCGCGGCTCATTTGGCTAATCTTCCGCCTGCAGCGCCAGCACCCCAGGTTCTAGTCCCGGTTGGGGCACCGGATTCTGTCCCGGTTGCTCCTCTTCCAGTCTAGCTCTCTGCTGTGGCCCGGGAAGGCAGTGGAGGATGGCCCAAGTGCTTGGGCCCTGCACCCACATGGGAGACCAGGAGAAGCACCTGGCTCCTGCTTTCGGATCGGCAGCCACAGCGCGCCAGCCGTAGTGGCCATTTGGGGAGTGAACCAACAGAAAAGGAAGACCTTTCTCTCTGTCACTGTCTCTCTCTCTCTCTAACTCTGCCCGTCAAAAAGAAAAAAGAAAAAAGAGAAAAGAAAAGAAAAGAAAAATAAGCAGAGGTGGGACTTGGCACTCAGTATGGCATTTGGGCATCCAAGCAGCAGCTTAACCCACTGCACCACAGCGCCTTCCCCTGCCTCCCGGTTTTCTCTCGCCTTTGCAGCATCACTAGCTGGGTCCCAGTTTCCTTTCAGGACCGTAATACCTCTTCCTTAGTAAGTCGTGTTCCCTGACCAGAGTCTCCAGCCGGCGATGTTGCTCTGATACAGTTGGTGTCTTCTTAGTGTTTTCTTGATCTCAAGTTAAGTTCCTTTGGCTCCACCAAGGCTAGGCTTCAGATAGTGGTTTTAGAGGGTTTTCTTTTTTAAGATTTTATTTTTATTTATTTGAGAGGTAGAGTTTCAGATAGTGAGAGGGAAAGACAGAGAGAAAGGTTCTCCATCCATTGGTTCACTCCCCAAATGGATTGGAAGAGGAGCAGCCTGGACTAGAACCAGCACCTATATGGAATGCTGGCACCACAGGCGGAGGATTAACCTGCTGCGCCACGCGCCGGCCCCAGAGGGCGCGGCTCACTAGGCTAATCCTCCGCCTTGTGGCACCGGCACACCGGGTTCTAGTCCCGGTCGGGGCGCCGGATTCTGTCCCGGTTGTCCCTCTTCCAGACCAGCTCTCTGCTGTGGCCAGGGAGTGCAGTGGAGGATGGCCCAGGTGCTTGGGCCCTACACCCGCAGGAGATCAGGAGAAGCACCTGGCTCCTGGCTTTGGATCAGCGCAGTGCGCCGGCTGCAGAGGCCATTGGAGGGTGAACCAACGGAAAAAGGAAGACCTTTCTGTCTCTCTCTCTCACTGTCCACTCTGCCTGTCAAAAAAAAAAAAAAAGAAGAAGAATGTGGAGGCTTGGGAAGGTTAAAGTGATGTAGTTAGAAATACCACAACTCAAGCCCCTGTGTCTCTAGCTACAAAGCCCTTCTTCGGCCAAGTAAGGGAGCTCGCAGTAGGGCTGTTAGTGCCGACATGTCCTTTTAATGGACTGAAGTGCAAATTCAACTTCCTGACGTAATTGTTAATAGTGCCCTCACTTTCAGAAGCATTATGGTTTAGATAATTGTATGATTTCCTACCCATCATCCTTCCTGGCTTCTCCTCAGACTAACACGGAAACTGATGTTTCGCTGTAACTGATGCTGATAGAGGCTGGTCTGTTTTCCTTCACTTCCCAGTTGCCTGCAACAGCCAGGACTAGGCCAGACTGAGGCCAGGGGCTGGGAACTCCAGCTGGGTAGCCCACATCCCAGTTTGCGCATTTTAATTTAGCTTTGATAAGTGAGATATGCCTGGATCTGTGCCCCAGGTGCTCCCGGAGCTGGGGAGCAGTCCTGGCCTGGTGGCTGGCAGCTGTTCTTATAACCTCCTTTCCTTTTTCCTTTGGCAGTGCACGATCTGATTTTCTGGCGAGACGTGAAGAAGACTGGCTTTGTCTTTGGCACCACGCTGATCATGCTGCTCTCCCTGGCAGCCTTCAGCGTTATCAGTGTGGTTTCTTACCTCATCCTGGCTCTTCTGTCTGTCACCATCAGCTTCAGGGTCTACAAGTCTGTCATCCAAGCTGTGCAGAAGTCAGAAGAAGGCCATCCGTTCAAGTGAGTTGGAGTATCTCGAGTGACACTGCATGTTGTAGCAGAGGGGTTTGCTGAGGCTGATTAGGTCCAAAACTTGACCTAGCTACACATGAAGAATTACTGGGTCCAGTACAGCTGAGCAGGGGTGTGAACCCCCAGTTAGAGACCTTGAGGTCTTCTTAGAAGCAGCTGAATTAGGAAGTAAGAACTTTTTGACAAACTAGAGACTCACATGTCGAGTCCAAAAAGGACTTGACATTTCTGGGCAGGGTAGGGAAAGCAGAGCGCCAGGGACAGCACTCAGATGGCGTCCCAGGCACGTGGGGATGCCCCAGATAGGTAAGTCTTGAAGCGACTTTGAAATCTTGCTGTTGAGGCCTTGCTCTTAGTGGTACCGGAACCCAGGCTGGTTACTCCTGGTCTTCCTCCTCATTTTCTCCTTAGCGCTTTACTTTGCTTGATACCACAGGCAGGTCGGCGGGTCCCGCACGTCTAAGACGTGATTCTAGCTTCTCTGGGTGTGCTCTCACTTTCACATTACGTGTTTTTCATGCTTTTCCTCTGCAGAATGTTGGGCCACAGAAAATGTTTACATTATAGTAGCAGCTGATGGAGTTTTTTTTAATGCTTTTATTTTAATTTTTAATTGTTTTTTAACACACAATATTTGTAGATAACAACTCTAAGAACATAATTATATTCCCTTCCTCTCTCCTTCTTATCCTTTTTTTAATTTAGTTTTTGAGGTAACATTTTAAATTTATGTTACAGTGAAAAGGTTTATTACTTCACCAAATAAGAGATTTAACAAGTAAAAAACAAAAAGACCTTAGTTTAGTGGGAACATAGATAATGGCTATAAATAATAATTGAATGGAAAAATGACCATGTCACCCATATACAGTAAATTTTAAAGTAATCACAGATCATTAAAACTATAGTAGTATAATATTCTTAACCATTGGTTTGACAAAGGTATAAAACAGGGTTTTACAAAACTATATTTGCAGCAATACTGGATCACACAGACATTTCTTTGTTTTGTTTTGTTTTGTTTTTGTTTGTTTGTTTTTAAGTTTTAGCTCCCACACATAGGGGAGAACATGCAGTATTTGTCTTTCTGGGTCCAGCTTACATCACTCAACATAATGTTCTCCAGTTGCATCCATTTTGCTGCAAATGGTAGAATTTCAGTCTTTTTATGGCTGAATAGTATTCCATTGTGTATATAAACCACACTTTCCTTATCCATTCATCTGATGGTGGACGCCTTGTTGGTTCCAAATCTCAGCTATTGGGATCAGTGCTGCTATAAACACTGTAGTTCAAGTATCTCTTGATACATTGTGTTCAAGTCTTCTGGGTATATACACAGGAGTGGGATTCCTGGATCATACGGCAAGTCTGTTCCTAGTTTTTCAAGAAATCTCCACACTGTTTTCCACAGTGGCTGTCCTAATTTACATTCCCACCAATGGTGAATAAGTGTTTCCCTTTGTGTCCTTGCCAGCATTTGTTACTTTCTGGATTTTAGCCATTCTGACCGGGGTGAGGTGATACCTCATTGTGGTTTTGATTTGCATTTGTCTGATGGCTACTGATTTTGATCATTTTTTCATATATTTGTTGGTCATTTATTTGTGAACCACCTATCCAACAAAAGATTAATATCCTGCATACATCAGCAACTTAAAAAACTCCACAACAAAAAGCAACCAGTCCAGTTGACAGTTTTTTAAAAGGCTTTTTCACAGAGAAGGAACCCCTCCTGTGACCTCTGAGGACTACAGCCGAACAGGTTTCTGGCTGCTGCTCTGGCCCTTGTATTTTCTCTTGGTGAAAATAAACATAAACCATATATGTGACATTGCAAAATAGAGCACCTAAAAGGTCATCTATAGAAGTGAAATTGACACTGCAAGATGGGATGACTTTGAACAGCCCTTGCCTCGACTGTTCAGGAACAAGGTTTTATTTTTTCATACAATTTGTTGCACTCTTTACTTAGTGTATAGTTGATCTTATGTGTATAAAGTTAATTGAAAATGGATCTTAGTAAAAAATAAGAATAGGAACAGGAGAGGGAGGAGGGAGAAGGGTGGGAGTGGGTACGGTGGGAAGAATCACTGTGTTCCTGAAGTTGTATTTATGAAATGCGTGAAGTTTGGACGTGAAGTTTGGATACCTTAAATCAAAGGTTTCTGGGAGGAAAGAAAGAACATGTATTGCCAATTAGTTTTAACAAATCAGTAGTTATCAAATGAATGAGCAAATAAATTATAGTGTTTTTCAGCAAGCGCAGGTATCTTAATCCCCCCCTCCCCCCCGCTTTTGCATGACACTGGAGGCTTAACCACGTTTGTCTACTCAGTTGTAGTAACTACAACCTCTGGTTTTTAAAACTCTTTGGTTGGTAGTAAATATTCTCTTGATCGGAAGGGAAGTATGTCTGTCACTATTCTGTTTCCCCACAAGACTGTGAGCCTCTTAAGGCAAAAACAGTCTTCACCTGTTTGACATCCCAGCACCGAGCAGTCTCTGCCAGGCAGCAGGCACCCAGTACACGCTGAGTGTATGGGCAGGTCAGCAGCGCATGGGACCTCTGGGACAGAACTGGGGCCTCGGGTTTGGTGTGGTTTTCAGAACCTGTCAGACCCCACATCTCCACCCTCCTGGTTTGTCAACAAATGTTGTTCTGCCTCCTTATCATATAGAACTGTATGAAATGAAGTTCATATAGAAATTAAATTCATAAGTAGTGTAATCTATCTACATTTTAAATAAATAGGTCAATTATAACAGAAAGATGTGATAACAGAAAGCATTTGTAAGGTGTTTCAGTCAGTATTCAATTACTTGGACATGACAATACCAAAAATATATAATGAATAAGTCATAAACTTGTACCTGCATGTATAATCACCAATAAGATGTAATTTTCCAAAACAGTAAAAAACTTTATTTTAAAAAAATTTAATGTAAGTTTTATCATAGAAATATTTTTAGAAAATTCAGGATGTGTTGTAAATATGGAGAAAATGACTGTATGTGTTCTGGGTTCTGAGCTGTAAGTCAGTTCACCTTCCTGAGGCGGCAGCTGTGCCACAGAGTGCAGGGCAGCTGGTTGCCGTCGTGCCTGTCCTGTCCCATGCAGACGTCCGCCCTCCTTTCCTCCTAACCGACAGTAGCGTTTCCTTCCCACGGCAGCCAGAAATGTCCCTTCAGGTCTGGAAAGCACTGCCTAGGGCTGCTGTGCTGACAGAAAATCTTTTTCCGTGTCAAACGTGTGACTGTTGTTTCTTCCTTGGGAAGAGCCTACCTGGATGTGGACATCACCCTGTCCTCAGAAGCCTTCCACAATTACATGAATGCCGCCATGGTGCACATCAACAGGGCTCTGAAACTCATCATTCGTCTCTTCCTGGTGGAAGATCTGGTTGACTCCTTGAAGGTCAGTCACATGTGCAGGTTCTGGTGGTATTGCTGAGAAAACTCGGTAGGTTTCCTGCCCCCCATGCAGGGTTATGGCCAACCCCTCTATAATAAAAGGTCAACAAGACAGAAGCATGACAGATGCATTTGATTATAGTTTTTCGTGACATGGGAGCCTTCAGAATGAAGACTGAGAGACCCAGGATGGTTTCTCCATCCTTATGCTTGTGTTCACTGAAGCTGGGACAGCTATGTTGAGTAAAGAGATTGGACCAAAAAAGGCCTATTAAACAAAGGTCAGAAGGTTTTTAAAAAATAACCAATTTATTTGAAAGTCAGAAAGAGCTCTTCCATCTTCCATCCACTGGTTTATTCCCCAAATGCCCAGAGCTGGATTAAGCAGGCCAAATTCGGGAGCTGGAAACCCTGTCCAGGTCCTTGGGTGTAGCAGGGCCCAAAGTCCTTGAGCTATCACCTGCTGACTCCTAGAGTGTGTATTAACAGGAAGTTGGAATCAGAAGCAGAGCTAGGGCTGGCATTGTGGCATAGTGGATAAAGCAGCTGGTTCAAGTCTCGGCTGCTCCACTTCCATCCAGACCCTTGGGCCCCTGCACCTACATGGGACCCTAAAGAAGCTCCTGTCTCCTGGCTTTGGATATGGCCAGCTCCAGCTGTTGCAGCCATTTGAGGAGTGGACCTCTGCCTCGTGTATGTGATGGGGGAGGGCTCTCTGTAAACTCTGCCTTATAAATAAATAAATAAACTTTTTTTTTTTTTTTTTTTTATTTAAGAGGTAGAGTTACAGACAGAGGGAGAGACAGACAGAAAAGTCTTCTGTCCATTGGTTCACTCCCCAAATGGCCGCAACAGCCAGAGCTGCGCTGATCTGAAGCCAGGAGCCAGGTGCTTCTTCCCAGTCTCCCACGTGGGTGCAGGGGCCCAAGCACTTGGGCCATCTTCCACTGCCCTCCCAGGCCACAGCAGAGAGCTGGATTGGAGGAGGAGCAGCCGGGACTAGAACCAGCACCCGTTGGGATGCCCGTGCCACAGGCAGAGGATTAACCCACTGCGCCATGGCGCTGGCCCCTCAAACCCAGGCACTCTTGACATGGGATGCAGTCATGCCAAGCAACATCTTCACCACTGCGCCAAATGCCCATCCCGATCAGAGAACTCCTTTATGGCTTGCTAGCTCCAAGAGAGAAAGAAAGGTGCAAAATAGAGTAATTGTCTTAAGTTTTATGGCTGGCATTGGGGAAGAGGATTCTAGGGTCTGCCCCACCTTGTGGGAAAAAAATTCTAGTTCCCATGGCTTGCCTTGTCAGGGAGAAAGGGGGCAAGAAAGCAAAGGTCAGAAGGAAACTCGCTTCTGAGGCTTTCACTTTGGGATATCATTTTCTTAGTCCCAAGACCAGAGACGAGGTTATAATTCAGAAGGAAAACAGTACATGCGGCTTTATCAGACAAAAACAAATACACACTGTCTTAGCCTGTAAAAAATGAACAGAGGAAGGGCCGGCGCTGTGGCACCTTGGGTTAAAGCCATGGCCTGCAGCACTGGCATCCAACGTGGGCACCAGTCGGAATCCCAGCTGCTCCACCTCCAGACCAGCTCCCCGCTAATGCACCTGGGAAGGCAGTGGACGATGGTGTGGGAAACCTGGAGAAAGCTCCTGGCTCCTGGCTTTGTCCTGGCCCAGCCCCATTGATACAGCCATCTGGGGCGTGAACCAGCAGATGGAAGATCTCCCTCCTCTGTGTCTGTCCTCAGTCTGTAACTCTGCCTTTCAAATAAATAAATAAATCTTTAGAAAAAAATGAAGAGCATTAATAAAGGTACTCCCTCCTGGAGGGTGGGCATCGAACAGTGGTAACATGATGGGCAGCGGGGCAGTTGCCATCTGTCTTCAGACCTAAGAAAACCACAGAATTCTCTCACCCACTCAGATGTGTACAAGTGGGGAAGGTTTCATTGTGGAGTTGCCTATGCCATGTATCACTGTGTCTGTGCGGCCTTAAGGAACTAGAGGCGAGTGGAATGAGTTAACTTGAATTTTTCTTGTGGTTATTCCCATGTAACCCTCTGATGTTTGCCTTCACAGCTGGCTGTCTTCATGTGGCTGATGACCTATGTTGGTGCTGTTTTTAATGGAATCACCCTTCTGATTCTAGGTAAGGTGGAAGGAAAATATCTTCATGCCCTTTAAAGTGATTTGTAAAAATAAGAATGAAGAGATGTCCAGCATGGTTCCACTCATTCCTCCTTTTTTTTTTTTTTTTAATTTATTTGGAAGAGTTACAGAGAAAGGTGTATCCATCTGCTGCTTCACTCCCCAGGTAGCCAGGATGCTGAAGTCTCAGGCGGCGGCTTTACCCACTAGGCCGTAACACCAGCCCCAGCCCAGCCTTTAAAATGCAGAGATTCTGAAACAGATACTGGAGGAACCTGTGTTTGTGGTCATGGACTTATTAAATGGTTCCAATTATAAGTAAAAATCCAGACAGCTGAAAGAAAAGGAGAGTTATCCAGATTTTGGTTTAAATATGAGGATTTTATTTATAGTAACCTTTTTTTTAACTTGGAAATTATGTATGGTACAAAGAAGGCAACCTGTGAACCTAGAGGGCTTTTAAGTAGTACCCTAAATTAGCTCTCTTTACCTACTTGCCCTAATGGGAGCTCTAGCCAGGATTGCTTATTTGGGGAAAGATTTGTTTTCCTGCATCTCATGAGGGAAAACGTGTTGCTTTGCATCTGGAGCCTTTGTGATCGCCTCACAGACACTTACATGGCCCATGATCATGTCTTACAGCGGAACTGCTGGTGTTCAGTGTCCCAATCGTCTATGAGAAGTACAAGGTAAGCCCTGGTGGTGGTCGCACATGCCTGTCAGTAGAGGCAGCATGATGGGCTTTGCCTGTGGGAGGCTGGTAGTAGTGATTTCCTCCAGTGAGAGAAGCTGGGTGCAGGAGAGATATGGGCAGGAAGGAGACTCTTTGTACACTGTACTGTGTGCCTTTTGCGTTTTTATCACCTGGATACATTATGTGTTTGAAAAAAAATAAGTTGGAAAAAATGCTTCACTAAAAAAAGTTGGATGTCTAAAAAGACCCTTAAATTTACTTATGTAAGGGAATCCATCAGTGTTAATAGCTGTATAAATTGTAGGATGATGTGTACAGAGCACACTAGATGTATGGGGTTGGGTTTGGCTTTTCTTATTTAAAGATTTATTTATTTATTTGAAAGGCAGAGCTACACAGAGAGAGGTCTTCCCTCCGCTGGTTCACTCCCCAGATGCTACAACAGGCAGGTTTGGGTCATCGTCCACTGCCTTCTCAGGGGCTTTAGCAGGAAGCTGGATCAACAGCAGAGCAGCTGGGGCTCCTGGCGCTCTGTGGGGTGCAGACATCACAAGCAGCAGCCTGACCTACGTTACACTACAACTTTGGCCCTTATTTTTGGCTTTTTGATGTTAAAATGTATTTGCCTTACCCATGGGGTAGTAAAACATGTATGATTACAGAATGTAGATTAGATTTACAGTTTCTTGTATATAGAAAATGGTCTACACCAGTGTCTTACCTCTGCATGAGATAAGTGATTTTTACTTCAGCAAAATGTGGCATAATTTCAAGTCTGAAACCAAAAAGTTTTTTTCTTTGTTGTTTGCTTATTTTTTTTTTTGAGAAAGTGCTTCCATCTGATGACCATCCTATGCCCAGTATTACCCCAGTGGCCAGGGTTGGGCAGGGCTGAAACCAGGAGCAGGGAACTCAATCCAGGTAGCCCACGTTGGTGGTGGGATCCCTCCACCTGAGCCATCACCACTGCCTCACAGTCTGCGTGCACAGGAACGCTAGAGGCCAGACCCAGAGCCAGACATTAAACCCAGGCACTCTGTGTTCTAAAGACTTATTTATTTTATTCATTCATTCATTCATTCATTCATTTGAAAGAGTTACAGAGAGCAGGAAAGACAAAGAGATCCTCCACCCACTGGTTCACTCCCTAAATGGCTGCAGTGGCCTGGCTCAGCCACTCAGACAGGATCCAGGAGCTTCATCTGGGTCTCCCACATGGGTACAGGGGCTCAAGTACTTGGCCCATCTTCTGCTGCTTTCCCAAGCATATCAGCAGGGAGCTGGATCAGAAACGGAGCAGCTGGGATTCATGCCAGCATCGCAGTTGTTGGCTTTACCCAAAAAACCCAGGCCCTCTGATATGGGACACAGACAACTTCAGCCCCTGAAACGAGAAATTTTTAAATTTCTGGGCATCATTCTCCCCTCCCAGCATACGCAGTAGTATTTAAAGAGTGGTTAAACTAGGGAACAACAGTGCCTTCAGGAAAATTGCTCACCTCTGTGTTGCCACGACTGACTCTGCTCTTCTCCTTACAGACCCAGATCGATCACTATGTCGGCATCGCTCGGGACCAGACCAAGTCGATCGTTGACAAGTGAGTACGTTTAGGGATCTCATGTCATCGCCATTGTGCTTTGTTCTTCAGTGGTGCATAGTCCTCTGTATAAAATGCTGCTTACAAAGAAAGGTACCTTCACCCTGAAGAAAACCTTGGTTAATAGCTTGATTTAGTAAGAAATTATTTTCACCACTTTAAAAAACATGCTGTGTCTCAGATTACAAAGGAGCAGTGGAATGAAGACCACGCTGCCTTTTTGAACAGCTGGTGGTTTCCCCACCTCCGTGACTGCTTACATCGAGGAGTATCCTTTTTGTCTTAAATTATTCACAACAAATAAATGTGAACCCAACACTTCAAATTAAAATGCTAACATTTTTCTGTTTTCTTCAGATAGTAAGAAACAGAGTCACAAAGAGTTAAAACCTCTCTGTGCCCTAAGTTACTTTCACAACTTTTCAGGAGGAAACTGTGCATCCAGAGAAGTCTGACTTGATGCCAGACTGCACTGGTGCTAACGCCAGGCTGGCTGCAGCACCAGTCCCCATCTGGTGGTTTGGTTTGTAAGAGGTGGTTGGGGCGTGATGGTTTGGTCGCCAGGGTCAGCTGCCGTGGGTCCTCTGCCGCGGGTGTGATACTTGTGACCTTAGCAGCGGGTGACCGGAGTGACACCTTCGCCAGAGCAATGGGCAGCTTTGGTACCCTGCCAGGGGCGGGGGGCAGCTCCTGCAGTTGGGAGCACCCAAAACCAGGACCCATGGCCTCCTCACCTGTCTCCTTGACCCTGACTTCTGGTTCCTCGCCAGCACCAGAGGGTGACCTGTGGACATGGAACACTGTGTTCAAGTCCCCACATTTTTCTGCGGACCCCTGGTGTGAAAGGGACAGGGGTGGGGTGGATCTTTCCAGACCTTCCTCCCACCCCAAGCTCGCCCTACGCCAGACTCGGCCGCCACTCACACCCTGCTCCCTGTGAAGACAGGAGACTTCCCCACGGAGCCCGCACCTCTTCTAGCACCCCTGTTGAAACTGAAACTTGGGACAAATTTTTCACTTCCGTTGTACTTTTCTTTTCTCAATAGGATCCAAGCAAAGCTCCCCGGAATTGCCAAGAAAAAGGCAGAATAAGCACGTGGAAGCCAGAAATGCAACAGTTACTAAACCCCACTTCCTAGTTATAACGTCCTGACTTGTGAAGGCGCGTGCTCAGTGCCAGCGTGAGCCTGCATTCCAAGCTTTGTTTTTTAATTTGGTGTTTTCTCCCTTCCCTTCCCTTTGCCCTTAGTATCAAGCACAAGAAATGTTGGACTAGAAGAACTGATATCTTAGAGGAATAAGGAAAGACTCAGATTAGTGGGATGGATCAGTACCTTAGTGGTGGAGGACCGTTGCCCTGCAGCTCGGCAGGGGACAGGTGGGCAGTGAAGGCGGGGCGAAGGACCGAGCGACTCCTGCAGCTCCGCTGTAGCTCTGCCCTTGTTTTTAAGTTAAGAAGCAATGATTAACACATGAAGAAGCTATCTGAGGACAGGAGTGGGATGCCTTCCCTGGGGTTCCCCAGAGCCCTGCGATCCCATCCTCCCGCCCTCCAAAGTGAGCAGCTATTGCTAACAGTCCTCTTCTTCGCTTAATGGAACAGCTTCCAACTCTGGATAACCTAACGGGCTCGCGAGAATTCCTGATTCCCAGAGTGGAAGTGGAAAGTAGACTTGTCCTAGGGGCAGGAGGGCTCCGCCGTCTGGGAGGGGTGTCTGCGTGTCGCCAGTTCTGGGCAGTGATGTGAGAACTCATTCCTGGGTGTGCTCCCCTCTTCCCTGCCCACCTCCCCTCTTTAATAAATATGGTTGTACTTTTCTTATTATGAAATAAATGTCTGTAACTGCTGTACACTGCTGTAAACTTGTTAGAGAAAAAATAACCTGCATGTGGGCTCCCCAGTTACCGAGTTATTGTGACCCTGTCTCAGTCCGTGGGGGGAATGGCCTCACAAGGTGACCTACAGAGACACAAACAGCCTTGTTTCTTTGTGTTTCCCTTGTGACTTGCTTCATCACGTGCTGCATCTTTAACCTGTGTTCATCAGTTTCGCCTGAGGACCAAAGCCAAGCCGTGCCACATGACCACAGATCAGTGTAGGGAAGTGCAGTTCATGGTCTTAGGGAGTTGTAAGTGCTTTGTGCTGGCTTTATGGGTCTGTGTTTTGAGGGTTCTTTCCATTTGCAGGCACAAAGTGCCTCAGCTCTGCCCTGGCCCAGGGTGTCCCTGCGGGGAGTTTTCCAGGAAGTTCTAGGTGAAGGTGACCAGGCAGGGGGTAGCGCGTGTTGTGGGGCTGTGCGCATGGAAGGAACATCAGGTGCAGGGCAACTAGGAAGGTTTGGCTCCGCTTTGAGACTAAGTTTCTTCCTCCCCTTCCCCATGAGACATCTGTGAACTTGAAAGAAAAGTCATCCGCGAGCCCCTTCAGTCACGGCCACGCAGGGGCACTGAGAACTTCCAACCAAGTAAGGGCTGCCATGTGCGATGGTGGCAGGAAGCTGTCTTGTCTACAGTTTTTGGGGAAATTTGCTTAGGAATTTAGATGGGTGAGAGGTACCCTTGCCTTACTCCACTTTCTTTTCTCAGTCCCCTCTCCTTGTGATTGTTTGATTTCACATCGCAGTGGGAGATGCACTCCGTCATCCTCTGCCTCCCAGGAAGTCGATGCACTGATTGTCTTTTGGGCCCCCCCCAAAGGACCTCTGCACTGGACGCCTCCAGACCCAGCTTGTCTTCTGTTGCTGCTGTCTTTAGATAATTGGAGAGATCTTTGTGCCACGCAGGATTTTTTTTTAAAGAAAAACCTATAGATGAAAACATTACTAATGAAACTGTGCGTGTCTGTGCGTGCAACATACGAATACAGTAGCACCTACGGAGCTTGACTCTTGGTTCCTGTAAAACTGCAAATTGATGTGATATTAATAAAGAAAAAACAGTGATCATGGTGTCATTCTGCTAGCTTTATTCTTTATACACAGTTTGGATAAAGAAAGAACCAAACATGGCTTCCACTCCCTCCATCCTTACTCCACTTGGGGGCTTTAACACACAACTTAGAAGGATTCCCAAGATTGCAGAATTCCCACGGTAGAGCTGTGCATTTGGTTTCTGAAAGAAAACAAGAACCCTTCTAAGAGGTAACCACAGGAGAGATGAGGAGGAGTGGAAGGGCTGAGGGGCCGGGGTCCCCCACGGGCACCATGGAGCAGCGTCTGCATCAGCCGCCAAGCACTGCAGTCGAAGGTGTAGTCGCCATGGCAGATGGAAAGGAAATACTCAGGTCTCTGCGGAGACATCTTGTCTGCCCCAGGCTAAGGCCTCTGTGACCCTCAGGCTGGGATTTAAAAATGTGTGCAACATACCTCTCAGAAAACTCAGGCTGAAATCTTTTTTTAAATGACTGATGCAAACAACTTCACAAATACGTATACAAATGCTGGAATAATGTCACTAAGTAACATGGAGTATAAATATGTATTGAGAGTAACATTTACATATGGGTCGTAATAGCAGGCATACCATTAGCAACAACAAAAAAATGATGAAGAAACTTCACCTGTTCTGTCAGAATCCCAAGGCAAGAAGGAGGCACACCTAGGGATGAGGACCACCTAACCCCCAACCCGTGAGGCCATAGCTTCAGTCCAAGCAGGAAACTGGCCCTTGACACCTGCCCTGTCATGGGCGTTGAAGACTTGAGCTGCAGCAGGCTCGAGAGGCTGGTCCCCACCCCAGTTCTCTAAGCCTGGCGGGAGGACCAGGGGTTTGTGTTTCCAGTAAGTTCCAAAAATGCTGCCGCGGACCTGGGGGCCACTTTGCAAGCCGCTGGAGTGCTCTGGGCCACGCTCCTGTCCAAAGGCCCCTTCCTGGCGGGGAACCATCCCTAACCTGTTCTCTGCCCTGGCTTACCTGAACTTCGGCAGTGAGTACAATCGGTTGCCCCAGTTTGCCTACTGTTTTTGAGCGGAGAGAGCAGGAAAAGGTAAAACACTTGTTCTGAGTCTGAAAACAACGTGCGATGAAGGAAAGGAAAAAAATGGTAGTGCCGTAATCTCTGTTCTGACACTTTAATACTGTCTCAGAAACCCAGAGGCCCGCGCTCACTGGCAGCTCGGTCCACTGTAAGTCCACTCGGTGTCTTCCCAAATCCCTGGTGGCCTCATCACAACACAGCCTCGCCTGGCGTCCAGTGGGGCAGGCAGCAGCCCGCACCTTTCCCGCGAGGCCTGCGTGGGGCTCTGCCACCCCAGGAGCCCCGGCTGCCCTGTGACAGACCCACAGTGCCCAGCAGGCACTCTCTCTGCAGGCTAAACCAGGAGAGTGGCGTGGTGCGGCCCACACCCAGCTGGGAGCGATCTTCTAGTTCTGATCCTACCTGGCCGTGAGACCATGTCACCCTCTGGGCTCCGACCCGCCTCTGCGCGGCCGGGGTGCAGGTGGGGTGGAACTAATATTCTCCAGGGTCCCTTCCGACTCTGACAATCTTGAATTATATAAAAACGCTATAAAATCCGTGTATAAAATCCAACTTCCAATCAGGAAGCGTCTAGGGGACTGGGCCTGAGGCACTTGAACCTTGGGCTCTGGCCTGGGAGGGTACGGAAGGGAGGGGGCTTCCTCCTGGCCGTCTGTGCTCCCACCCGCCCAGGGAGCTGCTGTGCCAGGGGCCTGCGCCCTGGCCTCCAAAGCCAGCCTCACGTCCCACCTACTGTCCCTGCACTTGCCTTGCTCTGCAAAGGCCGCAGGCTGGGGCCCAGGGACAGCAGGCAGAGGGGGCTGCATTAACCAGGGCGCGGCCGGGCTCCTGCGTCCCTTCCCGCCTCGGTTCTTCCTCCATCACCTCACAGCTTATCTCTGATACACGCATAATAAATAAGACATTTGCACATAAGGGTGATCGGGTCAGCTCGCCCGCCCCTCCCCCTTTCATATAAAAGCATTAAATACAGTTTCAAAATAAAATACAAAGAGCAAAAAAAGGGCCTAATGGCGGGGCCACCTGTTCTCCACGGGAGAATCAATCTACACACACCCCTCTCGGACCTGCCTGGGAGATCGCCGGCCCTTCCCCGCCCCACAGGGCCTGGCGCCGCCGCGGGGAAGGGCCACGCAGGCCGAGGCCCGGCCCCAGGCCTGGGGATTGAGGGCGGATGGCGCGTCCACGGCAGACAAAGGGGAGCGGGCAGGGACCGGGCTGGGTGGACAAGCCGGCGGCCGCATCAGGGGCGCCAGGCTCTGAGCTTAGGGATGAGCTGGAGGCCCTCGGGGCAGGAGAGGAGCAAAGGAAAAAAGTGCTAATCCCTTCCCGCGACCTCGGCCCGGGGGACGTGGGTGGAGCCTGGGGCGCGCGGTCAGCACTGCGCCCGCCCGGGGCTGGCCCAGGCCGGCTCCGGCACAGCGTCCGCGCGCCGCGCCACGCCACGCCGCGCCCCGCCCGCGGTCCGAAGCGCCTTCCCCGCCCCTGCGGCTCCGCCTCCCGCCCAAAGCCCCAGTCCGCAGCAGCCGGGGCCTCCGGGAGGCCGAGAATACCAATTAGGGCCGGGAGCCGCGCCTGCAGGCGTGCAAGGCTGCAGGGAACTGGGCCCCCGGCCAGGGCGAGGGGCCGGGGAGTCCTTCCCGCCCTCCCCGCACCCGCTCCTCCGGCCCTAACACTGACAGCTGGCGCCCGCACCCCGGCCCCGCGGGAGCAACCGGGCGCGGCCTGGGGGCTGGAAGCGCTCTCAACGCGAACACTGCGAGGCCGCTTTGGCTTCTCGGAAAACGTGGGAGGCCCCGCGCCCAGCAGGGCCAGGGCTCCGGGCCCCGGGGCCGAGGGCGTTCGCGCACTGTCCCCGCCCTGCGCCCGGCCCGGCCAGCGGGGGGCGCGGCGGCGGTCCAGGCCGCGGGAAGTGCTTGCTTCCGGCGCGAGGGTCTCTTGGCCCGAGGGCCTGGCAGCCCGGCGCCGGCCCCCAGTGGCCTACGCCCGGCAGACGGCGCCCGGCTTGAGGTCCGCGCCGCTATCGCGCGGCGCCGGGGCCGGCGGCCCGAAGCCCTCGTGGCCGTAGCAGCGCAGCGCCGCCTCCTCGTAGGCCTCCAGGATGGTCTGGCGCTCCTCGGGCGTGAAGTCCATGGAGAAGGGGTGCACCTGCAGGATGTGCCGCTTGATGGTGCTCACCTTGAGCGTGGCCAGCGCGCCCCCGCACACCATGCACACCAGGCCGCGCCGGCTGCCGTCGTAGTCCATCAGGTACTCGCCCCGCCAGCGCGGCTGGTAGTTCCGCCGCTGCTCCCGGCTGCGGGGCGGGGGCGGCGGCGGCGGCGGCGGGGGAGGCGGCGGGGGTGGCAGCGGCGGGAAAGCCAGCCCCCCGGGCTCCTGGCCGTCCTCTTCGTCCTCCTCCTCCTCGGCAGACCGCTCCAACGGAGCCCCCGGGGAGAGCGAGCTGTCGCCTGGGGAGGGACAAAGGGCCGCGTTGCAGCGGGTGGGGGAGGCAGGCCAGCCGCGGCTCACGCCCAGCCCCCGCCCCCGCCCCCGCCCTCCAGCCTGCCCGCGGCCTCCCACGCCAGGCCCGGCCCTCGGGCGCGGCCACCTGCTCTGGCTCCCCGGCTCACCCCACCACTCCTCCTCTGGCTGCTTCTCCTCTTCCCCTCCCCCCTCCTCGGAGGCTGCGGCTGTGCGGGGGGCGGCAGGGCCCCGAGGGGACTCGGGGCAGCGCAGCCCCGAGGCCAGCAGGCGGGCGGCCTTCTCGCTGCACTCCTGGGCGACGAGGGCCTGCGCGGGCCCGCCGAGGCGCGAGGAGCCCGGGTGGCGCCGGCGGATGTGGCGCTGGATCGTGCTCATCTTGAGCGAGGCCAGCGCGCCCCCGCACGCCAGGCACACGAGGCCGCGCCGGCCGCCGTCCAGCTCCAGGAGGTACTCCAGCCGCCAGCGCTCCTGCCGGCGGCGGCGGCCCCCCAACCCCTCGCCCTCGCCCTCCTCCTCCAGCGCCTCCTCTGCGGGCCCGGGCCTCTCAGGGGCCCAGCCAGCCTCTTCCTTTACGTCGGGGGGGCTGAGATCCTGAGAGGAGGCCGAGTGCCGGCTCTTTCTGGTCAGGTCCCGGGGAGCGAGGTCATCGCCTGTTGGGGAAGGGGTGAGGGAGAGGGGCTCAGCCTGCAGGCCGGGTTCTCCTAGCCCAGTGGAAGGGGGTCTGTCCTTGTTCCTCACCCCAGCCCCAAGTCAGCGCCCCTGCCAGGACGTGTGTGCGTGTGAGCCCAGGGGCCGGTGCCTGCCTCCCAGCTTTGGCCACAGACTCTAACAGGAGTGGGGGGAGGGTCCTCAGCCCTGGGGCGGCCGCGCACCTGCTGGGGGCTGGGTGAGCTCAGACAGCGCCTCGGGCCGGCCCCGCCAGGCCTGCAGCAGGGCGCTGCGCTGGGCGCCGCTGAGCCCCAGCGAGCTGGGGTGGGCCTCCAGCACGTGGGCCCGGATGTCCTCTAGGTGCAGGCTGGGCAGTGCGCGGCCACAGGCCATGCACACCAGCCGGTTCCCCCGCGGGTCGTAGTCCATGAGACACTCGGCCCGGAACCAGTTCTGCAGGGACTCCTTCAGCGTCCGCTCCAGGCGCCGGGCCCCCAGCCCCCTGCTGCCCCCGGGCCTCCGGGAGGCCGAGAGGCGCCCACGCCGCTGGCGCCCGCAGCCCCCACCGGCTGGGGCTTTGCCTGAAAGGGTTGGAGGGAGGGAAGGAACTGAGACTGCGGGCCTGGCTGAGCCCCTCCCCCACAGCCGGGTCCTCCGCTCCCCTTCCCTGTCCCCAGTCCTGCACACAGTCCCAGGTTCTAGCCCCTGGCCTGGACTTTGCTGTCGGGCCCCCTCCCATGCCCATACCCACACCAGCCTTTCTCCCTGCATGTCCCCCCTCCACCTCTACCCTGCTGACCCCGCCCCGCCCCCCCACCCTGTTCTGCAATAAGGCCGCTCCCAGAGCCCTGTCCAGGCCCCTGCCTCTCCCTATGGCGCATTACCTGGGCCCTTGGGTGGGCAAGCTTGGAGGCTGGCCCCCTCCTCCTCCTCTTCCTCCTCCTCCTCCTCCTCCTCCTCTGGCCCCGGGGCCCCCAGGCCCTCGGCTTCGCCGCAGGCCCCCAGCCCCAGGTGGGCATCCCAGCTGTTACTGATGACCTCCTTCTCGCGGGGGCTCCAGTGCAGGGAGTAGGGGTGCTTCTGCCGAATGTGCCGCTTGATGGTGCTGAGCTTGAGGGTGGCCAGGGAGCTGCCGCACACCATGCACACCATGCCGTGCCGCGCGGGGTTGAAGTCCATCAGGTACTCCAGCCGCCAGTGGTCGTGGTAGTAGCGCCGGTGGTCGCGGCCCGGGATGCGGCTCTTGCCAGGCCTCGAGGCCCGGGCCTCGCAGTGGTCTGAGTATTTCCTGCCTGAGGATGCGGGTGCCCTAGCCCTAGACGAGGGCGGGGGGGCGCGCCCCCAGGACCCCAAGGCACCCCCTTCCAGCTGAAGATCTTGCCCTGAAGAAGGGGAAGGGGAGACAGTTTCTCAATCTCCGATTCCAGGGAGAGAACCCAGGGCTTTGATTCTGAAGCCTGAGAGAGAGGTGGGGGGCGGGGAGGGGCGTTCAGGGGGCAGGAAAGGGGTGGCAGCCGCCAAGGCAAGGGTGCAGGAGAGCAGGGCCCTTCACAAAGAGCGAGGACCCTTTAAGGGCGGAGCCAGAACAAAAGGATGCCAGGGCCAGCTTGGACTTTTTCAAAAAACCGAAGGTGAGGGCCAAGGAGGCAGCCGGCTCCATGAGGTGCCCTGCTTGGACGGCAGCCGTAGGGAGGCAGCCAGGAGAGCAGCAGGCGGGGGCGGTTACAGCCGGAGCGGAGAGGAACAAAGGGGGCATCCAGGGCTGTGCGTGCGTGTGCACAGGACCCCCCCCACCGCCCGCCCGCCCAGGGCCCCAGCCAGCAGGGCCCCACCCAGACTCCTCTCCCGTTTCCCAAGGATGCTGCAGCCGCCAGCCTCCCGAGGGTCTCACTCCAGGGCTGAGCCAAACACTGCCCTCTCCCCAGCCCCACCCCCCAGGAACAAAGCTGTCCACACCTCCGGGGACCTGGACTTGCCCGAGGCAGGATGGCAGGAGAGCCACCGGGGTGGCCACTGACGGTACTGCGGCAGGGAGTGTCCGCCGGCGCCCATTAAGACTCAGGATTTATTTTTTGCTCTGGCAGGGCGCCGGCCACTGCCCAGCAATCAGAAGGGCGGGCAGCCGGGAGGCCCCACTAACCAGAGGCGTTCTCTTTGCCAGACAGACAGCCGGAGCAGCCCCTACCGGCCCTCTTCTGGCTAGAAAACGGGCTGCCGGCCACACAGGCTGAAGGGCCAGCTCTGGGCATTTGCGCAGCAGAGATCCCAGAGTGGAGACAAAAGGCAGGATCAGAGAGGGAGGGCTCCCACCGCTGCTGGGGGCCGGGGGCTTCCTTTCAGCTTGTACACTGGCCTCGGCCAGAGACCTGGGTTCGAGTGCTGCCTTCACTGGTGACTTGCTAGGTGACCTCGGGCAGCGGTGTCGCCCTCTGGCACCGAGCCTCTTTGTCTGCACAGGCGCTGGGTAGCTATCTGGCGTCTAAGCATCCTTCCAGCCCGGGATCCGTGCCCCACTAAGGTGGACTGGCCCTTTAAGAGCCGAAAAAGAGGGAGGAGCTGAGATTCTTTTAAAAACAAAAGGGGCTGGGGAGTTCCTGGGAGGGGAGCGCAGAGGTGGGAGCGGCGGAGTCTCCCGAGCCGGGCAGGCCGGGGGTCCCAGGCGTGGACCTGGCGGCGAAGCAGGGGAGAACTGGCTCCGTGGAGGAGCGAACGAGGAGCTGGAGCTGGTCCCTCTGGGGCTGACGGATCGGGGCCCCGGGGAAGCAAATCCGAAGCGGAGGAGAGCGAGGACGCGCGGGCGGGAGGGGGCGTCTGCCTTTGTGGGCGAAGCCCCCTCGGCCAGCCCCGCGCGTCCCGGGGAGAAGGTGCGGCGCTCAGGGCGAGGCCCCGAGACGACAGGGGCAGCCCGGTTTCCAACAGCGGGGTCCCGAGCTCAGCTCCTCGGGGGGAAGCCCTCCAGGGGGACACGGGGTCTGGGCTGACTTTTAAGAGACAGCGGGCTAAGAAAAAGACCACCTGGGAGTCTGAAAGAGAAAGGGGCGGGGGCCGCAAGTCCACCAGCCTCGAGCCCCCCGCGGCGCGCCGGGCCCTGTGGGGCCCCTCGGGCCTGGCGCCCCCAAAGAGGGGCGCCGGCGACGGCCGCGGGGCCCTTTTACGGACGAGGGGACCCACCCCAGCCCCGCCGGCCGACCCCGGGAGCTGGGCGGGGGGCGCCCCCGCGAGCCCTGCAGCCGCGATCCGCGCCCGCCAGGTGGCGCCCCCGGCCGCCCTGCCCGCGTCCCCCCCTTTGTTCGGCGGCGGAGAGAGGGGCCCGGAGCCCGGAGCCGCAGCCCTCCCCTCCCCCCACGCCGGGGCCCCCGCCCGGGCCGCCGGCCCCAGCGCTTACCGCCATCGTCCTCCTCCGGGTCCGCGCCGCCGCTCGACCCGGCGGGCGGCAGCCGTCGGCCCCGTGCCGAGGCCACTGCTGGCCCGGGGCCGCCCCTGCCGCCGCCGCTCCGGCTCCGGTGGTCCCCGCCGGGCTCCATGCGCTGCGCTGCGGAGCGGGGCCCCGGGGCGGCGGGGCCGCGCGGCCGGCGGGGCCCGCGCGGGGCGCTCGGTGCGCGGGGCCCCGGGACGCGGGGCGCACGCACGGCGCGGCCGGCCGCACGGACGGCTGGCTGCTGGCTCGGCGGCGCGGGCTGGACCGGGGTGGGGATTCCTGTCTGGGGCCCCTGGGGCTCCTTTAAGGGCTCCTGGGTAAATTTAAAGGGGCCGCGCGCTATTTCCTCCTGCCAGCTCGCGGGGGGCTGGGGGCGAAAGGCGCGAGGCGAGGAGCCCGGCCGAGACTCCGCAGCCGGCGCCCGCTCCGGACGCCGGGAGCACGGACCTCGCGGGCCCGCGCCGCCGCCGTCGCCGCCGCCGCCCCTGGGGCTCCGGTCCCGGCTCCCCAAGGGTCGCCGAGGTGCCGAGGGGCGCCCGCGTCCGCTGCGAAGCGCTCGCGCCCGGACTCGGCTGGCAGCCACCGCCCCCTCGGGGCATCTCAGCGCTGGGCTCTCCGCATCTTCGCAGCGGGGACCGCCTGCTGGCGTGGCCGGGGTCCCCGCCCGGGGCTGCCTCCTCCGGCGCGAGCGGGGCGCGAGCTCGGAGCGGGCCCCGGGGCGGACGCGACTGGCAGGGGCCCCAGATGGCTGCGGCCCCGCCGAGAGGGTGGAGCCGCGGGGGCGGCCGCGCCCCCTCCCGCGGGAGCCGCCCGGAGCGCCGCGAGCTCCGGCTGCTCCATGGGAGGGGCGGGCGAGGCTCCCCGGGAGCCGGCCAGGGGGCGAGGGCGGCGGCTCGGGCGCGGGAGAGGAGCGCACGCGGACCCGCAGAGAGCCGGCTGCGCGGGGCCGGCCTGCGCGCCGAGGTGGCCCCGGGCTGGAAGCCGGGAGCTGGAGCGCGCGGCCGTGACTCAGGCTCCTGCCGCCGCGCCGGCCGGGGGCGCCTGGCGCGGCCCTTGACGCAGCCCAGATCCCCCGCCTGGCCCGCGGAAGCGAGGAACGGGGGTGCCGGGCACCTGGGGACGGGGGGCACCAGGGCGGGGAGGCGCTGGGCGGATCCCGGCTGCGGACCGTGGGGCGCCTCTGGGCCCCCCGGCCCCCGGCGCGGGGAGCAGGGACCCCTAGCTCGGCGGGGGCCGCGGCAGCCCGGGGGGTCCGCCTCTGAGGACCGGCTGGAGGAGCAGGTGCCGGCCGCGCCTGTGGTTGCCCGCCCACAACAAAGGCGATTCCTGGAGAGCCAAATTACAGGGTGCGGAGGCCATGCAGGGTCGTTATCCAGGGGTGGGTTTTCTCCTCGCTGGGAGCTGCCCAGCGGTCCGTTAGAGACGCGGCCGCTCCCTCGACACCTACTGTGCGCCGGCTTGCAGGCGCCGGGCAGCCTTAACGCTCGGCGAGCGAAGGAGACAGTGACAGCTCTGTGGGAGCCACGGGTAGTCCTACGGAACGGCCCCCCAAAGTGATGGTGACCAGGGGACAGGAGCGGAGATTCTGTCACTGTTGGAGATGTCCCATCTCTACAGCAGTCCCCATAGCGTACCTGGGAGAGACATCTCTGGGGAAACTGAGTCTGTGTGCCCACTTGGGGGACACGGGCCCTGGTGCTGGTGGGGTGCCAGAGGGGGCGGAGAGATGGGGCATTGCTGGGTTCAGGGGACACAAAGAGAGAATAAGACTCAGACCTGGCCTTCACACGTTTCTGTGTGTGGCTGAAAAAAAAAAAATCTATCCAATGCCCCAAGATGAAAGAAGCCGTTGGCTCCAGGGCGAA
This sequence comes from Oryctolagus cuniculus, assembly GCF_964237555.1. Lineage (NCBI taxonomy): Eukaryota > Metazoa > Chordata > Mammalia > Lagomorpha > Leporidae > Oryctolagus > Oryctolagus cuniculus. The sequence goes on along the minus strand of NC_091432.1, from coordinate 7,425,408 downwards.
GGGCCTTGGTCCGCAGCTGGGTTCAGGCGTGCGTTACTGAGCAAGCCACGCTCTGGGCCAGCGCTGTGAGACGCTGGGCGGCCCTGCTGCTCTCCCTCTGCCTATACCGAGGGTAATTTTGTTTGCTCCCCAGAAAATCAAAGCTACCTGGAGCCATTTTTAACCACCTCCTCCTCCGCCTACTGGCCCGCATCCTGCACAGCCCGGTCACCACTCCAAGCTGCAAGTCCGCTCCCCAGCCTGGTCCTCGCGGTCGGATGAAGAAATGGACGCTCACGGCGGCGGGAGCCTCGCCCAGGACCCTGCCGCTATGTAGTTCCGCGTGCACTGGGCTGGGGGTGCGGAGGCTGACCACAAACTCCAGGGGAGCCATGGCCCCCTTCGAAGGAGCTACGACCCCACCGTGGGAAAGGGGAACCAATTGCAACCAGGGCTGCTCCTAACTGCCACGGGCCTTGGGTACTTGTGCCTCCCCCGGCTTCTTCCTCTATTTAAAACAAATAATAATTTAATAGATTTTTATTTCTTTTTCTTTTTTATTATTATTATTTTTTTGACAGGCAGAGTGGACAGTGAGAGACAGAAAGGTCTTCCTTTTCTGTTGGTTCACCCCACAATGGCTGCCGCGGGCCGGCGCACCGCACTGATCAGGAGCCAGGTGCTTCTCCTGGTCTCCCATGGGGTGCAGGGCCCAAGCACTTGGGCCATCCTCCACTGCACTCCCGGGCCACAGCAGAGAGCTGGCCTGGAAGAGGGGCAACTGGGACAGAATCCGGCACCCCGACCGGGACTAGAACCCCAGTGTGCCGGCACTGCAGGTGGAGGATTAGCCTATTGAGCCGCGGAGCCGGCCAAGATTTTTATTTCTGACATAAGAAAAAAACATATTCCTTGACGCTGAAAGTTCAGTTTCTCCTCACCCCCCACTTTGAAAATAAATGAGGGGGCCAGTGCTGTGGCGCAGCAGGTTAATGCCCTGGCCTGAAGCGCCAGCATCCCATATGGGTGCCAGTTCGAGACCTGGCTGCTCCACTTCCCATCCAGCTCTCTGCTATGGCTTGGGAAAGCAGTAGAAGATGGCCCAAGTCCTTGGGCCCCTGCACCCATGTTAGAAACCCGGAGGAAGCTCCTGGCTCCTGGCTTTGGATCAGCGCAGCTCCGGCATTCCAGCCAATTGGGAGTGAACCATCAGATGGAAGACCTCTCTCTCTCTCTCTGCCTCAGGGGCCGGGGGAAGGACCGCCCAGCCAGAGGGGACTTCCTGGGGAAGGCAGGGCTTGAACAAGTCCTGGCCCACCCCGAGGTGTCGCCAGCTCTGGGTGCAGGAGAGTTCCCGGGAAGAGAGACAGAAGCAGACGTGGCAATGAGCAGGGACCAAGCCCTCGGGGCCAAGCCAAGGGCTGAGTGTGAGCTGAAGGCTCTGGAAGTGCCTGGCATTGTGAACCCCAGGAGGCAGGACGGGAAGGACTGTAGCAAGGACCTGCCGGGAGGCACCAGCAGCAGGGCCAGGAGATGGGAGCAAGCACCAGGAGCCTGGCCACACACAGCCACCCAGGGACGGGGACGGGGCAGTCGGAGGATGACACCCTCACTGGGGCCGCCCTCCCAGCTGTGCACCCTAGCATCCTCCATCCTCCGCCAGAAGGGACAGCCCGCCATGCCCAGAAGCTACTTCTCAGCCCAGTGCTGCGTGCACCTGAGAGCTGGTCCAGCCGGGGCAGGGGGGGGGGGCCCTTCTGACACACAGGCCCCAGGCCTCCTTAGAGTGGTCCTGGCCTGAGCCCAGGTGAGAAGGTTGACACCACGGGCCCTGGGGCCTGACTGCTCCAGCCAGGCTGCATTAGCGAGAAGAGGCTCGCTTCGTTCTGTCTGCCAAAGGCCTTCTGGGGGCAGAGTGCAGGGTGCGGTGGGGCGTGGAGTGGTGTGTGCCGGGCTGGCAGGGAGTGCACGCGGGTCTGTGTGCCTCTGAGCAAGCCCCAGGACTCAGACAGGGGACTCCACCCTAAGTCCCTAATCTAATCTGAGCGCTCTCCAAAGGCCCTGGTCTGGGAACCCAGCCCAGTGGGACCCAGAATGCCTGGCCTCCTCCCTCCCGGTCCCTGACTCAGGTTCTTAGTCCTCTGTCTGGCGTCTGCAGGGGCAGAACTGCAGGCTTCCTAGGGTCACTGAGCCCCCCACGGGGGGGGGGGGGCAGCTTCCTCTAGCGCTTCAGGGGCTTCCTGGGCAGTCCTATCAAAGGCATGGCCTCTGGGCGGGCGCCTTCTGCAGCAAGTCCCAGCGGCTCCACTTCCCATCCAGCTCTCTGCTGTGGCCTGGGGAAGCAGCGGAAGACGGCCCAAGTGCTTGGGCCCCTGCACCCGCGTGGGAGACCTGGAAGAAGCTCCTGGCTCCTGGCTTCAGTCTGGCCCGGCTCCAACCATTGTGGCCATATGGGGAATGAACCAGCAGATGGAAGACCTCTCTCTCTATTCCCCCACCCCTTAACTCTGCCTCTCACATAAATAAATAAATCCTTTTAAAAAAATTGTTTATTTAGGGCCGGCGCCGTGGCTCACTTGGTTAATCCTCCACCTGCGGCACCAGCATCCCATCTGGGATCCAGGTTCTAGTCCTGGTTGCTCCTCTTCCAGTCCAGCTCTCTGCTGTGGCCCGGGAGGGCAGTGGAGGATGGCCCAAGTGCTTGGGCCCTGCACCCGCATGGGAGACCAGGAAGAAGCACCTGGCCCCTGGCTTCAGATGGGTGCAGCACGCCGGCTGTAGCAGCCATTTCGGGGGGGTGAACCAACAGAAGGAAGACCTTTCTTTCTGTCTCTCACCATCTATTTCTCTACCTGTCAAATAAATAAAAAATGGTTTATTCAAAAGGTAGAGAGAACAACAGAGACTGAGAAAGACAGAGAGATACAGAGATCTTCCATCTGCTGGTTCAATCTCCAAATGCCCACCACAGCTGGGGCTGGGCCGGACTCAAGCCAGGAGCCTGGGACTCCATCCTGTTCTCCCACATGGGTGGCAGGGGCCCAAGTTCTCGAGCCATCACTGCTGCCTCCCAGGGTGTTCTCAGGGTGTGCATTAGCAGGAAGCTGGAGCAGAGAAGTGAACCCAGGAACTCTGATATGGAATGTGGGCCTCTTCAGTTTACAAGGGCTGAACCCTGTTTTGCTTCATTTATTTATTGGAGAGACACACCTGCTCCTTCACTCCCCAAATGCCCATTCCGGCCAGACCTGAGGGGGCTGAAGCAGGGAGCCGGGCACTCCGTCCAGGCCTCCTGCGCGGGGGCAGGAGCTCCACGAGCAGTACCGCTGCCTCTCAGGCCGCACTGGCGGGCGGCTGGAGTCAGGAGCCAGCGCTGGGAGTGGAGCTGGGGACTCCGGCGTGGGCACAGGCATCCTTACGGCCAGGCCAGACGCCCCTCTCCCCCACCCTGCTCAGGGTCTGTGAAGCATACCGGTTGTAAGCGCAGCCTTCCAGCGTTCTGCAGAGAACCGAACTCTGCCGGAGACGGGAGGCAGCAATCAGAGCCACAGCCCGTGAGTGGCAAGGGGACTTTCCGTGTAGACTGCAAATTCAACTGTCCTCGTAAGCTTCAGTTCCAAACCTCAAGATCGTCTCCAGCTGTCAGCCCCGGCTTCCAACTTTGTATACGTGTGTCGGGGGAGAGGGAGTGGGATTTCGTTGTAGGCTTTTTTCTTAAACCATTTGTGTTTGTTTATTTGAGAGGTGGAGAGACAGACAGAAAGAGCCTCCACCTGCCGGCTCACTCCCCAAATACCTCCACGGGCCTGCAGCAGCGGAGCCGGAAGGAGCTAACGCAGAGCCTGGAGCTCACTCACTCGAGCCATCACTGCCTCCTAGCGTCTGAATGGTTGGGAGCTAGAGCCAGATGTCGAAGGCAGGTGCTCTGATGTGGGTGTGGGCATCTTAACACTAGGCTAAATACCCACTCCCCGGGTTTGCATTTTTAAAATTTTTTTAATGTTTGTTAATTTATTTTCTGCGCTGGCTTTGTGGCGCAGGGGACTAAGACACCACTTGCAATGCCAACATCCTTTATGAGCACCAATTCAAGTCCCGGCTGCTCCACTTCCTTTTTTATTATTATTATTTTTTAACAGACAGAGTAGACAGTGAAAAAGAGACAGAGAGAAAGGTCTTCCTTTGCCGTTGGTTCACCCCCCCGACACACAATGGCCGCTGCGGCCAGCATGCTACGGCCGGCACACCGCGCTGATCCGAAGCCAGGAGCCAGGTGCTTCCTCCTGGTCTCCTGCAGGTCCCAAGCACTTGGGCCATCCTCCACTGCACTCCTGGGCCACAGCAGAGAGCTGGCCTGGAAGAGGGGCAACCGGGACAGAATCCGGAGCCCCGACTGGGACTAGAACCCGGTGTGCCGGCGCCACAGGCAGAGGATTAGCCTAGTGAGCTGCGGCGCCAGCCCTGGCTGTTCCACTTCCAATTCAGCTCCCTGCTAATGCCCCTGGGAAAGCACAGAAGATTCCCAAGTGTTTGGGCCCCTGCCACCCTCATGGGAGACCCTGATGGATGCCTGGCTCCTGGCTCCAGCCTGTAACCCAGCCTGGTTGTTGTGGACATTTGGGGCATGAATCAGCGGATGGAAGATCTCCCTCTCTCCGTCTCTCCCTCTTTCTCTGTAGCTCTGCCTTTCAAATAAATGAATAAACCTTAAATATACATAGTAATTTATTTTCATTTTCTTTGAAAGGCAAAGAGAGATACCAAGAGAAATCTTCCACCCACTGGTTCACTTCCCAAATGCACACAACAGCTAGGGCTGGGCCAGCCTGCAGCCTGCAGCCAGGCGCCCCGTCCAGGTCTCTGACATGGTGCTGGTGCTGGTGCTTCGGCGATCACCTGCTGCCTCCTTGGGCGTCCATCAGCAGGAGGCTGGATCAGATGAGAGCAGCCGGGACCCAAACCAGGACCGCCAACGTGGGACGCAGACATTCCACGCATAACTTAACCGTCGTGCCAAACCCCGGCTCCCACCTTTTGCTTTTAGAGAACAAAAAACTGGTAAGCTGGTGGCCAGCGTGTTCCATGCAGGTGAGCAGGAAGTGACGTACCAGGAGGGCCACAGAGGAGAAAGACGCCACGTGTCCAAAACACAGCCAGCAGCTGGTGAAGAGAAGACTCAACCCCCCCACCCCGTCTTTCCCCAAATCCCAGACACTTAAAAATGCTTTTTTAAAAAATTGTGAACTAGCCGGCGCCGCGGCTCACTAGGCTAATCCTCCGCCTTGCGGCCCCGGCACACCGGGTTCTAGTCCCGGTTGGGGCGCCGGATTCTGTCCCGGTTGCCCCTCTTCCAGGCCAGCTCTCTGCTGTGGCCAGGGAGTGCAGTGGAGGATGGCCCAAGTGCTTGGGCCCTGCACCCCATGGGAGACCAGGAGAAGCACCTGGCTCCTGCCATCGGATCAGCGCGGTGCACTGGCCCCGGCGGCCATTGGAGGGTGAACCAACGGCAAAGGAAGACCTTTCTCTCTGTCTCTCTCTCTCACTGTCCACTCTGCCTGTCAAAAAAAAAAAAAAAAAAAATGTGAACTATTCAAACGTACAGGGAACAAAGCTACGGCTGTGAATGTATGTACACTCAGAACTCTCTGCTTCACAAAGCGAAACACCGTGACACAGGTGCTGCTGAGCACTTTCTAGGAAAGGCAGCTACATGCCTCCTCCCCCCCCCCAGTTACCCCTCCCCCGCAGTTCTGACACCCGCAGCCCACACAGCCAGCAGCAGCGAGAACCAGTCATTTTTGATGGTTTTTTAAAACGTATTTATTTGAGAGGCAGAAAGAGCTCTCCTCTGGTGCTCGCTCCTCAAATGCTGAGAAAAAAAATGAAGCGAGCGCTGGGAACCCAGTCTGGGTCTCCCACGTGGGCGATGGGAACCCAGTCTCTCGCGCCTTTTCGGCTCCTCCCCAGGGCCTGCATCAGCAGCAAGCTGGGGTCAGGAGCTGGGGCCAGGCACTCTGATCCGGGATGTGGCGTCAGCCACTAGGATAAACAACCACCCAGGAAACCTCCGTGTTTTCCAGCTCGAAATAAATGGCCTCGCTCGATAGAATCGTGGAACTTTATCATCTCCTGCTTCCAGTCTTCGCTCTTTTTTGTTTGTTTGTTAAGATTTATTTATTTAGGCCGGCACCGCGGCTCACTAGGCTAATCCTCCGCTTAGCGGCGCCGGCACACCAGGTTCTAGTCCCGGTTGGGGCGCCGGATTCTGTCCCGGTTGCCCCTCTTCCAGGCCAGCTCTCTGCTGTGGCCCGGGAGTGCAGTGGAGGATGGCCCAGGTGCTTGGGCCCTGCACCCCATGGGAGACCAGGAAAAGCACCTGGCTCCTGGCTCCTGCCATCAGATCAGCGCGGTGCACCGGCCGCAGCGCGCCAGCCGCGGCGGCCATTGGAGGGTGAACCAACGGCAAAGGAAGACCTTTCTCTCTGTCTCTCTCTCTCTCACTGTCCACTCTGCCTGTCAAAAAAAAATAAAAATAAAAATAAATTTTAAAAAAAGATTTATTTATTTATTTGAAAGGCAGAGTTACAGAGAGAAAAGACAGAAAGGTCTTCCACCCGCTGGTTCACTCCCCAAATGGCCACTATGGTCAGGGCTGGGCTGATCTGAAACCAGGAGCCTGGAGTCTCCTCCAGGTCTCCCACGTGGGTGCAGGGGCCCAAGCACTTGGCTCATCTGCCGCTGCCCTCCCAGGCCACAGCAGAGAGCTGGATGGGAAGTGGAGCGGCTGGGACTAGAACCGGCGCCTGCACAGTACCAGCTTAACCTGCTACACCACAGCCCCGGCCCCAGGATAAATCTCCCCGGGCACAGGGGGCCTGAGTCCCCCGCAGTGAAGAGAGACACAGGTGTGTCCGAAGTGCTCCCGGGCCTGGACTGGGAGGGCAGCGCCCACCTCCTGGTTCTGGGGACAACTGCAGGATGGTCTCAGCATCTCACCATCTGCCCCCAGATGATGTCACCCCTTACTCCAGCCCCGCCCCGCGCCCCCCTTCGGCCAGGCCTCTCTGCAGCGGCTCCCCACCTCCACGCTCCCAAAGCCCTCGGGACGCACGCAGAGCCAGCTTCTCCAGCGGCGGGAACTAAATCCCAAGTCCAGCTCTCCTCCTGGAGGGGTCAGCGCCCCCGGCCCCGCGAGCTGAGCTGAGTGGTTGCAATAAGAGAGGAATGCAGACCGGAAATGGCAGCTGCCAAGCCCCCGAGCCAGATGCCAGGAGCCCGGCGGGGGCACGGGGCGGGGGGGGGGGGCCACCTCCTGGGCCCTCCAGTCTGCCCCTCACGGCCCTTCCCTGAAACGGCCCCCTCCCCACTAAGCGAGCGCCCCAACCCCCCGCATTCCGGCACAGGAGCCCGCACTGCCCTTGGCTGCCCAGTGTGCCTAGCCGGAGCCTGGGGGGGCGGGTACCCTGCACAGCCCGCTGACCCCTGCCCGTCGCTCATCATGCGTCCTGCTCCTGAGTGCCCTGGGACAACCCTCTCCTTCCAACACACCCCGCTTTCCACGTCCTCGAATTAATACAACAGAAAGCACCTACTATGCGCCAGCACTGACTGTGAGACAAAGCAGACAGAACGCAGTCGGGAAACCGATCCAAGGCTCAGAACAAGCGGTTCCCACCGTCCAGGAAAAGAAATCGGTGGCCAGCGAGGAGCCGCTCGGCTCTGCCTGCAGTCACGGAGGGCAGTCCCAGGTGACCTGGTCGGGAAAGACTGGGGTGGGAGTGGGAGGAGAAGGGGGCCACACAGCTGCGGATGAACCAATTAGTGGATCCATACGGAAGGCAGTTCGGCCAACTCTATTTAAATCTTTAAATGTGCCTATTCCCGGGGCCAGTGTTGTGGTGGCCGAGTGCAGCCACCCCCAGGGGAGCATATTTGACCTAAAGTTTGTTTTTTAGACTTATTTATGTGAGAGAAACAAAGAGAAAGAGATCTTCCATCGGCTGGCTCACTCCCCAAATGAAGCCAGGAGCTTCTTCCAGGTCTCCCACGTGGGTGCAGGGGCCCAGGCACTTGGGCCATCTTCTACTGTTTTCCCAGGCCATCAGCAGAGAGCTGGGTTGGAAGTGGAGCATCTGGGACCCAAACCGACGCCCATACTGGCACTGTAGGCGGAGGTTTTACCCGCTACACCACAGCGCCAGCGCCAAAAATATTTTTAAAATGATGAGAAAGGTGGAGAGTAAGGATGATCTTTAAAACACAGGGCTAGGGGCTGATGCTGTGACGTAGTGGGCTAAGCCTCCGCCTGTGGTGCTGGCATCCCATATGGGCATCAGTTCGAGTCCTGGCTGCTCCTCTTCCAATCCAGCTCCCTGCTATGGCCTGGGAAAGCAGTAGAAGATGGCCCAAGTCCTTGGGCTCCTGCACCTGTGTGGGAGACCCGGAAGAAGCTTCTGGCTCCTGGCTTCATTTGGGAGTTACACTCCCCAAATGTAACTCTGCCTCTCAAAAAAATAAATCTTTAAAAAAGTGATTGATTGATTGATTGATTTGAAAGGTCAGTTATACGGAGAGAGATCTTCCATCCACTGGTTTACTCCCCAAATGGCTGCAGTTGTCAGAGCGGGGCCAGTCTGAAGCCAGGAGCCAGGAGCCTCCTGCAGGTCCCCCACATGGGTGTAGGAGCCCAAGCACTTGGGCCATCCCCTACTGAATTTCCAGGCACATTAGCAGGGAGCTAGATTGGAGGTGGAGCAGCTGATGAAAGATCTCTCTCTCAGGGCCGGCACCGTGGCTAACTTAGTCCTCCGCCTGTGGTGCTGGCATCCCATATGGGCGCCGGCTTCTAGTCCCAGTTGCCCCTCTTCCAGTCCAGCTCTCTGCTGTGGCCCAGGAAGGCAGTGGAGGATGGCCCACATGCTTGGGCTCCTGCACCCACATGGGAGACCAGGAGGAAGCACCTGGCTCCTGCTTTTGGATCAGCGCAGCGCCGGCTGTAGCGGCCATTAGTGGAGTGAACCAACGGAAGGAAGGCCTTTCTTTCTCACTGTCTGTAACTACCTGTCAAGTAAAAAAAAAGAAGATCTCTCTCTCTCCCTTTCTCGCTCTCTCTCTCTCTCTCTCTCTCTCTCTCTGTAACTCTGCATTTCAAATAGAAAAATAAAACTTAATTTAAAAAATTTGACATCAATTGAACTGTAAGAGCAGTGACGTCACAAGGCAAACCTCTGAGTTCTAAACTGCAGAGGCAGGAAGCCCCCAGGGAAGCCCCTGGGAAAGGGTGCAGGAGTGACAGGGTCCCAGGCAAGCCCCTCACCCTGGGGAGCTTTCCCAGGAACTACCCCCACCCCCACCCCCCAAGTGGTCCCAGCAGGCAGCCGGCAGCCAGTCCACAGACGTCTGTTCTCAGAAACCTCTGACCTCAGGAGAAACTGTTTACCCAAGCCCCAAACTCCTGGGGTTCTATCAGATCTTGATCTGGGGGGTGGCGGGGACAGGTCACCCCATCCTCCTGGGAGCCTCCACGAGGGAGAAGGGCACACCGCTGTCCAGGCCTCTCCAGTGTCCAGTCCACATAAGGGGAGTCAGGGAAGGCAGAGGAGCCCTTGTGAGGTTCAACGCCCAGGACACAAGCTCACCAAATCCCTGTAGCCCTCCATGCCCTACGCCACGGGACAACGGCCTGGTCCCGGTAGGTTATGTCCTGCTACCAAGCCAGGATCGCAAACATGCAGAGAGAGTCTAAAAAACAAAAGGACGGAGCAAGCACCCAGCCCGCTCCGATGGCAGGGACTTTGGGCTTAGAAGACGGAGCATCCATGATCACCATGCCAAGGGCCGTACTGGGCGAAGCGGAGCAACAGATGAGACGCGGAAGCGCCAAGAACTGAAAAGAAATAGGGGAGATCAAACGCCCGCAGCAGGAGGGAGGGGGCTTTGCTGGGCTCCTTAGCCGGGCGCAGCCAAGGAACACGCAGGGCGCAGGCGTGGGAGACGAAGAACGCAAGCGTGGGAGACGCAGGGCGCAGCCGTGGACCACGTAGGGCACAGTTAGGGAACACGCAGGGCATCGCCCCGGGAGATGCAGGGCGCAGCCGTGGACCACGCAGGGTGCAGCCGCGAGACGCAGGGCGCAGCCGTGGACCACGCAGGGCGCCACCGCGGGAGACGCCGGTGGGGCCCTCAGGAGACACCTGTTAAACGGAAAAGCAAAGGGAACAAGACGGGGACAAAGAAGAGCGGACCCAAGAGCTGTAGGACCGTGGTCACAACCGTGACACGAAGGGAAGAAACGGGAATGGTTGAATCAGCAATGAGAGGATTCCCAAAACTAACCTCAGACAGCGAGGCGTAGACCAGGGAGCTCGGAGAGCATGCAGGAGAAAGGCCGGAAAACGACGCTGAGCCGCGTCGCACTCAGGCTACAGAAAATCTAGGATAAAGAAGCTTCCCCAGCGCTGTGGCATAGCCGGTGAAGCCGCCACCTGCAGTGCCAGCATCCCATATGGCCGCCGGATCGAGTCCCGGCTGCTCCACTTCCGATCCAGCTCTGTTATGGCCTGGGAAAGCAGTGGACGATGGCCCAAGTGCTTGGGTCCCTGCACCCACGTGGGAGACCCGGAAGGAGCGCCTGGCTCCTGGCTTCTGCCTGGCCTGTCCTTGGCTGTTTCAGCCGTCTGGGGAGTAAACCAACAGATGGAAAATCTCACTCTGCCTCTCCCCTCCTCTCTGTCACTCTGCCTTTCAAATAAATAATACCCCTCAGGAACTATGCAAATAAGACAGTGGAGTAACATTTAAAACATGGAGAGAATAAAAAACTTGGCTGCCTAGAAGTCTGCACCTTGTGAGCGCGTCCGTCAAAAGGAAAGGAGCAATAAAGACTTTCTGAGAAAACAGAGGGAACTGGCGCTAGCAGGCCCGCGTCGCACGGAAAGGTCAGAAGTTCTTTAACGAGATGGAAAGTGGTCAGAAGCTCAGATCTACATAAAAAGACAAAAAAAAAAAAATCAACACTGAAGAAGGGATAAGTAAAGGCGAAATAAAAGCTTGTGTTTTTCCTAGTGTTTTTTGACCAAGGGAGGGGGCACGTGCAGGCCCCGCTACCACAAATCCCGCAGCCGCGTTTCCCACGTCTGGGGGACTTGCAGTGGTCAGCACATCTGGAGCGCGGCGGGCGAGCCCCCCGCCGGGGACGCCACCATCCTGATCCTGGTGTCTCCCCTGCCGGGTGAGTGATGGTTTTCTTTCTCTTAACTGAGCTAACAGACGGTTTTGCTCAAAATAATAATAGCAACAGTCTAGTTGATTACATTTGCCTTGCCGGGAAGAGTCAAACACGTATTGGTGTAGGTGCTTACACAGCAGCATGAATGAGCTGAACGGACCACGACGCAAGGGATGAAAGAGTCGAATTGGGGTGATTTTGTTATTGTAAAGTGTGAGCACTGCTTGGGAGGCAGTATGGTATTATTTGAAAGGGGACTTGGATCCATTATAAATGTATATATTTTTTTAAAGATTTATTTATTCATTGGAAAGGCAGAGTTACAGAGAGGCAGAGGCAGAGAGAGAGAGAGAGGTCTTCCATCCACTGGTTCACTCCCCAGATGGCTGAAACAGCTGGAATTGAGCCAATCTGAAGCCAGGAGCCAGGAGCTTCTTCCAGGTCTTCCACACGGGTGCAGGGGCCCAAGGACTTGGGCCATCTTCTATTGCTTTCTCAAGCCATAGCAGACAGCTGGATCAGAAGAGGAGCAGCTGGGACTGGAACTGGTGCCCATATGGGATGCTGGCACTGCAGGCAGCAACTTTAACCACTACGCCATGGTGCTGGCCCCCACCGTAAATGTATATTGCAAAATTTAGGACAACCACTAAAGAATATTTTTTAAAATATTTTTTAAAGAATATTTTTTTAAAAAAACACAGATGCAGGCCGGCGCCGCGGCTCACTAGGCTAATCCTCCGCCTTGCGGCGCCAGCACACCAGGTTCTAGTCCTGGTCGGGGTGCCGGATTCTGTCCCGGTTGCCCCTCTTCCAGGCCAGCTCTCTGCTGTGGCCAGGGAGTGCAGTGGAGGATGGCCCAAGTGCTTGGGCCCTGCACCCCATGGGAGACCAGGGTAAGTATCCTGCCATCGGATCAGCGCGCCGGCTGCGGCGGCCATTGGAGGGTGAACCAACGGTAAAGGAAGACCTTTCTCTCTGTCTCTCTCTCTCACTGTCCACTCTGCCTGTAAAAAACAAACAAACAAACAAAAAACATAGATGCATAAGGGATATTCAAAGAAAGAGGACAAGGGGCTGTGGCTGTGGTGTAGTAGGTTAATCCTCTGCCTGCAGCCCAGGCATCCTGTATGGGCTCTGAATCGAGTCTCGACTGCTCCACTTCCAATCTGCCTCCCTGCTATGGTCTGGGAAAGCAGTAGAAGATGGCCCAAGTGCTTGGGCCCCTGCAGCCTCATGGCAGACCCTGAAGAAGCTCCTGGATCCTGGCTTCAGATTGACCCAGCTCTGGCCATTATAGCCAATTGGGGAGTGAAGCAGTGGATGGAATATCTCTCTCTCTGTCTCTCCCTCTCTCTGTAACCCTACTTCTCAAATAAATAAATAAATCTTAAAAAAAGGAAAAAATTGAATAATATAAGTTACTCAAAGCTATGAAAGGCAATAACTCTGACTTCCAAATTAATAAATAAATCTTTAAAAAAATAGAAACAAGCCTTGTCTAAATAAGATTGAAGTCAGTGAACTCAAAAGGCTTCCATAGCCTTGGCAACTCATGACTAGAGCCTAGGGTGATTACTGATGCCATAAACAAGAGTGTCAATTTGTCAAGTCAACAACAGGAGTCACTGTGCACTTACTCCCCATGTAGGATCTCTGTCCTTAATGTGTTGTTCAATGTGAATTAATGCTATAACTAGTCCTGAAACAGTATTTTACACTTTATGTTCTATGTGGGTGCAAACTGATGAAATCTTTACTTAATGTATGCTAAATTGATCTTCTGTACATAAAGGTAATTGAAAATGAATCTTGATGTGAATGGAATGGGAGAGGGAGCGGGAGATGGGAGGGGTGCGGTTGGGAGGGAAGTTATGGGGGGGAAGCCATTGTAATCCATAAACTGTACTTTGGAAATTTGTATTTACTAAATAAAATAAAAGTTAAAAAAAAAAGTAAACTGAAAGTAGATCATTGTAAAATAAAGAAAGGGATTAGGAGAGGAAGGAGGAGAAAGAGTGGCACCATGGACTGGAGAGAAGGTAGTATGGGAAGAATCATTATGTTCCTAAATTTGTGTACATGAAATACATGAAATTTTTATATCTTAAATAAAATTAAAAATAACATGGAAAAACAAAAAAATAAAAATTACAAAAGTCTACCACAAAAAAGAATAGAAACACAGAACAAGGCCGATGGATGGAACACAGCAGCCAGCGTGGGAGACGTCCACCCAACCATGTCAGTGAGCACCTTGGACACGAGCGAGCTCTCTGGACCAGCTGAGTGGGCACTTGGCCTGCATCCCAGGTCAGAGTGCCAGGAATGAGTCCCAGACCCATTCCAGTTCCAGCTTCCAAATAGTGCACGTCCCGGGAGGCAGCTGGCGACGGCCCAGTTAGCTGGGTCCTGCAGCCCACATTCCACACCCAGACTGAGCTCCTGGCTCCTGGCTTCAGCCTGGCCCAGCCACAGCACTTACAAACCTTTGGGGAGTGAACCAGTGGATGGAAGACACCTCTCTCTCTCTCTCTCTCTCTCTGCCTGTCTCTGATTGTCTCTCTGCCTTTCAAATAATAATGATAGCAATAGCAATAATAACAATCATGCAAATGGTACAGAAGGATATACCATGCTAACACAAATCTAAAAAGCAGGAGTTGGATATATTACTTTCAGACTGAGGAGACTTCAGAGCAAGGAGAGTTATCGGGAATAAAGTGGGGCACTACCTAATGACAAGGGTCAGTTCCCTAAGAAGGCACAGTAATTATTCGTATGCACGTGCCTAACAGAGAAGCAGAATTCGTGAGGCAAAAACCAATAGAACTTCCAGGTGCGCTACCTGAATCCACTGTTCCGCTTAGAAGCTTCGGGACTCCCCCTGCCGGATCCAGCAGGCGGGTCGGCCACCCCTACCAGTGAGCACACAGTCGGACCCAACAGCGCGCGAGTTCGCGGATGAAACTGACGTCTGGGCACCACTTCAGCAAAAGCAGGGCATGCGTCCTGCCGAGGTTCACCAGGGACACGAACCAGTGCAGGCCACGTCCCAGGCCGCAAAGCACATCATAGCAGATGTAGAAGGCTAGAAATGTTGCTTCTAAGGAAGCTCGCATCCCACAGTGGAAGATAAGCAACTGACAGAGGTGGAAAAGTCCTTGGGAGATTAATGCACTTAAAAAAAAAGATTTATTTATTTATTAGAAAGTCAGAGTTACACAGAGAGAGGAGAGGCAGAGAGAGAGAGAGAGACAGACAGACAGACAGACAGAGGTCTTCCATCCGCTGGTTCACTCCCCAGATGGCTGCAACGGCTGGAGCTGCGCCGATCTGAAGCCAGGAGCTTCTTCCCGGTCTCCCATGCAGGTGTAGGGGCCCAAGAACTTGAGCCATCCTCCACTACTTTCCCAGGCCATAGCAGAGAACTGGATCGGAAGAGGAGCAGCCGGGACTTGAACCTGCACCCATATGGGATGCCAGCGCTTCAGGCCAGGGTGTTAACCCACTGCGCCACAGCACCGGCTTTGCACCAAACAATGCACTTCTCAACACCATGTGGATCACAGAAAATTTCCCAAGAAATTTTGTTTATTTTGAACTAAATGAAAATTAAAACACAACCCGTTGACATTTGTGGTATGCAAGAAGAGCAATGTTTACAGAAAATTGATTTGAATATTTCCAATATTTGAATATTGGAAAAGAAGAAAAACCTAAAATCATTAACATAGGCTTCCACGTTAGGCAGCTAGAAAAAAAAAGAGCAAATTAAAAACAAAATTAGTGAGGCTGACTGTGTGGAGCAGGCTAAGCCTCCACCTGCAGCGCCGGCATCTCATATGGACACTGGTTCAAGTCCCAGCTGCTCCTCTTCCGATCCAGCTCCCTGCGAATGGCCTGGGAAAGCAGTGGAAGACGACCCCTGCACCCTCATGGGAGACCCAGAAGAAGCTTCTGGCTCCTGGCTTCAGATCGGCCCAGCTCCAGCTTTGCGGTCATTTGGGGAGTGAACCAAGCTAACCACAAAAATGGCAGTGGCCACAAATTATTAACATCACAAACAAAAGAAGACCTGTCAGTGTAGATCCCTCGGGCATTAAAAGGCAGACAGGGGCAGGGCAGGCCTGTGGCAGGGCACAGTGCCTCCCATCTCAGAACACCTGTGTTCAATCCAGCTGTGCGCTGATGCCAGCTTCCTGCCAGTGCAGAACCTGGGAGGCCGCAGATGATGGTTCAAGCGCCTGGATTTCTGCCACCCACGCGGGGACAGGGTTAAGTTCCAGGCTCCTGGCTTTGGACTGGCCTAGTCCTTGCTATTATGGGCATTTGGTGGAGTGAGCCAGCAGATGGAAGAGCTAGCTCGCTCTCTGTCTCCCTCTGCCTTTCAAATAAATAAAAAATAAAATAAATTTTAAAATGTTAACGCTATGAAAATAACTTCATACTTAATGGAGAGAAACTCGAAGCTGTCCCTTTAAGATCAGGAAAATGTCAAGGACAGCCCTTCTTACCATGCCTTTTCAACATCATCCTGAAAGTCTTACTAAGACAATATGACAGGTCGGCGCCGCGGCTCAATAGGCTAATCCTCCACCTTGCGGCGCCGGCACACCGGGTTCTAGTCCCGGTTGGGGCAGTAGATTCTGTCCCGGTTGCCCCTCTTCCAGGCCAGCTCTCTGCTGTGGCCAGGGAGTACAGTGGAGGATGGCCCAGGTGCTTGGGCCCTGCACCCACATGGGAGACCAGGAGAAGCATCTGGCTCCTGCCTTCGGATCAGCGCAGCGCACCAGCCATAGCGGCCATTGGAGGGTGAACCAATGGTAAAGGAAGACCTTTCTCTCTCTCTCTGTCTCTCTCTCTCTCTCTCACTGTCCACTCTGCCTGTCAAAAAAAAAAAAAAAAAAGACAATATGACAAGACAAGTAAGAGTATATGAAGGGACTGGCACTGTGGCGTAGCAGGTTAAGCCTCCGCCTGCAACACCGGCTTCCTATATGGGCACCTGTTTGAGTTCCAGCTGCTCCACTTCCAATCCAGCTCCCTGCTAATGTGCTTGGGAAAGCGGTGGAGGGTGGCCTGAGTACCTGGGCCCTGCACCCACATGGGAGACCCAGAAAAGGCTCTTGGCTCCTGGCTTCAGATCTAGCCAGCCCCAGCTGTTGCAGCCATTTGGGGAGTAAACCAGTGGATGGAAGATTCTGTCTCTCTCTAAAAGATTTATTTATTTATTTGAAAGGCAGAGTTAGAGAGAGGCAGAGGCAGAGGCAGAGAGAGAGAGAGGTCATCCATCCACTGGTTCACTTCCCAGATGGCTGCAATGGCCGGAGCTGGGCTGATCCAAAACCAGGAGCCAGAAGCTTCTTCCAAGTCTCTCATGTGGGTGCAGGGGCCCAAGGACTTGGGCCATCTTCCACTGCTTTCCCAGGCCATAGCAGAGAGCTGGATTGGAAGTGGAGAAGCCAGGACTCAAACCAGAGCCCATATGGGGTGCTTGCGCTGCAGGCTGCGGCTTTACTGGCTATGCCACAGCACCAGCCTCTCTCTCTCTATATATATATATAGATAGATAGATAGATAGATAGATAGATAGATAGATATGTATGTATATATATATGTATATATATATATATATCTTAAAAAATGTCTAACACCGGGCCAGTGTTATGGTGTAGAGGGTAAAGCCACCGCCTGCAGTGCCAGAACCCCATATGGGCACTGGTTCGAATCCCAGCTCTCTGCTCCATCCTGGGAAAGCAGTAGAAGATGACCCAAGTTCTTGGGCCCCTGCACCCGTGTGGGAGACCCAGAGGAAGCTCCTGGCTCCTGGCTCCTGGCTTCTGGCTTTGGATAGGCACAGCTCTGGCTGTTGCAACTATCTGGGGTGTGAACCAGTGGATGGAAGACCTCTCTCTCTGTCTCTAACTCTCTCTGTAACTCTCTTTCAAATAAATAAAATAAATCTTTAAAAAAAATTTTAAAAAAGGGGGGCCGGCGCTGTGGCACAGCAGGTTAATGCCCTGGCCTGAAGCGCTGGCATCCTATATGGGTGCTAGTTCGAGACCCAGCTGCTCCACTTCCAGTCCAGCTCTCTGCTATGGCTTGGGAAGGCAGTGGAAGATGGCCCAAGTCTTGGCCCCTGCATCTGCTTGGGAGACCAGGAAGAAGCACCTGGCTCCTGGCTTCGGATCAGCCCACCTCCAGCCATTGCAGCCATCTGGGGAGTGAACCAGCGGATGGAAAACCTCTCTCTCTCTCTCTCTCTCTCTCTCTCTCTGCCTCTCCTTTCTCTGTGTAACTCTGACTTCCAAATAAACAATTAAATATTTTTTAAAAATTAAAAACAGTAGAGAACCTAAAAACTTCTAAGAGATAACAGGGAAAAATTTGGATGATCTCGAGTGAATGATTCCTTGATGGACATGGCACTAAAGGCAAGAAGGACTGATAAACTGGATTGCATTAGAATTAGAATCTCGTGCTCTATAAGATGCACTGTCAAGAGAACCAAAAGATGAGCCACAGACCAGAAGAGAATACTCACAGGGGGCGCTCGCAGCACCAGCATCCAATATGGGCACGGGTTCGAGTCCCGGCTGCTCTATTTGCAATCGAGCTCTCTGCTATGGCCTGGGAAAGCAGTGGAAGATGGCTCAAGTGCTTGGGCCCCTGCACCCGCACTGGAGCCCTGGAAGAAGCTCCTGGCTCCTGGCTTTAGATTGGCCCCGCTCTGGCTGTTGCAGCCATTTGCAGAGTGAGCCAGTGGACAGAAGATCTCTCTCTGTCTCTCCTCTCTGTCTGTAACTCTATCTCTCAAATAAATACATAAAATCTTTTAAGAAAAGAAAATACTTGCAGAATATATATCTGATAAAAAGCTATTATCCAAAGTAAATGAAGACACCCCCCATAAAACTTAATAATAAGAAAGCCAACCAATTAAACAGCATAACAGACACTTCACCAAAGAAGACAGACAGGGCAAATGAGAATGCAAAGAATGCTGCCTGTTACACATTATCAGGAAAATGATGACAAAGTCAAATGGCCATGAGATAAGACTGCGTCCTATCAGAATGGACAAAACACAGACACGGTGTGGAGCAACAGGAAGTCGCTGGTGGGAACGCAAAGCACACAGCCGTCTTGGAAGACCGCTTAGGCAGTGTCTTATAAAACTGGACGTATTTTACTGTTGCGATCCAGGAGTCACTCTCCATCATCTTGACCCACAGGAGCCGAGTAGGCAACCAGGGGGTCCTTCAGGAAAAGACAGAGTAGGTAAAGTGCAGCACATTCGGCAGTGGGACCTGGGCGGGCTAAAACGACGCAAGGTACCAAGCGTGAAAGGTGGGGACACTTGGAGCGCACAAGTGTTACCAAGCGGAGGGTTTAATCCAGACAGGCCGCAGACAGGGCCAGATCGTGTTGCTTCAGGCTAAGCTCCACCTGTGATGCTGCCACCCTGTATGGGCGCCGGTTCGAGTCCCGGCTGCTCCACTTCTGATCCAGGGCCCTGCTGCTGTGCCCGGGAAACAGCAGGTGGTCCAAGTCCCTGGGCTCCTGCCACCCTTGTGGGAGGCGCAGACAGGCTCCTGGCTTTGACCTGGCCCATCCCAGGCCCCTGCAGCCTTTTGGGGAATCGACCAGCAGGTGGGAGATCTCTCTCTTCTCTGTGGGTGTCACTCTGCCTTTCAAATAAACAAATACATTTTTAAATAATAAGTCTACAAACTATATGATGCCAACTATGTGATATTTTTGGAAAAGCTAAACTATGTAGACAATGAAAAGACAAGTAGTTGCCAGGGTTGGGGGGAAGGAAGGAGAGTGGGTGGGATACAGAGGACTTTTTTTTTTTTAAGGGAAGAGAGAGGAGTTTCTTTTTCTGTCTCATTTTTATTTATTTCAAAAACAGAACTAGAGAGAGATCTTCCATCTGCTGGTTCACTCCCCAAGTGGCCACAATGGATAGGGCTGGGCCAGACTGCAGCCAGGAGCTTCTTCCAAGTCGCCCATGTGTGTGCAGGGACCCACGCACTTGGGCCATCTTCTGCTGCTTTCCCAGGTGCATTAGCAGGGAACTGGATCAGAAGTGGAGCAGCCGAACTCAAGCCAGCACCCATATGGGATGCCCGCTTTGCAGACAGCAGCTTAACCTGCTACGCCACAGCGCCAGCCTCTGAAGACACCGAGAGCTGGGAAGTTACTCTATGTAACAGTGTAAGTGTGGAAACATGTCAGTATACATTTGCTCAAGCCCACAAAATGCATAAAACCAGGAGTGAACCGTGAGGTGAGCTATGATCTCTGGGTGACAATGAGGTATCATGTAGCTTCAGTGGCTGTGGCCAGGGGAGCACTGTGATGCAGGGTGCTGTGACAGAGGAGGCTATGCACGTACGGGGACGAGCTTGGCTGAAAAGTGTCTTCAGCCGGTGTCGCGGCTCACTAGGCTAATCCTCCACCTGCGGCACCAGCACCCCGGGTTCTAGTCCTGGTTGGGGCACCAGATGCTGTCCCGGTTGCTCCTCTTCTAGTCCAGCTCTCTGCTGTGGCCCGGGAGTGCAGTGGAAGATGGCCCAGGTCCTTGGGCCCTGTACCCCATGGGAGACCAGGAGGAAGCTCCTGGCTTCGAATCGGCACAGTGCGCTGGCCAATGGCAGCCATCTGGGGGGTGAACCAACGGAAGGAAGACCTTTCTCTCTGTCTCTTTCTCTCTCACTAACTTTGCCTGTCAAAAAAAAAAAAGTCTCTTCAGCTTCCTTTCTTTTTTTTAATTAAAGATTATTTATTTATTTGAAAGGTAGAGTAACAGAGGGAGAAACAGAGAAAAAGTTCTTCCATCCGATGGTTCACTCCCCAAATGGCTACAATGACCGGAGCTGCGCCGATCCAAAGCCGGGAACCAGGCGCTTTTTCCTGGTCTCCCATGTGGGTGCAGGGGCCCAACGACTTGGGCCATCTTCTACTGCTTTCCCAGGCCATAACAGAGAGCCAGATTGGAAGAGGGGCAGCCGGGACTAGAACCGGTGCCCATACGGGATGCCAGCGACACATGTGGAGGATTAACCCACTGCGCCACGGCACCAGCCCCCACCTTCCTTTCAACTTCGCTGCGAATTAAAAGCTGCTCTAAAAACAAAACAACAAAACAAAACTCTCTCTCTCTCTTTTTTAAGATTTATTGGGGCCGGCACTGTGGCATAGTGGTAAAGCCGCTGCCTGCAGTTCCGGCATCCCATGTGGGCACTGGTTCGAGTCCCGGCTGCTCCACTTCCGATCCAGCTCTCTGCTTTGGCCCAAGTGCTGGGGCCCCTGCTCCTGCATGGGAGACCTGGAAGATACTCCCGGCTCCTGCCCTCGGTTTGGTGCAACTCCGGCCGTTGCGGCCAATTGGGGAGTGAACCATCAGATGGAAGACCTCTCTCTCTCTTTGTGCCTCTGCCTCTCTGTAACTCTGACTTTGAAATAAATAGTCTTTAAAAAAAAAAAAAAAAAAAAAGGAGGAGAAGGAGAAGAAGAAGGAGGAGAGGAAGAGGAAGAAGAGGAAGAAGAAGCAATGATGATGAAGACTGTGGACAAGAAAGGCAGAGCGAGTAGACTTCTCTGGCCGGGGATCAGAGCTTACCAGGAAGCCACAGCAGTTAATACAGTGAGATGGGGGGGGGGGGGGCAGGGTGCAAATAGAGTATGGGATTTTGACAGATGGCCCACATGGCTCATCAGTGGAGCAAGGAGGAGGGAGGCGCTATCCAAAGCCTTGAGACGGAAAAGCTAACGGTACTTGTGATGAAGAGTTAAAATAGATCTCCCTCCCCCTCCCCCCTCCCCCTCCCCTCCCTCTCCCCTTTCCCCTCTCCCTCTCCCTCTCCCTCTCCCTCCCTCTCTCTCAGGTCACATAGAACAGCAACTCCATAAGGTAATAACTTAAATATCAACATAAAACAAAGCAGAAAAAAGTGAGCTTTTTGATGGGGTTTTATTTGCCGGTGCGTGTTTGGTGCAGTGAGTAAGACAGCCCGTGGAACGCCCACACTCCACGTCTGAGTGCCTGTTTCAAGCACTGGATCCATTCCTATCCGGCTTCCCGCTCTGTGCACCCGAGCCCTTGAGTCCCTCCACCCACATGGGAGACCTGGCTTCAGAGGCTCCTGGCTTCAGCCTGGTCAGCCTTGGGTGGCTGTTGCGGACATTTGGAGAGTGAACTAGAAGATGGAGGATCTCTATCCGTGTCCCTTTTCTCTCTTTCTCCATTACTCTGCCTTCCAAATAAATGAAAATAAATTTTTTTAAGAGCAAAATTTTATTTATTTTTATTTGGAAGGCAGGAAGACAGAGGAAGAGTTCCCATGTGCCACTTCACTCCCCAGATGCCCACAATGGCCAGCACTGGCCAGGCCCGGGCAGCGAGCCAGGGACTCGATCCAGGTCTCCCACATGGGTGGCAAGGACCCAAGTACTTGAGCCACCGCTACTGCCTCCTGAGGTCTGCACGAGCAGGAAGCTGGAGCCAGGAGCTGAAGCCCGTGTCAAACCCAGATTCTCCGACATGGGACGCGGGTATCTTACCCAGCATCCCAGCCACTAGGCCAAATTCCCACCCTACAACTCAACAATAAAAAGACAAACACCCAAATAAAAATGGGCAAAGGACTTGAATAGGTATTTCTCCAAAGAAAATATTCACACAGTCAATAAGCGTATGGAGAGAAGCTCAGCTTAGCGGGTAAGGCCACAGCTTGTGGCACCAGCAATGCGTGTTGGTGCGGGTTCAAGTCCTGGCTGCTCCATTTCTGATCTGGCTCTCTGCTGGTGTGCCTGGGAAAGCAGTGGAAGATGGCCCAAGTGCTTGGGCCCCTGCACCCATGTGGGAGACCCAGAAGAAGCTCCTGGCTCCTGGCTTCGGATCTGCCCAGCTCTGGCCATCACGGCCATTTGGAGAGTGAACTAGCAGATGGAAGATCTTCTTTCTCTTTAGGAAAAAACACACACACACACACACACAACGAGATACTGTTTTGTACACAGGATGGGTTTATTTATTTATTTATTTATTTATTTTTTGACAGAGTGGACAGTGAGAGAGAGAGACAGAGAGAAAGGTCTTCCTTTGCCATTGGTTCACCCTCCAATGGCCGCTGCGGTTGGCGCACCGCGCTGATCCAAAGTCAGGAGCCAGGAGCCAGGTGCTTCTCCTGGTCTCCCATGGGGTGCAGGGCCCAAGGACCTGGGCCATCCTCCACTGCACTCCCGGGCCACAGCAGAGAGCTGGCCTGGAAGAGGGGCAACCGGGACAGAATCCGGCGCCCCGACCAGGACTAGAACCTGGGGTGCCAGCGCAGCGGCACCGGCCCAGGATGGGTTTAAACATCAAATGGAAGCTGGCGCCACGGCTCACTAGGCTAATCCTCTGCCTGCGGCGCCAGCACACCGGGTTCTAGTCCCGGTCGGGGCGCCGGATTCTGTCCCGGTTGCCCCTCTTCCAGGCCAGCTCTCTGCTGTGGCCCGGGAGTGCAGTGGAGGATGGCCCAAGTGCTTGGGCCCTGCACCCCATGGGAGACCAGGAGAAGCACCTGGTTCCTGCCATCGGATCGGCGCGGTTCGCCAGCCGCAGTGCGCCAGCCGCAGCAGCCATTGGAGGGTGAACCAACGGCAAAGGAAGACCTTTCTCTCTGTCTCTCTCTCTCACTGTCCACTCTGCCTGTCAAAAAATTAAAAAAAATAAAAATAAAAAAAAAATAAAAAAAATCAAACAGCGTGGAGCAATTGGAATACTCAAACCTTGCTGGTAGGAATGTGAAAGGGCACAGCCGCCATGAAAACAACGTGGTGGTTTTCAGGAAGAACACGGAAATACCATATTCACAGCAATTCTGCTCCCAGGCGCATACCCAAAAGCAGTGACAGCGGGTGTGAAAAAAAAAAAAAAAAAAAAAAAGAAACACCTTATACTCAAATACACAGACAGCACTATTTACAGGGACCAAAAAGTAGAAAGAACCCACATGCCCATAAACTGATAAATGGAGAAATAAAATGTGGTTTATCTATAGAGTAGAGTGTTACTCGGTCATAAAATGAACGGTGCGTGGATGCACACCGCAGCATGCGTGACCCTGAGGGCGTGCTACATGTGAGAAGCCAGGCGTGAAAGGCTGTGTTGTGCGATTGCATCTGTATGGAACCCGCAGACAGGAACGCAGTGGTTGCCAGCAGCTGGGAGAGGTGTGGCCTGGGCTTTTCCTAGAGTGGAGAAAACCTTGTGGCCCTAATGCTGACAGCTGTCAAGCTGTAGGGGCCCCTGAATTGGGTTGTATCTTTTACAAATTTATTTAAATGACGGAGAGGTCGTATTCACTGGTTAACTCCCCAAATTTCCCTCCACAGACAAGGCTGAGCTGGATGGAAGCAGGGAGCTGGGGACTCCATTCAGGTGTCCCACTGGGACAGCAGGAATCCAGTGCGGCTACCCCGGGTCTGCTACCACGGCTGCCCCCCAGGTCTGCATTAGCAGGAAGCCGGAGTCAACAGCAGAAGCCAGGAATCGAACTTGGGCACTGCAGTGGGGGATGCGGGCGTCCTGTGTCTCAACTGCTGGGCCCGATGCCTGCCCCGTACTGTCTGTTTTTAAGTGTGGGTGTAACGTTATGTGCATTGTGCTGTAATTTGCAAAGAGGCACAGGTTGGGCGATTTAGCTTCTCCACACAGGCAGGTGGACAGGTTGGCCTCTGAGTCTGCCCCTCATGGTGTTACGAAGGCTGCTGCAGCGCTGTGCTTCTCAGCCTTACGTGACGTTGTTCAAAGGTGGAGAGAAGGGGGCGGAGCCTTCCCCTTGATGCTCTCACTCATTTTCTTCAGAGAAAAATCTTCCCCAGGAGGCTCCTGGCAGCCGGCTCCTCAGCTTGTCATGGCCGAGAGCCAGGTCACTTGCTGCCCCAGGAGCCGACCCTGCAAAGGCGGGGCGTTGTGGTGGTGCTTGGGTAACACCAGTGCACGCCCTCTCCTGAGGCTGAGCAGGGGGCTCCCCTTAGCACACTGCGGCCACACAGGACGGAGGCTGTTAGCAAGGAGGAAAGGGGACACGGCAGGGAAGCTATGTGGCACAGTGTTGAGCCCCTACTTGGGACACCTGCACCCCATATCAAAGGGTCTGGGTTCAAGTCCCGGCCCTGCTTCACATCCCAGCTTCTGGCTAATGTGCACCGTGGGGGGCAGCAGGGGATGGCTCCGGTAATCGGGCCCTGCCACTGACATGGGAGACCCGGATGGACCTCCGAGCTCCTGACCTCTGACCTTAGCCTGGCTCAGCTCCAGGGGTTGCATGCATTTGTGGAGTGAACCAGAAGATGGAAGATCTCTCTCTCTCTCTTTCTCCCTCTCCCTCTCCCTCTCCCTCTCTTTCTTTTTTCCTCTGTCATTCTGCCTTTCAAATAATAAATAAATGAATGGCCGGCGCCACGGCTCACTAGGCTAATCCTGCACCTTGTGGCGCCGGCACACCGGGTTCTAGTCCCGGTCGGGGCGCCGGAGTCTGTCCCGGTTGCCCCTCTTCCAGGCCAGCTCTCTGCTGTGGCCCGGGAGTGCAGTGGAGGATGGCCCAAGTGCTTGGGCCCTGCACCCCATGGGAGACCAGGAAAAGCACCTGGCTCCTGGCTCCTGCCATCGGATCAGTGCGGTGCACCAGCATTGGAGGGTGAACCAACAGCAAAGGAAGACCTTTCTCTCTGTCTGTCTCTCTCACTGTCCACTCTGCCTGTCAAAAAAAAAAAAAAAAAAGTAGTTTAAGTGGAGCAGCCCCACCTTCCAAGCTTCAGCGTGACGCGGGTCAGAGCTGGGCGTGCGGCCCAGCTGAGCCGGCAATGAGCGTCGCCCACTGGACAGGGTGCCGTCCCTGTGAGTCTGCTGAGGCACCAGCGTCAGCCTGCTGTCACTGTGCTGCTCTTCTCTGTCCCCAGAGAGTGGGTGCTGCCTGAAAAGGAAGTAGAGGTGGAGAAAGTGGCCTTCCCGGTCACGTCACGGGTCCTCCTGAACCGGGCTAGGCCTGAAGCCCACGCAGCCAGGCCTTTGCTGAGACGTGGGTCGGGACTCTCACTTGACTGCTTTTGTGCTCCGTTTCCAGGACCTGCAGGTGGAGAGTCTCATCTAACACAGGAGACAAGCAAGGGCCAGACCGGAGGGCTGGAATGTGAAGCCGAAGGTGTGAGCTCACCCTGGCACAGTGGGGGCCGTGGGTGGGTTTTAAACAGGGGAACGATGTGAGGAGGTGTACGAGCCATGGTCCCTGTAAGAGAAACTGGGGAGCCCTTCCCCCCACCCTTGGGTAAACCAAAGTCAGGTGTACAATGGATTATTCCGCTTACAGCAGGAGAAAGGAACAATTGCCCTGCCCCCCACCGACTTTATCAGAGGAAGAGACTTTTCAAAAAAATTATTTATTTATTTGAAAGTCAGAGTTACACAGAGAGAAAGAGACGGAGTCTTCCGTCCGCTGGTTTACTCCCCAGTTGGCCGCGATGGCCGGAGCTGGGCCGATCTGAAGCCAGGATCTTCTTCCAGGTCTTCCACACGGGTGCAGGCGCCCAAGCACTTGGGCATCTTCTACTGCTTTCCCAGGCCATAGCTGAGAGCTGGATGGTAAGTGGAGCAGCTGGGACTCGAACTGGTGCTCATATGGGATGCCAGCACTGCAGGCTGGGGCTTTAACCTGCCACACCACAGTGCCAGACCCCAGAGGTTGCTTTTATAGACACACATTTGTACTTCTTGTTTCCATGGACTCCGGGGTGTTTTTGAAGACATGCTTACGTAAGTAGTCACCTGGAAAGGGAAGGAGCAGGCTCCACAGCCTTGATGCTTCCAACTGAGCCAAAACTGGTAGATGCCAGTCCGCATTGCACCTGTACAATGTTGGCAAAGTCGGCATAGAACTGGTTGTGGCATCAGTGGCTTGAAAAAGAGGTACAGAGCGGCAAGGGGGTGGCAGCCTTGCGGTACAGAGGATTCAGCCACAACCCATGATACCAGCACTCCCATGAGCACCAGTTCAAGTCTTGGCTGCTCCACTTCCTATCCGGCTTCCTGCGAATGCTCCTGGGAAGGCAGTGGAAGATGTTCCAAGTGCCTGGGCCCTTGCACCCATGTGAGAGACCTGGATGGAGTTCCCAGCTCTGGGCATCAGCCTGGCCCAGCCCTGGCTGCTGCAGGAATTTGGGAGTGAACTAGTGGGTAAAAAATATCTCTCTGTGTCACTCTTTCAAAAAAATAAATAAATCTTCAAAAACAATAACAAAAATAGAACTTTAAACCAACAAATTGTCAGAGGTTCAAACCTTGGCTCTTCCATTCTGACTTTTAAATAAAAAATTGGAAGTCAGAGTGACAGAGAAAGAGGGAGAGCAAGAGAGAGAGGACTTCCATTCACTGACTCACTCTCCAAATGGCCACAGTGGCCAGGGCTGAGCCAGGCTGAAGCCAGGAGCCAGGAGCTTCCTCTGGATCTCTCACATGGGTGGCAGGGGCCCAAGGACATGGAACATCTTCCCCTGCTTCCCCAGGCCACCAGCAGGGAGCTGGATGGGAAGTGGAGCAGCCGGGACAGGAACTGGCCCCCAAATGGATGTTGGCATCGCAGGCAGCGGCTTTACCCACTACGCTACCATGTCGGTCCCAATAAATTTTTTTTTTGACAGGCAGAGTGGACAGTGAGAGAGACAGACAGAGAGAAAGGTCTTCCTTTGCCGTTGGTTCACCCTCCAATGGCCGCCGCAGCCGGCGCGCTGCTGCCGACGCACCGCGCTGATCCGAAGGCAGGAGCCAGGTGCTTTTCCTGGTCTCCCATGGGGTGCAGGGCCCAAGCACTTGGGCCATCCTCCACTGCACTCCCGGGCCACAGCAGAGAGCTGGCCTGGAAGAGGGGCAACCGGGACAGAATCCGGCGCCCTGACCGGGACTAGAACCCAGTGTGCCGGCGCCGCAAGGTGGAGGATTAGCCTAGTGAGCCGCGGCACCGGCCCAATAAATCTTTTTTTAAAGGAAAAATGGGCACAAGGATTTGAAATAATACACAGAGGCTCCCTGTGGACTCCGCTCCTTGAGGCTTCAGATCTGCCTGGGCCCTCCATTAAGCCCCATCCGCCACAAGCAGGTGCATTGGCTTCTGCTCATCTTCTTCCTCTGCCCCTGTTCTTGATTTCTCTCACTGTACCCAGCCTTTTGCTGGCCTGGGGAAGTGACCCTGAGGTCAGGAAAAGACCGTGTGGAGTGGGAGCATTGGTAGGGATTGGAACCCACCCGGTTTATTTCCAGAGTTTGGGCTTATGACCATCACAAAACCTATAGTACAGTATTAAGGAACGTTTCAAGTCAGCAGTTACAGGTTTGGCGAGAAAGAACGCCAGCACTGGGCACATGGTTGAGATGCCCACATCCCTTATCAAAGTGCTGGGTTCAAGTCCCAGCTTTCCAACTCTGCTAGCATGCATCCTGGGAGGCAGCAGCTGGCGGCTCGTGAGCTTGGGTCCCTGCCACCCTGAGGGAGACCCGGATTGAGTTCTGGGCTCCTGGCTTTGGCCTGGCCCAGCTCTGGCTGTCGCCACCATTTAGGGAGTGAACCAATGGGTGGAAGACCACTCTGCCTCTTTCTCTGTCTCTCTCTCCCTTTCAAATTAATTAATTAATTGATGAATTACGTTTTTTAAAAGAATGCCATGACTGACTAGAGCTGTGCGGATGACAGGGAGTTGGCAGACCCGACGCCAGAAGCACAGGGATAAAGTGCTTGGGCCCCTGCCCCCGCGTGGGAGACCTGGAAGAAGCTCCTGGCTCCTGGCTTCGGATCAGTGTAGCTCCAGCCGTTGCAGTCATCTGGGGAGTGAACCAGTGGATGGAAGACCTCTCTCTCTCTCTCTCTCTCTCTCTGCCTCTCCTTCTCTGTCTATGTAACTCTGACTTTCAAAATAAATAAATCTTTTTTTTAAAAAATGAGAGTGAAAAGACAACCCGCAGAACAGGAGAAAATATTTACAAACCATGCATCAGATAAGGGTCTAATATCCATATGTAAAGAACACCTACAACTCAACTGTACAAAAACTAACAACTGGATTTTTAAGACGAGGGAAGGATTTGAACAGACAGTTCTCCATGGAAGATATACAAATGGCATCAAAAGCACATGAAAGATGTTAGGTGTCACAGTCGTTAGGAAAATGCAAATCCAAGCCACTCTGATAGCTCTGTGCACCTGCTGGGCTGGCTGAAATATCAAAGATGGACAGTTACAAGTGTCGGCAAGGATGGGAAGCAGCTGGTTCCTCTTACGTACTTCCATGGCTGCTGGGAATGCATGGGGTGGCAGCTGTGGAGCAGAGCGTGGCATGTCCCCGGCAGGCTGAGCAGAATCATCGTCTCACTCAGCAATTCCCCTCCCAGGCCTACACCCCCACGGAACTGAAAACAGATGTTCCAACAAAAACTTGCCCTTGAATGTTCATAGCAGCTGAACTCACAACAGTCAAAAGGTGGCAACAGCCCCAATGGCCAGCGCTGATGAATGGAGTGAAAATGTGACGCATATACGCTGTAGAACTCACCCAGTAGCAGAAAGAAATGAAGTTCTGACACCTGGTACAGCGTCGGTGAACCTAGAAAATGCTGTGTTAACAAAAAGAATCCCACCCAAAGGCCATTTAGTGTATGACTCAATTTATACAGAAAGCCCAAACTCTACAAGTTTATAGTGACGGAATGTAACTCATGTCTGCCTAGGGATTAGGGGTGAGGGAGAAGAATGGGGAGTGTGGCTAATAGGCCTGAGGTTCCTTTTAGGAGAGGTTAAAGTGTTCTAAAACTAGTGTCACGGCAAAGTAGGCTAAGCCTCAGCTTGCGGCGCCAGCATCTCATATGGTCACCGGTTCAAGTCCCGACTGCTCCTCATCCGATCCAGCTCTCTGCTGTGGCCTGGGATAGCAGTGGAGGATGGCCCAAGTCCTTGGGCCCCTGCACCTGCATGGGAGACCTGGAAGAAGCTCCTGGCTCCTGGCTTTGGATCAGCTCAGCTATGGCCATTGCAGTCATTTGGGGAGTGAACCAGTGGATGGAAGACTTCTGTCTGTCCCTCTCTCTCTCTGTAACTCTACCTCTCAAATAAATAAATAAATAAATAAAATCTAAAATAATAATAATAGTAAAGTATTCCGAAACCTGATTGTAATGATGATTGCACAGCCCAGTGAATACACGAAGACATGGATGTGTACGTTACGTGAGTGGTGCACGGTAGGCTTTGGGCCCAGCGGCTAAGTCAGCCTTCGGGATACCTGCATGCCTTG
Organism: Oryctolagus cuniculus; assembly: GCF_964237555.1. NCBI lineage: Eukaryota > Metazoa > Chordata > Mammalia > Lagomorpha > Leporidae > Oryctolagus > Oryctolagus cuniculus. The sequence continues at coordinate 7,395,866 of NC_091432.1, read as the reverse complement.
CTGAGTAGCTGGGTTCTGTCCCAGCTCCACGCTCCATTCCCGCTTCCTGAGCTCCCTCGAAGGCAGCAGACAACAGCCCAAGTACTAGGGTCCCTGTGTCCCATGTGAGAAACCTTAACTGAGTTCCCAGCTCCTAGCTTTGGACATTATGGGCATGAACCAGTGGATGGGCGTGGGGGGGGGTCTCTCTCTCTGCCTCGCAAAAAAAAAATATGTATATATATATATATATATACTTGAAAGTATATATACACAGAGAGAAGGAGAGGGAGGGAGGGAGGGAGAGAGAGAGAGAGAGAGGCCTGCGCTATGGCGTAGTGGGTAAAGCCACCACCTGCAGCGCCAGCATCCCATATGGGTGCTGGTTCAAGTCCCAGCTGCTCCACTTCCAGTCCAGCTCTCTGCTGTGGCCTGGGAAAGCAATGGAAGATGGCCCAAGTCCTTGGGCCCCTGTGCCAGCATGGGAGACCCAGAAGCTCCTGGCTCCTGGCTTCGGATCAGCACAGCTCCTGCCATTGCCAACTGGGGAGTGAACCATCGGATGGAAGACCTCTCTCTCTCTCTCCTTCTCTCTCTACATAACTGACTTTCAAGTAAATAAATAAATCTTTAAAAAAAAAAAAAGATAAAAAGATGGGGCCAGCGCTGTGGCACAGTGGGTTAAAGCCCTGGCCTGAAACGCCGGCATCCCATATGGGCGCTGGTTCGAGGCCCGGCTGCTCCACTTCTGATCCAGCTCTCTGCTGTGGCCTGGAAAGGCAATGGAAGGTGGCCCAAGTCTTTGGGCCCCTGCACCCATGTGGGGGGCCCCTGCACCCGCGTGGGAGACCCAGAGGAGGCACCTGGCTTCTGGCTTCAGATCGGCTCAGCGCTGGCCCGTTGAGGCCATCTGGGAAGTGAACCATCAGATGGAAGACCTCTCTCTCTCTCTGCCTCTCCTTCTCACTCTGTGTAACTCTGACTTTCAAATAAATAAATAAATCTTAAAAAAAAGATAAAAAGAGTGCTATATATGTATAAATGAAAATCATATCTCAATAAAGCTATTTTTAAATAACCTGAAAGATAGTGGACATTTGACCTAGCAGTTAAGAGACTGGATAAGACACCCATGCCCTGGGCTGGCGCTGTGGCACAGCGAGTTAAGCCTCTTCTGGAAATACCAGAATCCCATGTGAGCACTGGTTCAAGTCCCAGGTGCTGCACTTCCAATCCAGCTTTTCTACTAACGTTCCTGGGGAAAGCAGCAGAAGATGGCCCAAGTGCTTGGGCCCCTGTACCCACATGGGAGACCTGGTTCCTGGCTCCTGATCTTTGGCCTGGCCCAATCCCAGCTGTTGCAGCCATTTGGGAAGTAAGCCAGTGGATAGAAGATCTTCTCTCTCTCTCTCTCTCTCTCTCTCAACTCTGCCTTTCCAATAAATAAAATAATTTTTTTTAAAAAGACGCCCATATCAGAGTGCCCGGGTCCAGTATCCATCTCTGGCTCCTGAATCTAGCTTCCTGCTCTCCATACCCTGGGAAGCAGCAGCAATAGACAGTAACTGAGTTCTGCCACCCACGTGGGAGATCTGGATGGGGTTTGAGGCTCCTGGCCTTGGTTGCAGCCCAGCCCAGGCCATTGTGGGCATTTGGGGAGTGAACCAGCAGATGGATCGCAAACTCTTCTCCACCCTATTGCCTCTCATCCTGTCTCTGTCTCTGTCTCTCTCTCTGTTTCTTTTTCTACGTGTGTCTCTTCATGTGTGTGTATGTGTGTGTCTTTCTCTCTTTCTTTCTCTGTTTTTATAACTCTCTAATCAATCAGTATATATTTTTTAAACCCTGAAAATCTCAAAACTGAAGAAACCGCTTAATCCTGGGTAAACTGGGAGGGTTAGTCTCCAAATTGCAACCCTCTACTCCATAAAATAAAAAAAATTTAAAGATTTATTTATTTTATTTGAGAGGCAGAGAGAGAGAGAGAGGGAAAGAGAGGCCTTCCATTCACTCGTTCACTCCCTAAATGGCTGCAATGGCCAGAGCTGTCCCAATCCAAAGCCAGGAGCCAGGAGCTTCTTCTGGGTCTCCCACATGGGTGCAGGGGCCCAAGGACTTGGGCCATCCTCCACTGCCCTCCCAGGCCATAGCAGAGAGCTGGATCAGAAGTGGAGCAACTGAGACTCGAACCAGAACCCACATGGGACGCCGACCCTGCAGGCAGCAGCTTTACCTGCTAGGCCACAGCGCCAGCCCCTATAAAATAAAATGTTAAGAAAGAATAAAGGGACGGGGAAGGAATGCTATGTCATGCTAATACTATGTATCAGCATGCTGTGGGACAAGCAGTCCTGAAACTCGGTCACTGATGAGAGCCAAGGTGTGCTTCTCTCTCACAAGCGTGGGGCTCGCCTGTAGCTGCACCGGGCTGGCCGGGCTGGGCTGGACCCCAGACCGTGAGCCGGGCCTGGGTCTGTCCAGGTATCCTCATTCCAGGACCCAGGCTGAAGACGCAGCGTTTGCCGGGCCCTAATCTTGCTGTGGTGGGTGAACGTGTTAGCCTGCTCCTTGTGGCTGCAGTGAGACACCTGAGCACCTAACTTGCCAAAGAGAGGAGGGTGGTTTCTGGTTTGTTTGTTGTGTGTGTGTGTTGGTTTTTTTGTTTGTCTTTTACAGGCAGAGTTAGACAATGAGAGAGAGAGACAGAGAGAAAGGTCTTCCTTCCGTTGGTTCACCCCCTAGTTGGCTGCCATGGCCGGCGCACCGCGCTGATCCGATGGCAGGAGCCAGGAGCCAGGTGCTTCTCCTGGTCTCCCATGGGGTGCAGGGCCCAAGCACTTGGGCCATCCTCCACTGCACTCCCTGGCCACAGCAGAGAGCTGGCCTGGAAGAGGGGCAACCGGGACAGAATCCGGCGCCCCGACTGGGACTAGAACCCGGTGTGCCGGCGCCGCAGGCGGAAGATTAGCCTAGTGAGCCGCGGCGCCGGCCAGTTTGTTGTGTTTTGTTCTTGTTTTAGCGTATGGTTTTGGAAACTGGAAGTCCAAAGAGCGTGGTGTTGGCTCTGGGAAGGGTCCCCTGGCAGAGGGTGGGAGCACCAGCGGGGGTGGGGGTGGGGTGGGATCACGTCTCCGTCCAGGAAGCTGGAGAGAGTCTGGGGTGGGGCCAGGTCAGGCTCTCATAACAGCCTCTTGGGAAAACCAACCTGGGTCCCAAGAGAACTACTTAATCCCTTTCAAGGACACACCCCCTGCTGACCTCAGGGCCTGCCACTTCCACTCCACCTCCCAAAGATCCGCACCATCTCCCAGCACAGCCGCCCTGGGAAACAAGCCTCTGAAACCTGTCCCCTTAGGGAACACTCACCCCACACGCAGACCACAGCAATGGCACAGGCACAAGAGGCCAAGTCACTCCACCCCACACAGGCTCTAGGAAGCTTCCGCTAAGACACAGCTTACTTACTTCATGCCTGCTCTTGCTCCGTTGGCCAGGGCCAGTCTCGCAGCCAAGCCCAAAGTCACCGGGGTGGGAATGTAGTCACTTCCCAATGCAGACAGTAAGGAGCCTGTGTTGTGGTATAGTGGGTTAGGCCGCTGCCTGTGCCCATAGGGGTGCCAGTTCGAGTCCCAGCTGCTCCACTTCTGAACCAGCTCTCTGCTAATGCACCTGGCAAGGCAGCAGAAGATGGTCCAAGTCCTTGAGCCCCTGCACTCATGTGGGAGACCTGGTGGAAGGTCCTGGCTCCTGGTTCTGGTCTGGTCAAGCCCAGGCAGAGTTACAGCGAGCGAGGGAGGGAGGGAGGGAGAGAGAAAGAGAGGTTTCCCATCCACTTTACTCCCCAAGTGGCTAAAATGACCAGTGCTGGGCCAATCCAAAGCCAGGAACCAGTAGCCTCCTCGAAGACTCCCACATGGGTGCAGTGGCCCAAGCATTTGGGCCATCTTCCACTGCTTTCCTAGGCACATTAGCTGGGAGCTGGATCAGAAGTGGAGCAGCTGGCTGGTGCCATGGCTCACTTGGCTAATCCTCCACCTGCAGGGCCAGCACACCAGGTTCTAGTCCCAGCTGGGGCACTGGATTCTGTCCCGGTTGCTCCTCTTCCAGTCCAGCTCTCTGCTGTGGCCCAGGAGTGCAGTGGAGGATGGCCCAAGTGCTTGGGCCCTGCACCTGCATGGGAGACCAGGAAGAAGCACCTGGCTCCTGGCTTCAGATCAGTGCAGTGCGCAAGCCGCAGCACACTGGCCATGGAGGCCATTTGGGAGGGTGAACCAGGGGAAAAATGAAGACCTCTCTCTCTCTCTCTCTCTCTCTGTCTCACTGTCGAAATCTGTCTGTCACAAAAGAAGAAGAAGAAGAAGAAGAAGAAGAAGAAGAAGAAGAAGAAGAAGAAGAAGAAGAAGAAGAAGAAGAAGAAGAAGAAGAAGAAGAAGTAGTGGTGGAGCAGCTGGGACTCGAACAGGTACTCACATGGTATGCTGGCATTGCAGCAGGCAGCCTCACCTGCTAAGCCACATGCCTGCCCCTGTAGATCTATTTCTATTTCTCGTGTTTGCTTCCAGTTTGGATCAATATATTAAGCAAATTTTTGCTTCTGGGGCTGGTGCTGTGGCGTGGTGGGTAAAGCCACCACCTGCCATGTTCTTCCTTCTCCTTCTCCTTCTCCTTCTCCTTCTCCTTCTCCTTCTCCTTCTCCTTCTCCTTCTCCTTCTCCTTCTCCTTCTCCTTCTCCTCCTCCTCCTCCTCCTCCTCCTCCTCCTCCTCCTCCTCCTCCTTCTCCTTCTCCTCCTCTTCCTCCTCCTCCTTCTTTTTCTTTTTGACAGGCTATGGCCTGGGAAAGCAGTAGAAGATGGCTCAAGTCCTTGGGCCCCTGCACGCATGCAGGAGACTTGGAAGAAGCTCCAGGCTCCTGGCTTTGAATCAGCCCAGCTCTGGCCATTGCGGCCATATGGGGAGTGAACCAGCAGATGGAAGACCTGTCTCTCTCTCTGCCTCTGTAACTCTGCCTTCCAAATAAATAAATAAATCTTTAAATTTTTGCTTTTACATCATCGTGGTGTACATCGATTTGTGATTTTCACACTTAACATTATTTTACAAGTGCTTTCCTATGATATAATCTGAATAGCTACTTCTTCTCTTGTTGTTAAAACTATTTTGTTATTAAAATGATTTATTATTAAAATAAATATTATTAAAACTATTTAACTTGTTAAAACTATATTGCTATTTTAAAAGCTTTTAAAGATTGATTTATTTGTTTATTTATTATTTGTTTATTTATGTCATTTTATTTATTTACTTGTTTGAAAGGCAGACAGATCAAAAAAGGTCTTCCACCTGCTGTTTCACTTTCCAAATGTCTGCAACAGCCAGGGCTGGGCCAGGTCAAAGCCATAAGTCAAGAACTCAACCTGGGGCTGGCACTATGGTGCGAAAGGTTAATCCTCCACCTGCAGTGCCAGCATCCCATATGGGTGATGGTTCTAGTCCTGGCTGCTCCTCTTCCGATCCAGCTCTCTGCTATGGCCTGTTAAAGCAGTAGAAGATGGCCCAAGTCCTTGGGCCCCTGCACCCATGTGGGAGGCCTGGAAGAAGCTCCTGGCTCCTGGCTTCGGATCGGCGCAGCTCGTTAAGGACAGAGGTCCTACATGGGGAGCAAGTGCACAGTGACTGCTGTTGTAGATTTAACCACTGACACTCTCACCTGTGCATCCTAGGGCTCACGCTGGTGGGAAGCTGATGAGAGATGGAGTCAGGACTCAAACCAGGCGCTCGGATCCAAGACGCAGGTATTCCAGTAGCTGCCTTTTTTTTTTTTTTTTTAAGATTTATTTATTTATTTGAAACTCCAAGTTGCAGAGAGAGAGGGACACATACTCACACACACACACACAGAATACCCAGGGCTAGGCTGAAGCCAGAAGCCAGGAGCCGAGCTTCTTCCAGGTCTCCCCCATGGGTAGCAGGGTAGCAGTAATGGCCGCTTTTCCCAGGCCATTAGCAGGGAGTTGGATCAGAACTGGAGCATCTGGGACACAAACCGGCACGCATATGGGATGCTGGCGTCACCGGCAGCAGCGTAACCCACTGCACCACCGCACTGGCCCACGTGATTTTCCTTCATTCCATAACTTCTGACTCCATTCAGTGGTGTCTCTGGGATTTCTCTGCCTTTCTTCTCTTCCTGTCAAGGTGGAAGAGCAGTGGCATTCTCCAACTGCAGTCGCTCCACACCTGAGAACGGGAGTTGCTCTCCCTTTGTTGCTGGGCGAACACCATAGGCTGTCCTTGTGCGAGCTGTGATGGCTCCAGCGCCGCTGGGTGACTGGATCTGGGACTGCTGTCATGTCTGGAAGGTCATTATGTGACACGTGACTCTATCGAATTCAGTAGTAGTTAACTGGTATACATTTATAGAGTTCATGAGTTCATGGTCACTTCCCTGTACAATTAAGTTTTTTGTTTTTTTTTGTTTTTTTGTTTTTTTTGTTTTTTTGTTTTTTTTTGACAGGCAGCATAGACAGTGAGAGAGAGAGAGAGACAGAGAGAAAGGTCTTCCTTTGCCGTTGGTTCACCCTCCAATGGCCGCCGCGGCCGGCGTGCTGCGGCTGGCACACTGTGCTGATCCGAAGGCAGGAGCCAGGTGCTTCTCCTGGTCTCCCATGGGGTGCAGGGCCCAAGCACTTGGGCCATCCTCCACTGCACTCCCTGGCCACAGCAGAGAGCTGGCCTGGAAGAGGGGCAACCGGGACAGAATCCGGCGCCCCGACCGGGACTAGAACCCGGTATGCCAGCACCACCAGGCGGAGGATTAGCCTGTTGAGCCGCGGTGCCGGCCCAATTAAGTTATTTTTAAAATTATTTATTTATTTGTTTGAAAAGTTGAGTGAAATAAAGAGAGGGAGCGACAGAGAAAGAGAGATCTTCCAACCACTGGTTCACCAGCCCCAATGGCTGGCACTGGTATCAGCCAAAGCCAGGAGCTGGGAGCTCCATCCGGGTGGCCCATGATGGTGGCAGGAGCCCAAGGACTTGGGCCGTCTCCCACTGCTTTCCCAGGTGCCTCAGCAGGGAGCTGGATCACAGTGGAGCAGCTGGGACTCAAACTGACACTCTGATATGGGATGCTGGTGTCACAGTGGTGGATTAACTGGCTGCTCCACAGTGCCAGTCTCTACAAGTAAGTTATTAATAGCTGTGGCCAACACTGGGGCCCAGCTGGTTGAGCTGTAGCCTGCAGCACCTCCATCCTATGTGGGCGCTGGTTCGAGTCCCGGCTGCTCCACTTCCGATCCAGCTCCCTGCGAATGTGCCTGGGAAAGCAGCAGAAGATGGCCCAAGTCCTTGGACCCCTGCACCCGGGTGGGAGACCCAGAAGAAGTTCCTGGCTCCTGGCTTCAGTCTGGCCCAGCTCTGGCCATTGTGGCCATTTGGGGAGTGAACCAGCGGATGGAACATCTCTCTCTTTTCTGCCCCCTCCTCAGTAACTGACCCTTTCAAACAAATAAATAAATAAATATTAAAGGCAAAGTTCCTGATGGCCATCCACGCGTAGGAGCAGCTTCCAGAGATTCTCCTCTTGCCCATAAAGCTGACTGCACATCGTGACGACGAGGAATAGGGTCGAAAGTCACTTGTGGATGAAGCTCGTGTGGGCGCTGGGGAGGAGCGAGGTTTGACATGTGCAGGGGTAGAACCTGGTCTGCGGGAAACAGTGGGAGACACACCTGCCACGTGGGGAAACCATGTACAAGCAGAAGATCAGGCTGACGCACACACCAAGAGGCAGAGAGGGCGAGTGGAAGGGAAGTGCTAGTGGCGTCCCCTCCTGGGTCCAGGTACTCCCGAAGTCCACCTGCTTCCCTGCCCTTCCCTGAATTCCATGAACCAACAAACCCCCCATTTCTGGGAGCTGGTCGAGAGTCTGGCAACAAGAACCCTGAAATGAAGGCATCGGGCTGGTTCTGGGCCAGTGCTGGAACTGTAAGGGTGGAGAAGACATCGCGCTGCCTTGTAGGCGCCCACGGAGGGGCGTGGAACGAACGTGAGGGCCTGGACCGTGCAGATCAACAATGACAGAACCGTGGAACAATGGAGGTGTCCCAGCTGACACAGCAGCCAAGCACGGGGATCTCTAAGCACAAGCATGCCCTGATACAGTGCCGTCTGGCGACAGTCACTGTCCTGAATTGATCTCTTTATCCGGGTATTCTTTTTCTTCTTTGAGGTGACTTCGGGGCAACTCCTTGTGGTAGGAGTGCTGAGCCAGAGAGCCTGGCTTATGCTTATTACAGCGCTAGCCACACTGACGTGGAGTGAAGTCCTCGCTCTGCTCGGTCAGCTTCCTCCACATTTGGAACTTGGTGGAGTCCGCACACTGCAACAGCTCACTCACGTGTCAGTACCCCCACAGCTGCGCCACTCACTGACCCCCTCCCATCACCGAGGCCCCCGAACGCTACCCACAGTGCAAGCTGCGCTAAAAGGAAATGCTTCATCTCCGGGGAGTGACCTAGACAGCCCCACTGCCCTAGGACAGGAGCAGTTCTTCCCATTTCTCCCGTCTGTCCTGCTGCCAGGCCATGCTCCAAGGTCAAATTCTCCAACTCACAGAGCAGGTTACAGGGGCCTGGCGGCATGAGAAGCTGGCAAAGCTGCCACTCGGGCTGCCTACATGCCTTGTGGGAGTGCCAGCTAGGAGTGCCGTCTCTGCTTCAGATCCGGCCTCCTGCTAACGTGTCCTGGGAGGCAGCGGAGGACGGCCCAGGTGCTGGAGCCCCTGCCACCCACGTGGGAGATCAGGATGGAGTTCCTGGCTCCTGGCTTCACCTGGTCTAGCCCCTGGATGTTGCTGGTATTTGGGGAGTGAACAGACAGATCAAAGATTCTCTCTCTCTCTTTCTCCCTCCCTATCAAACAAAATCTTAAAAAAAAAAAAAAAAAAACAGATTACAGACTTAGCCTGTCTGCTAAAGCTCTGTGCTTCCTCCTGCCCTGTCTTGATGATGAGGACTCCAGTTACCTCTCCAAGTGCTGTTTTAACACACCTGCCCTGCAGCCAGCAGGGAGGACCTGCGTCCAGATTCCCCTCCTCCCAGCAGGCGAGCTGGGAGAGACGTGGCTTTGCAATCGCACAGTCAGTTCTGGGTGCTGCGTGCTGCTGGATTGTTTCCTGCACATGTTGGAGCCGAAGGTGCCGCCCTTTCGTTCATTCAACAACTTAAGGTCCAGCACAGTGCAGGAGACAGAGAACTTGGGGTGAGTCCTACCTTGGCAACTCCCCACATTTCATAAGACCCAGGACATCGTGAGTTGCAGGATAAATGCTTGTTGTATTTACCCCCAAGGGAAGGGAAAAAGAATACAGCCACACTAGGGCACAACAATTTCTTACCCTTGAAATTGTATTACTTTATTCTATTTTTTTTTTTTTTTTTTTTTTTTTTGGACAGGCAGAGTGGAGTGAAAGAGGGAGAGACAGAGAGAAAGGTCTTCCTTTACCATTGGTTCACCCTCCAATGGCCGCCGTGGCCGGCGCACTCCTGGGCCACAGCAGAGAGCTGGACTGGAAGAGGGGCAACCGGGACAGAATCCAGCGCCCCGACCAGGACTAGAACCTGGTGTGCCGGTGCCGCAAGGCGGAGGATTAGCCTATTGAGCCACGGCGCCAGCCCTATTTTGTTAAATATTTATTTATTCATTTGAAAGGCAGAGTTACAGAAAGGCAAAGGCGGGGGGTGGGGGGGGGGGAGAGAGAGAGAGGTCTTCCATCTGCTGGTTCACTCCCCAGATGGCCACAACAGCCAGAGCTGCGCCGATCCGAAGCCAGGAACCAGGAGCTTCTTCTGGGTCTCCCTCACGGGTGTAAGGTCCCAAAGACTTGGGCCACCTTCTACTGATTTCCCAGGCCATAGCAGAGAGCTGGATCAGAAGTGGAGCAGCTGGGACACAAACCTGCTGGCACTAGAGGTGGCAACTTTACCTGCTATGCCGCAGCACTGGCTGCAATAAATTAATCTTAAAAAGAGAAAGAGGTTGGTTAATGTTGTCAGAGCCCTCGGAACAAAGGGCAGTGGGGACATAGCCACAGCCAAAGAAAGTTAGGTCTACGTCAGCTGGCCCAGGAGAGAAGGTGCCTGGGGGCCCCACAGGGACAGTCCTGACGTGTGGGTTGGCTCCCGGCGGCTGTGGAGGGACTGGGGAGGTGGGGGCTGTTCTGGTTTGAATGGTGTCAAGGAACGGATGTCCTCCCAAGGTTTGTCTGAGTGGCCGAGTTCATGCAGGAAAATAGGTAGGCACCACACAGAGACGGCAAAGTCTCCCGTGCTGGGCAAGTGGCCTCGTCCACGTCTCCTTTGTGTTCTGCAGGCAACAGCACGTCTGAGTCTCGCGATATTCCTCAAGCACCACGCTGATCCACAGAAGGCACCGCTGCTTCGGGCGTAGTAACACGGGGCGGGGGGGGGGGGGGTCTGCGATGAGGTGAGATGACCGCTGTAGAACCTTGGGTAAGCTATTTAAGCCTTTCAGGGTCAACTTCAGGTCCAGGCTTCTGCAACGTGTGCCCTGGGACACAACAGGAACCACGCAAGTACTCGTGTCCCTGCCGCCCTAGAGGAGACTGCGTTCCTGGCGTTAGCCTGGCCTGGTCCTGGCTGTTGCAGGCATTTGGGGAGAGAACCGGCGGATGGAAGACCTCCGTCTGTTTCTGTTTCTCTCTCCCTCGAATCTCTGCCTTTCAAATAAAAAATGACAATAAATAAAATGTAAAAAAAGACTATACTGTTAAAATTTAAAAAAAAAAAAAAAAGGGCTGGCTCCGCGGCTCACTAGGCTAATCCTCCACCTTGCGGCGCTGGCACACCGGGTTCTAGTCCCGGTCAGGGCGCCAGATTCTGTCCCGGTTGCCCTTCTTCCAGGCCAGCTCTCTGCTGTGGCCCGGGAGTGCAGTGGAGGATGGCCCAAGTGCTTGTGCCCTGCACCCCATGGGAGACCAGGATAAGTACCCGGCTCCTGCCATTGGATCAGCGCAGTGTGCCGGCCCCAGCGCGCCGGCCGCGGCAGCCATTGGAGGGTGAACCAACGGCACTGTCTCTCTCTCTCACTGTCCACTCTGCCTGTCAAAAAATAAATAAATAAATAAATATAAAAATAAAGACCAGTGAGGATGTGAGCACTGAGAAGTAATGGCTACCAAATGCCCGACACAGGACTGGGCGTGTCACTCGGGGTTTACCCTAGAAAACAGAAACCACGCCAAGTGCAGGGCATGGGTGACACGGGTGACAAGGACGATGTAGGGCTGAGAACCGAGCAGGGAACAAAATCAAGAAGCCGCTCTTGGACTGCAGGGAGCAAAGGAAGCCCTGGAATTAATGGACCTCCTGCAGGCCCGGAGCCACACCTGCTTGAGCCTGCACAGGACAAACACCCTGTCCACTCTTCCTCCTGCCCGGGCCGCCCACTGGCCAAACCCCGGCTGAAGCCAGCCATCCACTCCGTGGTCAGCCAATGCAAAGGCAGGGCTGTTGCAAACAGTGGAGAAGGAGCATTCTTTTCTAAGGACGTATTTATTTATTTGAAAGGCAGGGTTAACAGGGAGAGACAGAAGTCTTCTATTCACTGGGTCACTCCCCAGATGGCTACCAGGCTGGGCCAGGAGCCTGGGGCTCCATCCAGGTCTCCTCACGGGGGTGCAGGGGCCCGAGCACTTGAGCCATCCTCCGATGCTTTCCCAGGCGCATTCGCAGGGATCTGGAGGGGAAGTGGAGCAGCCGGGGCTCGAACCACGCCCATACGGGATGCCTGCGGCCACAGCGATTAACTGATCCGGCTACGGGACTAGCTACATTTGAAAGTAACAAAAGTAATCCCTTAAAACCCACACGGTACTACCCTTAGAGTAGTCATCGCCTCCTCTCCACCCCCCTCCCCCCCCATTCGTCAGAATCTCTGGTCTGAGGCAAAGCGCTCCAAGGCGGGCTTGCCGCGTCAGGCACCCGGCATCTTCCCCACCCCGGTGTGGGGCTGAGGGGACTGCCGGGTGTCCCCGGGCAGGGTGGCGAAGTCTCTGCCCCCGCCTGCGCGCGCCCACAGCGCCAGGGTCCCCAGGAAGGAACGCCACAAGCCCAAGGTCACAGACCCCTGCGTTTCCCGCCATTGGCATCTCCCGGCGGCGGCAGGCCGAAGGGACCCCGATCAACATCCCGGGGCCCCAGGGAGCGAGAGCGCACCCTGCCCGCAAACCAGCCGGGCGGGCGTCTCCACAGAGAGCTCTGGGAGCCCCGAGCCCAGAGCCCGCTCGGGGGCTTCCCTCCGCACCCGCGCACCCCGCCTCAGCGCCAGGTCGCGCGCCTTCACGCCATCCTGCGGGTCTCCCGGCTCCTAACGGGCCGCGTGCCCTGGGCGGAGCCAGGGCGGGGCCGCCTGCCATTGGCCGCGCAGGGCGAGGGGCGGGCCCGGAGGGCGGGCGCAGGCCGGAGCCGCTATAAAAGGCGGCGGTGGGGTCTGGGGCCCCGGATTGAGCCCTCCCCGCCCGGGGTGCCGTCGCTCCGAGGTCTCCCTCAGGCCCGGCGGGCGCGCGGCGCGACGCACGGCGGGGAGGGGGCTGCGCCGGGCGGGCCGCGGGCCCGGCGCGGGCGCGAGGTGGTCGGCGGCCGCGCGCCGAGGCCTGCGCGCCCGTCCTCCGGCATCCGGTCAGCGCTGTCGCCCGGGCCCGCACCATGGCCCTGAAGGCCGAGGGCGCCGCGCTCGACTGCTTCGAGGTGAAGCTCAAATGCGAAGAAGGGGAGGACGACGATGAGGCCGTGGTGGTGGCCGTGATCCCGCGGCCCGAGCCGATGCTCAGAGGTGAGGGTGGGCGGGAACCCCGCTTCCGTGTCCCGGGCCGGCTGGGGCTGCGCCTCGAGGCCGGGGTCGGGGGCCCGGGCACCCCGGCCCCCGCAGCCTGCAGCCCAGACGCCCCCGTCCCCGCCCCCACCCCTCCAGCCCGGGGCCAGGGCGTGCTCTTGCTCCTCCCCCACCGGGTTTGGAATCCCAGGCCTCCCCCCACCCCCCCTGCCCGGCCCAGGGTCTGGAGACTTCGATCCACGCCCCAAACGCTCCGGATCTTCCGGTGCCCGAGCGCCCCCTCCCCCGGAGCGGGAGCCCCCCCTCGGCCAGAGCCCCAGGGGCGCTGGGTGGCCGCGGCCGCCGACACCGGGCCAGGCTGTGTTGCAGGCCGAGGGGCGGCCGAGGCCTCTAGGCCCCAAGCTAGGCGCGGCAGCTGGGTGTCCGGAGCGCACCGGGGGAGGGGGGTGGAGGCCGGCGCCGCTGCCGACCCCCCCAGAGGCGGATTTTGAGGCCCCTCCAAGTAGAAAGCTTTTCCGCCCCCACCTCCATCCCTTCCACCGGCGGAAGCCACAGGTGTCAGAGCCCGGAGCCGGGCGATGAATGGAGCCTCCCGCAGCGCCCCGGAGTAGAAAAACAGCCCTGGCGAGTGGGGCTCTCGGCCGCCTCCCTCGTGGGGGACCAGCCGTGGGAGAGGATTCGGCAACAGCCGGGAACACTCGCCCTCCTGCCCGGACGCCGGACAGGAGCTTGCAGCCTGCAGGAAAACAAAGGCATTGCCCTGGAACTGGGTGTGCACCCCTCCCTCCTCTGGGGCTCGGGGCGGAGGTGAAGGGGGAGACGAGCTCTCCGCGCCTCGCGCATCCTTTTCGGGATCAGGGGGGTGGGCGTGCTGCTCAGCGGGGTCAGGGGTCCTCTCAGTTAACCCCTCCACCAGGGCGCAGGGGCCTTGCGCCCACTGTTAGGGAGGAGGCCAGAGAGGTGTTGATTGTGCGCACGCCAGGCGCGGTGTTAAGCTGGGGTGGTGATGTGGCCAGCAGGGCAGCGGACTTTGCTGTGTGGAGCACACGTGTACGCCGATGGCGGGAGCCGGGGGAATGCGTGTGTTGTGTGGCACACGGCAGTGTGTGGCTCAGACGTAACCCAGCATAAGGAGGAAAAGGTGGGTGTTGTCTTCCGTGTCCAGCAGCAGCAAGGCTGTGCTGGTGCAAATCTTTGAGTGGTGACCTGAAGGCTTTGGGGGTCAGCCTTGGAGGTAGGCAGAGAAGAGGGAGGGCAAGGGAGGTTGTCTGGAGCAGCACATCCCATGTGGGCGCTGGTTCGAGTCCCGGTGGCTCCACTTCCTGTCCAGCTCCCTGCTAGTGGCCTTGGAAAGCAGCAGAAGATGGCCCGAGTACATACGGGAGACTCAGATGGAGTTCCAGGCCATCCCTGGCTGTTGTGGCCGTTTGGGGAGTGAACCAGCAGATGGGAGATTTCTCTTTCTGTGTCTCTGCAACAAAAAAAAAAAAAAAAGAAAGACACTGCTAAGCAGTCCATGCCCCCCATCAGCGCCAGTATTTGAGTCGCAGCTCTTCTCCCTCTCCAGTTCCAGCTTCCTGCTGGAGTGTGCCCTGGGGGGCAGCAGGCGATGGCTCTGCCACCCCCCTGAGAAATGGTTCCTGGCTTCCGTCTAACCCAGCCGCAGCTGGTGCAGGCGTTTGGGACTTGTGCCAGCAGATGGGCGGTCTGTCTGCCTGTCCGATCAATCAGTTTTAGAATTTTTAAAAAGAATAGCAAGAGCAAAGATCTTGCGGCACACGTTTTGGGAAGGACTTGGGGTGAGAGGATGAGTGCTGGCTGTTTGCTGAGGGGTTAGAGGCAGGGGCAGGCTTGTGGGAGAGGGGAGTAGAGGTTTGGGTGTGGTTACAGCGCCCCACCGCGAGGCCGGAGACACAGGAGTCTTGGGTTCAGGCAGAGTCCGGCTGGAGGTAACACCGTGGCTGTCCTCGGCAGGCAGGCAGTGCGATGAGACTTGGAGGAGGAGGAGGCTGGCGGAGAAGGGGGCCGAGGACTGAACCCTGGAGTTCTTCGGCGATGACAGGCTGGAGATGGTGGCAGGCCCTCAAGCGGCCAGCATGCACGCTCTCATGGAGCTACGGCGCAGTGTGCAGAGACCCGGGGAACACGCAGAGCGCAGTGATCTGCTGTGGCTGAAGTGACAGCAGCAGGGGCATGTGGGGCTCAGTGCGGGGAGAAGCGGCTTCAGGTGGGAAGATTGTTCCTGGGCAGTGACCCGGAGCGAGCGGGGGAGCTGTGCAGGTGTTGAGGAGATGAGGGCCCAGCACAGGTGATGGAGGAAGCGCCGGGGAAGTGAGGGGCAGCAGTGATGACAAAGTCTGCTCTGAGGAAGCAGCGGGCCGGGCGGAGCTGAGGAACTGCCCTCCGGCTTTAGCCTTGTTGACGTGGCGTAGAGAGCCTGTTGTGACTTGGCAGGTCGGATGCCTGTCCGCGGTCACGTGGGAGAGGAGCAGCCCAGCGCGGGCCTGGGTTGTCTGCAAGCCGAGGGTAGTGTCCATCTCAGATGCCGCCTCCTCCGGCAGCCCCAGGTGTGAGGACCTCCCCCTTGGTGTTCGTCTGCTCTTCTCAGGGTGGTGGCAGAGAGGAGTGGCCATGAGGAACCACAGGCGCTTAAGCACTGAGCCGTCCAGCTCACCGGGCCGGGGGTGCCTTACCTGGGCAGAACAGGGCTCCTGCCCGGTCAGGGCGTGCGGTTCGCGCACAGACAGCAGCACAGGTACAGACTAAGGAGCGGGACTGTTGGAACGAATGCTTCCGAGGGGGTGGGAGGCCCTTTGAGCAGGGGCAGGAGCTACAGGTACGTCTCTCACCTCCCCCCCGTGCCAGCTCCTGTGGGACGGTAACTTGTGAACATTTCCGGTCTTACCCGGTGGCCCAGCGGTCAGCTGAGTGTCGGGGATAGGAAGCGCGGGGGCTTCACAGGGCGATCTGGACAGAGCTGCACAGGCTGAGGACCTGCAGGGACACCGCCTGTGCGCAAACACGCGGTTCTAAGGTCTAAGACTCAATTGGGAGGAGGTAAGGTGGTGAGGGAAGCAGGCGCCAGCACGAGAGCTGTGTTCCGTGGGCTCCCGGGATCCGGACAGAGGCGGAGACGCTTTGGATGGGAATGCTCCGTCTCCAGAACACCAGATTCGAGGGTCACAGTCCAGGCGCAGGCGGCCAGGGCACCCTCACGGATACTCCCTCTCCTGTCCCCACGCAGTCGCCCAGCAGAAGACTCCACCGCCGAGGCCCAGCCTGCCCGAGGCGGGCTGCGAGGAGCTCAGGCAGCAGGTGTCTTGGGAACAGGAGTTCCTGGTGGGAAACAGCCCAGGAGGCAGCGGGCGAGCCCTGTGCATGGTGTGCGGCGCGGAGATCCGGGCCCCCTCGGCGGACACGGCTCGCGCGCACATCCTGGAGCAGCATCCTCACACGCTGGACCTGAGCCCTTCCGAGAAGAGCAACATCTTGGAGGCCTGGAGCGAGGGCGTGGCCCTCCTGCAGGACGTCAGCACCGAGCAGCCGCGCCCTCCCAGCCCAGGTACTCGGGCCCAGGGCCGGGTGGAGGGAGGAGCGATCCCAGTGCTTGGAGCTCACTGGGCTGTGCCCCCTTCAGACTCAGGCCGGGAAGCCGAGCCAGACCCGGACTCCTACCCGGACCCCGCCGAGGTGCCGGCAGAGATCGTCGTCCTCCTGGACTCTGAGGACAACCCGGCTCTCCCTAGAAGGATCCGGCCCAGGGGACTCCGCCCCCTCGAGCTTCCTGGTCAGTCAGCCGGGCAGCCAGAGGCGGTGGGGGCAGGGGGAAGCCTGGGGCTGTGGGGTTCACGCCTGGCCTCCTGAAGACGCCTAAGGTCTTTCCTTCTGCAGCCGTCCCCGCTGCCGAGCCAGGAGGCAGGAAGCCCCGGAGTGTGAGATGGAAGGAGCCCGGGGAAGAGCCGGTCAGGAAGAAGAGAGGCAGAGCTGTGACCAAAAGCCCGGACCCCGGCCCAGGTGAGGGAAGGCCTGGGAGAACACTGAGGTTGGTGACGAGGGGGTGGGGCCCCGGCAAACGGCATCTGTGGCTCCCCGAGGCCTGGGCTCTGACCGAGGGGCTCCAGCCCCCCCTCACTGGGCTGTGTCATCCTCTCCTTCCCTGCAGACCCCCCGTCGCCCGACTCGCCCACCGAGACGTTCGCAGCGCCAGCCGAGGTCCGCCACTTCACCGATGGCAGCTTCCCCCCTGGCTTTGTCCTCCAGCTCTTCTCGCACACCCAGCTCAGGGCTGCAGACAGCAAGGACTCACGTAAAGACGGGCGGACGGCAGACCGCGGCCTGCCCCAGCCGGAGAGCCCCTCTCCAGGTGAGCACTCCTGAGCGAACACAGGCGGGCCCGGCCCCTCTGCTGTGCTGCTGGGGCCCCTGGGAGACAGGGCCGAGGGCAGAGGCATTTGTCTGGTGTGGGTCGTGGCAGACGGCTGAGCTTCTCAGCATTTCTTGGGAGCAGCCATGAGGTTGGAGGGCTGTGCCAGCCCCGCCCGGACGCCTGACACCACCTTGTGCGGGAAACTGATCCCAGCCGGAGACTGAGGTGCCCTCTTCAGCCATCAGGGCAGGGCCGGACAGGGCTGCCCAGAGTTCCAGCAGACAGGTGTCAGGAGCAGGGAGCAGACGCCTCCCTGGGGCCGCCAACCCCAGTGAGCGCCAAACAGCGGCACTAAGTGCTTGCGTAGGTTTGTGCTGTGGCCTCGTGGGTGTTTTCCCTTAATTTTTACTTGAGAAGCAGAGGGACGAAGAGAGTTCCCGTCCTTTGTTCACTCCACAAATGCCTGCAATGGCTGTGGCTGGGCTGGGTCAAAGCTCAGCCACCCGGAACACAACCCAGGTCTTCCACATGGGCGGCAAGAGCCCTGGTACTTGAACTGGAGCCAGGCATTGAACTCAGGCACTCCGATACGGGGCATGGGATTTATTTATTTGAAAGGCAGAGTTACAGAGACGAAGAGAGACAAAGGTCTTCCATCCGCTGGTTCACTCCCCAGACGGCTGCAGTAGCCAGTGCCGGGCCAGACTGAAGCTAGGAGCTTCATTCGGGTCTCCCATGTTTGTAGCAGGGATGCAAACACTTAGACCATCTTCCACTGCTTTTCCTAGGCCATTAGCAGGGACCTGGATTGGAAGTGGAGCAGCCAGGATACGAACCAGAGGCTGACATTGTAGGTAGCTGTGTTCCCCGCTAGGCCACAGCGCCAGCCCCTGGGGCATGGGCGTCTTTAACGGCTAGGCTAAACACTCATTCCTGTTTATATGTGATCCTTAAAAAATACCTTGTAAGAGGGCAGATGTCAGAGTAGGTGTTTGACCTAGCAGTTAATCCCCTGCAAGACGGCTGGCGCCGCGGCTCACTTGGCTAATCCTCCACCTGCGGCGCTGGCACCCTGGGTTCTAGTCCTGGTTGGGGTGCCAGATTCTGTCCCGGTTGCCCCTCTTCCAGTCCAGCTCTCTGCTGTGGCCCTGGGAAGGCAGTGGAGGATGGCCCAAGTGCTTGGGCCCTGCACCCGCATGGGAGGCCAGGAGGAAGCACCTGGCTCCTGCCTTCGGATCGGTGCGCTGCGCCGGCCATAGCGGCCATTTGGGTGGTGAACCAACAGAAAAGGAAGACCTTTCTGTCTCTCTCTGTTTAACTCTGCCTGTCAAAAAAAAAAAAAAAAAAAAAAAAGACCCTGCAAGTCCCCACTTGGGCCACTGGCATCGCACGTCAGTGTCTGGGTTTGAGTCCTGACTGTTGCTGAATCCGTCTTTGCTTCCTGCTAATACACACCCTGCGAGGCAGTGGTGAGGGAGACCTGGACCGGGCTCCCAGCTTCAGCCTGGGCAGCCCCAGCCCTGGCAGGTATTTGGAGAGGAAACCAACGGCTGGGGGCGCGCTCTGTGTCTGTCTGCCTCTCACGAAAGTAGTTTTTCTAAAGGCAAACGCGCATCTCCTCTTCCAGGTGGAGACACAGCTCGCGGGTCCTTGCTCCTGGTTCTTGCATTAGTTCTGTTTGCTGCTGAAACAAGTGATTACAGGCCCAGGGGCTCAAGACAGCGCACATGTGTTATTTTGCGGTTCTGAAGGTCAGAGGCCCAAAATGGTTGTCACTCAGCTAAAAACTGAGGTGTGGGCAGGGCTTTGTTCCTTTCTGGAATCTCTAAGGGAAAATCTGTCTTCTCGCACAGCCTGGCTTCCAGAGGCCTCTCAACACCTTCACAGCCAGCAGTGGCCAGTCCACTGTCTCAGGACAGCTAATGTTGGCTGTGACCGGTCCGCCCCCTCTTCTCCATTGAGGGGCCCTTGTGGTTGCAATGGGCTCACTCAGACCACAGAGCCAAAGCCTGTATTTTATTTTATTCAGCTGATTAGCAGCCTCGATTCCGTCTGCAGCCCTGATGTCCCCTTGCCAAGGGGTAAAGCACCCTCAGGCTCCGGGGATTTGGATGTGGACATCTTTGGTGGGGACCCAGCGAGCCGACTTCAGCGGCGGCTGCGGGCCCGAGGCCGAGCCTGCTTCCTCTCCACGCGGACACTGCTGACGGTCTCAGGAGTGGATGGGTCCCCCAGAAAGCGCTCCCCAGGGCTCAGTGTTGCTTACGCCCTTAGTTCAAAGAGCTCTGTGTGCGCACACGTGCTCGCTTGCTCCTGTTTGCTAATTCGCCAAAACATCTCCCCGTTTGTGACTCAGGGCAGCCACTCCCGTAGATCAGTTTTGACTGCCTGGGTTTCAGCTTGTGTCACATTCCAGCCCCGCAACCCCGGACTCCGCAATTTGCCTGGATCTGAGCATCACCCCTGCCCCCCTTGGCACATCGTGGCCCTAATTGGCTGGCCTGTCCCGCTGTGTATGGGGTCCTTAGTTTCGTTCTCGAAAGGGGGCCGTCGTGCCGAGTCTGAGGGTGTCCTGTTCCCAAACCCCAGCTCTCCGGTGTGGTGGGTAGATGAGGTTTTGGGCTCATTTGGGGTTCCAAGTGGACGAAATGGTGGGAGGGGGCTGCAGCGCGTTCTCAGTAGCAGGATCCTGGAGATTGGGAGTGGGCCAGAAACTGCAGGAGACGCCCTGGGGGCTGCCAGCCCCGGGGGGAAGCACATGGCAGTGGCGTGAGTTGGGCAGCCCTGTCCCCAGGACACTCAGTGTGTCCAGGTCAGGGCCACTGAGGCTCTGAGGCAAGGTTGCAGTTGACTTCCACACAGTTAAATCCAGTTTGTTCTCCATCGCTATGGCCTGGTCTCCTCCTTCACTCAGCTGTCCTCCTGCCCCAGAGCGGGAAGGCTCACCTGTCCCCTTCCCTTGCTAGCACGAAGCACCTGGGGGTGGGGTGTGTCCTGCGGCGCGATAGCCCCAGGGGCCAGAACTGTGTCAGCACAGAATTGCCCTGCTTTGTGTTCAGCGAATGAAGAGATGAGGCAGCCTCCCCCCCCACCGAGGGTGGGGAACTGTCCCATTCCTGGGAGCTCACCCCCAGGCCCCCTCTGTAAATGCCCCTCCTGTGTGTCCACAGCCTGGCCCTCCCCCGAGGGGTCCAGCCCCTCTTTCAGCCTGCCCCGTGACATCTCTCAAACAGTTCCAGAGCAGACCCAGGCCCCTCGTAGCCCACTGCTACCGCTCTGCACCATCCTCCGTCCGTCAGTTTGCACTGCCCAGAACTTTGGGGTCATCCTCTGTGGCGCTCCACCCCCGCACGGGTTCAAGGTTCACCCTCCTGCCGCCACCCTGGCCTGATGCCGAGCCTCTGAGCTTTGCTTGCTCTGCTCTGTTGCTACCGTAGTCGGAGTGGCCTTGGCTACAAACACGAGTCAGGGTCGACCCCTGCTCGGAGCCCTCCTGAGCCCTCCTAGGGGGACCAGTGTCCCGCAGGCTCCTGACTTCCGTCACACCCGCTCTGCAGTCAGCAGCCTCGCGTTCCTACGGCAGGGTGTCTCCCCGCCCCCAGGCATCTGCGTTGCCAGCTCTCCAGCGTGCTCGCTGTTCCTCTACAACTCTGCTCCCCTGTCAGCTCCAGGCCGCCCTGTCTCCTTTCCCTGGTGTCTGAATGTTGCATCCCTCTGTAGAAACACAGTCGCACCTTTTGTTTGTTTGTTTATTGGCTGTCACCCGTAGAAGGTAAATTCCAAGAAGTCGGCCTGGTGAGTGGCGTTCGTTACTGGAGCAGCGTTGGCATGGCATGGTTGCTCAATAAGCGGTTGTTGAAGTGGGTTCAGTCCCCCCTCAGTGAGCTTACGTGAACACGAAATGGAATTTACCAGATCACAGAACTGGGGGACACTCCTTAAGTCACTTTCAGCAGCAAAATTGGCCCTCGTCTTCTCTGCCACATTGTAAACAATTGTGTCTGAGGACAGAATAGGGAAAGCCACACCGGACTCAGCGCAGACGGGCAGCGGCTGCAGTGCCCAGTGTGGTGACCTGCACATGCCCTGTCCCAGGGGACACTTTGTGCCGTCCCCTGTGAGCCCAGGTTTGCCCACTGTGAGTGGTTTCTCCTCCCTCAGGTGGACGGCTGAGCCGTGGGGTGCGGGTACCACCTGTCAGGTCAAGAAGCAGATGGGAGTTGTGAGGCAGAGCTAGACGCCACCCCAGGGCGCTCTGCAGCACTCCCTTCTCGGCTCAGCGCGTTGGCCCCTCGGTGGGCAAGGCCGGCTCTGAGACGGCTTTTGTCCATTCGGCCAGGATGCTCTGTGATCTGAGTTGGAATAGAGTCAGCTGAAGGGCAGAGCTGGACAAAGTTAGAAGGTACTCTGTGGCCGTGTGCCCGAATGCCCGAGGGAGGAAGGCTGGGGACAGGCGTTCTGGTCCTGGTGGCTCTCGGCTCCCCGTCCCCAAGCTTCCCCCCATCCCAGGCCTAGAAGGGGGATATGCTTTAAGTTTCGGGGAACACCCTTGGGCCAAGGGGTCTGGAGGACCCTGACTCTGCTCTCTGCCCCCACCCCTGCCCAGCTCCCCCTCCGGGGCTCCGCGGGACACTGGATCTCCAGGTTATCCGCGTGCGGATGGAGGAACCTCCGGCCGTCAGCCTCCTGCAAGACTGGTCCAAGCACCCCCAGGGCTCCAAGGGTGTGGGAGCAGGTGACCCCGCGGACTGGCCCGCGGTTCTGTCGGAATCCAGCGCTGCTGTGCGGGGGCAGCCAGAGGCGGGGAGTGGGGTGTAAATTCTTGCTTTTCCTGGGGAGGGTGGGAGGGCAGAGACGGTGTCCCCCTTTGGCTTACAACTCGGAGCTGTCCGGCTTGGCCGCCTGTTGTAGAGGGAAACCGGGGGCCGGGGCAGGGTGGAAGGGGCAGCATGCGCTGTACCTTTGGGGCACTGGAAAATGTCCACCCCTGGGTGGCCAAGGCTGCCGTGCGGTAGGGCACTGGCCTGTGGAGAACACCCACCCCATCCCTTGCCGATCCCCACCGCTCCCCCGCATTCTCCCCCGGCACAGTGCCTTACAGAGGAGGTGTCAGAGCGGGGTGAACTGAGTCCCACTACCTCGGGGGACACCTCTCCTCCCCCACTCGTTCAGGCTCCTGAGCCAGGAAGCCTCCATTACCTCTTCCCGCTGCATCCCCGCCTGGGGCCCCAGCGCCCACCTGGGGCCCTGTCCACCCCCACTCGCCTTGTTCACCTGTTCTCCTGTTGTATATATCGCCTTTGTTGACAATAAATTATTTTTTTTTATGAAGAGAGCACTGTCTGGGCCGTCCCTGGGGCAGGGGTCGGCAGGATGTCCATCCGAGGCCGCGTGTGGGGCAGGATAGTGAAGGTGGCGCTGGGTGGCGGCCAGCGCTGTGCGGGCCTCTCAGCGGGGCCTCACCGGCTTCCTGCCTCCTCTGGGATGGGGTCCGAAACGCCATTTCCTTAACATTGTACCTCCCACCCCCCAGAGATACAGAGAGATCTGTCATTCGCTGGCTCACTCCCCAAGTGCCTGCGGCAGCCAGGACTGCGTCTGGCCCAAGCCAGCAGCCCAGGAGACATGTCTGAGCTGTCACCTGCTGCCCGCCGTGGCACACAACAGGACACCGGGCTGGGAGCAGAGCAGACAGGACTGCGGCCAGGCACTGGGATGCCGGCGCAGCATGTGGACACCTCCCATGCACCCAGCACCGGCCCCAGTGCTGTCCCTCCTGACTCACCTGGTGGGCTTTCCCTGAGAGGCCGCTGCAGGAGCCCTGCGGCGCCCAGCCATGGAGCTGGAAAGTGAAATGGCCATGGCCGCCGCCCTCGGGCCCATGAGGGGAGGTGGGCCTAGACTCAGCCTGCCGCCTCCAGCCCCTCCACCTACACCTTCAGCTGAATTAAAGCCGAACGCTTGCCTAGTTTTTCCCCTCATTCCCCGCACCATCATACGGCCCCTTCTGGTCTCCACCAGGTTCCTTTCTCTCCTAAGTGGAACCATCCCAGGCCAAGTCCATGTGGAGTTCACCCTCCTCGCCACCTTTGGTGAGATGAAGTTCACGGGTAGCTCTGTGAAACCCCAAACTCTGCCGTCCTGTTGATCCGCAAACGGACTTGGTTTGTAGGCCTGTACCCTGCAGGCCTGCCTCACCACTCCTGATAAATGAGCCCACTAAGAGTCGGGCAGAGCAGAATGAGGGGGAGCAGCACAGGACGGCAGGCACTCGGCCAGGCTGACCACAAGGGTCATCTGCATCAGGAAGGGGCGGCACGGCATGGTGTGGCGGGGTCCTTTCTCCTCATGTGACACTCCGGAGAAGGAGCCCAAGGACACACACAGGGCCCTCGCCTAGGGGGGGTTGAGAGACTGAGGTGTCACGGAGAACAGGCTCAGGGTTCAGGATGCTTTCTGTCGGGCTGGCTCTACCACTACCACTCACGGCGACACATGGGCCACGGAGCTCCTGGATCTCAACCCCCGGGCCTGCAGGTTGGCAAAACCTGTATCCTGCCTGATCTGAAAGAGTCCATAGTCCAGTGCCGCGGCTCACTAGGCTAATCCTCCACCTGCGGCGCCGGCACACCGGGTTCTAATCCCGGTCGGGGCACTGGATTCTGTCCTGGTTGCTCCTCTTCCAGGCCAGCTCTCTGCTGTGGCCCAGGAGTGCAGTGGAGGATGGCCCAAGTCCTTGGGCCCTGCACCTGCATGGGAGACCAGGAGAAACACCTGGCTCCTGGCTTCAGATCAGTGCGGTGCGCCAGCCACAGCGGCCACTGGGGGGGTGAACCAACAGAAAAGGAAGACCTTTCTCTCTCTTTTTCACTGGCCACTCTGCCTGTCCAAAAAAAAAGAGTCAATAACACTACGAGCTGGCTCTAAGAGCGCCGGGAATACCGGCTGCAGGTGACCTCCTGTCCTGCCCGTGGTGCCTTTGTGCTGTTACGACAGCGGGGCAGCGTCACTGGGGCTTACGTCTGAGAAAACACCGTGACGCTAAGTGTGACTGGAGGCTCAGCCACTAGACCACGAGCTCCTTCCGGGCAGGGGCCGGGTTCCTGGGCCTTCATTTTCCTGGTTGCCTGCATGGGGCCTGGCACTTCGTAGGTGCTCAATAAATGTTTGTCAAGGGCCCGCTTGTGGCCTTGGAGGATGGTTCTCTGCACAGGGTGGTTGCCATGGTGATAAATGGCGTGGTGGTTCTGTGACTTCAGCCACACATCCTGGCCAGCTGGGGTCTGTCTG
This sequence comes from Oryctolagus cuniculus, assembly GCF_964237555.1. Taxonomy (NCBI): domain Eukaryota; kingdom Metazoa; phylum Chordata; class Mammalia; order Lagomorpha; family Leporidae; genus Oryctolagus; species Oryctolagus cuniculus. The sequence goes on along the minus strand of NC_091432.1, from coordinate 7,371,379 downwards.
CCCAGCCTCCGCAGCAGCCAAGGGACTGCCTGGATGCATGTGGCTGGGAGCTGCCAGCGAGCGCCTCCCGGCTTGTAGGAAGAGGGAGAGTGGGGTTGAGGGCCTGACTGGAGCTGTGAATGTGGAAGACATCAAGCACAGGTGCCTGGTTGCTTAGCATCCTCTAGGTCTCCAGCCTCACCCGGGAGTCCCCCACCCCCAGCCCTGCTGCAACAACAGCGGCCCCTCCCTAGGCTGGGGGTGGCTGCTCTCTCCAGGTGTGGCCATGACTGTGGGTGGAGGGTGGGGAAGAGGGTAGTACCGCAACCCCTGATGCCCAGCCTCACCCCACCCCCCACTCCCCAGTACTCCGTTCTCTGAAGCCGGCCCCTGTCTGCTGCCTTCCCTGGGCTCTGGGTTGGGGAGCTCTTTTTGGAAGACTAAACAGGAGGAACTTTTTCTGCATTGAGCAGTTCTGACACCAAGCATGGCTGGAGGAGGAGGGGAGATCTCGAACCAACCTACTAGACTCTGCGTCACCGACTGGGTGTGCCGCGATTCAGGGCTGACCCATTCCACCGCAGCTGGTGCAAGACCCCACAGACTGCAGGGCTTGGGCTCACCAGATCACTCGGCTGCAAGTCCCAGCCTGTCACCTGAACTTCCTTTTTTTTTTTTTTTTTTTTTTTTTAATTTGGACAACAGCTCCTATTCTTTGCTTCAATCCCAAATGCCCACAGTGGCTTGAGTCTAGGCCAGGGCCACAGCAGGAGCCAGGAACTCAATCCAGTGTGCCATGAGGGTGACAGGCACCCGAGGAGAGCCATCACCATCGCTTCCTGGGGCACATGTTAGCAGGAAGCCGAAATCAGGAGTGGAACCTGGATTCAATCCCAGGTACTCTGGTCTGGGATGCAGGTGTCTTAACCACTAGGGCAAACACCGTCCCCCTGCCACCTGTACTGTCCACAGCCTCCTCCTCCTCACATTGCGCCATCGGATGGTCTACTGTAAACAGTGTACAACAGAGACCAGTGAGCAGCCAAATGGCCAGACACACGGACAGGGTCCAGGAGGACCCCAAGTGCAGAGCAGAAGCCCCCTAGATTTGAGCTGTGCCACCTGGAGGCTCTTTCAACCCCGTTGTGGACTTTGATGGTGGCGTCATTGACCGAAGAGGCCATTAGCCATTGGGGGTTAAATGTCTCTAGCTCCCTCTCTCCTCCCCAGAGGTGTAGAGGGTAGGAGGGTAGAGCCCTCTGGTCACGTGACTGTCCCTACCCCGCCCCAAGAGTCACCTCATCAGCATGCGCTCAGATGCAGTGGAAGGGGCTTATGAGTAACCAAAAATGCCCCCCCGCCCCCATCACTCAGGAAATTCCAAGGGCTTTGGCAACTGCACCAGGAGCCAAGACAAAGACCAACACTGGCACCAGCAGCCTGAGACAAGCGAAGGAGCAGCTCCGTCTCTGCTTCTGGGAGTGCGTGGGGTGCGTTTGGGAAAAGGGGTCACCGCCCAGCCCCCTGGAGCACCCCAGCCACGTGGCAGCTCTGGGCCAGGCTCTGCTTCGAAACCGTGTTTCACTGGCTTCTTGGCCTCCATGTAGCACACAATGGTGGGGTCTTCGTAAACTGTGACGTCCCGCCTGTCCCTGGGATGGGAGCAGGTCTCTGATGGGCTCGCAGCCTCTCTGTGTCCACGCCTCCCCCCACTAAAAGGGGCACCTGCCAGCCTCCCAGAGGCAGCACAGAGGGAGGGGCTGCTGCTTGCGGGTGCAGTGGCAGGCGTGGCTCTGTGGCACCCCAGGTCGTGCATGTCCCCCTCCCTCTCAGCCTAGAGGCTTCACGCCCCCAAATCCGGGGACACCCTCATTCTGCACGCAGGTGCCACTCCAGAGAAGGAAGAGGGGCAGGCTTTTCGGCCTTCTCAACACCGATGTTAATGCCTCAGACATCCGGGGCCTCACGTCTGGTCAGGGAGAGGGGGCAGGACGCAGGAGCAGGAGATAACGGGGGTGAGGTAACGGGGGTGACTGCCCCGCAGGGCTCAGATTCCACACACATCGGTGAAGGCTCCCACAGTGCTGGAAACTACCGCTGTTGGGGTTTTGCTGTGAGTCACCCCGCGTTGTGCTCGTTATGTTGGTAAGGAAAGAGGTATAGCGAGATGGACGTGGTGGCTGGCCTGCCATTCCAGAGCTAGCAAAGGAGCAGAGCTGGCCCGAGCCCAGTTCTGCCTGACTCCACAGCCTGAGCTGCCGTCTACACATGGCACGGCCTGCCACCCACTCCTGGCGCCCGCCGGGACCGTGCATTGCCGACTGGACGAGCTCACCGCAGATGAGGGGTGAGCTCACAGCAAGGCGGGAGCCAGGAACTCTGTCCAGGTCTCTGGCGCTAGAGGTACGAACCCAGGAATGTGAGCCCTTATGTGCTGGAATCAAAAGCAGAACTGAGACTTGCACCAGGCGCTCTGACACAGCATGTGGGCATCCCAAGTGGCACCTTAACCACACTGCACTTTTGCCGTCTTAAAGCATTAACTAAGGTAAATCGATCTGCATCGTTGTGCAATGCGTATCAAACTCTCCCACAAATCTGTTTATAGCTGGTGTGCTTGAATCAGGATCCACATGAGGTCCAAATATTGCATTTGGTATGTTTCTTCCAACCTATAACAGCTTTTCTTTCCTCTTTTTTTCCACCTCTTGATTTTATTCAGTTTATTTATTTATTTATTTTTTGACAGGCAGAGTTAGACAGTGAGAGAGAGAGAGGGACAGAGAGAGAAAGGTCTTCCTTCCATTGGTTCACCCCCCAAATGGCCGTTACGGCCGGCACGCTGCGCCGATCCAAAGCCAGAAGCCAGATGCTTCTTCCTGGTCTCCCATGGGGTGCAGGACCCAAGCTCTTGGGCCATCCTCCACTGCCTTCCTGGGCCACAGCAGAGAGCTGGACTGGAAGAGGAGCAACCGGGACTAGAACCCGGGGTGCCGGCACCACAGGTGGATGATTAGCCAGGTGAGCCGCTGTGCCAGCCAATTTTTTGAATTTTTTTAAAAATTTCTTTATTTCTTTGAGAGGCAGAGTTAGAGAGAGAGAAAGATCTCTTCTAGCCACTGGTTCACTCTCCAAATGGCCACAACGGCCAGGGCTGGGCCACGCGGAAGCCAGGAGCTTCATCCGGGTCTCCCACGTCAGTGGCAGGGGCCCAAATGCTTGAGCCATCTTCCACTGCTTTCCCAGGCACATTAGCAGGGAGCTGAATTGGAAGTGGAGCAGCCAGGACTCCAGCTGGCGACCATATGGGATGCCAGTATTGCATGCGCTGGCTTAACCCCTTGTGCGACAAAGCCAGCAGTCTTTTCTTTCTATTTTTCAAAGGTTTAATTATTTACCTGAAAGAGTGACAGAGATCTTTCACCTGCCAACTCACTCCCCAGATGGCTGCAACAGCCAGGGTTGGAACTCCATCCGGGTCTCTCAAGTGGGTCATAGGAACCCAAGTACTTGGGACATCATCCGTTGTTTTCCCAGGCACATTAGCAGGAATCTGGATCAGAAGCAGAGTAGCCGGGACTTGAACACAACATCCGGAACTGGATCCCGAGTGTGTCTGGAAGCTGTGGTATGTGGTGGGGCAAGGGATCAGCCTGATTAGCCGGAACGAGGGCATGGCGATGCGAGGGCTTGGTGGGAGAGAGTAGGAGTCAGGGAAAGGTGCTACCAGGGCACCCAGTGCAGGGCACCCAGTGCAGGGCCAGGTTGAGCAAAGCTTTGAATGCAGGCTGAAGGTTGTTCCCACAGCCAGGAGCAGCTACATACTTTGTGGGGCCCAGTGCAAGCTGAAAATGCAGGGCCCTCCACTGGTTCAAGACCCGGCTGCTCCACTTCCGATCTGGCTCTCTGCTGTGGCCTGGGAAGGCAGTGGAGGATGGCCCAGGTCCTTGGGCCCCTGCACCCATGTGGGAGACCCGGAAGAAGCTCCTGTATCCTGGCTCCTGGCTTCAGATCGCCACAGCTCTGGCTGTTGAGGCCAATTGGAGAGTGAATCAGCAGATGGAAGATCTCTCTCTCTCGCTCGCTCTCTCTCTCTCTCTCTGCCTCTCCTCTGTGTAACTTTCAAATAAATAAGTAAATCTTAAAAACAAAAACAAAAACAGGGCCCTCTTGGTAAAGAAGAAACTTCAAGGCGGTGACGGCAGAGCCTTAAACTGAACGGAGGCCCTTCTTGGCGCAGGACTCTGCCCATGCAGGTCACAGGCCCAAGAGGGCAGCCTCGCCTGTGGCCCACAGGGGAGCAGCCGTGGCCTTCTAGCAGGGCGTGGGTGTAACTGGAGGTGGACCTCAGGAAGGTTATTCGGGCGGGATGGGTTGGAGGGAGTCTGGGCAGGGAGACTGGTTAGGCAGCTTTGTGCAGAGCTGGTGAGGACGAGGCGGGTGGGAGCCGAAGAGCAGAAGACCCAGGGAGAGAGGAGTAGGGAGCACACGGGAGGAAGAGTTTACTACAGGACAGCACAGGCCAGGGGAGGCTCTGAACGCCCCCCTCCTTTGCTCTCCAATCCCCTCCCCTGCCTTTCCAGTCTTAAGAGACTGGCAGGCCCAGGAAGCAGCACTGTGTCTCCCTTTGGCCACCAGAGGGCAGATGGTTCTCGTAGATTTTTTGGGGGCTGAATTTGGGGCAGGGGGAAGTGGCATGCCTGGTGGGTCCTCTTCCTCTTTTCCTCCTCAGGTGCGCGTTCACCAACGTCTTTCTCAGTGGTTTGGGGCCTGAATGGAGCCGGGCTGTGCCCTGCAAAGATGCCTGGAGTCCTGGCAGCATCCTAAGACTGCAGGTGGCACCTGTGGCCTTAGGGAGACTTCCACAGGCCTCTCTGCTTCTCTGATTGGCACCACCAGCTGCGAGCTGGAAGTCAAGGGCCAGAGGTCCAGGCAGCACTTTGCCCATAACCGCTGGGACCTCTTGCCTAAGCCTGATCTCGCTCCTAGGGGGCCTCTGGCTGCTGCCCACTTTGAGCCGCCGTTGAGCCCTGGGGCAGGAGAGAGGCAAATTCCAACACGTCCCGGGTGCCATGAGTGGGGACGGCTTGGAGCTGGAGAGATGAGCCCGGGCTGCTGCATCTCCTGGGTGAGACAGTCGAGGAGGAAGTAAAAGTGCACGGAGGTTACTACACGGACTTCCTGTTTGAGTCAGGGGCTCGTGAATCCAGCGACCCCACTCTACGGATGGGGAGACTGAGGCCCACAGGAAGGAAGAAAAGCTACTTCTGTACAGGCCTGTTCTCTGTGTCACTCATCCGGGAGAACTGTCATTTTCAGCGGGGTCCTCTCCCTTTCCCCCCAGTTTCTTTGTCTTAGATACAGTGACGTGGGAATGAAGGGAAGGCCTGGGGCACGCGTTTAGGCTAGCATGGAAGATGCCAGCCGTGACACCTGGGTTCCGTATCGGAGTGGGCATCGGGGTCCAGTGCCCAGGTCCTGCTCCTAACTCCAGCTTCCTGCTAATGTAGACCTGGGGAGGCAGCCGCCATGGCTCAGGTACCGGGGTCTCCTCCACCCACGCCACCCACATCGGAGATCTGGATGGAGTTCCCAACTCCCAGCTTCAGCCTGACTGGGCCGTTGTAGACTATGGGCAAGTAAGTCTTAGTGGATGAAGGCCCTTCCCAACTCCTACACCTAGCCGCTCAAATAAGTGAATAAAAGCTCATGGAAAATGCACACTTTTTAAAAAATATTTCATTATTTATTTGAAAGGGAGAGTTACAGAGAGAGAGAGAAAGAGAGATTGATCTTCCATCTGCTGGTTCCCTCCCCAGATGTTTGCAACTGCCAGGGCTGGGCCAGGGCCGAAGCCAGGAGTCCAGAGCTGCTTCTGGGTCTCCCACGTGGGAATGCATGCTATGTTTATTTTTTAAAATTTCATTTTATTTCAAAGGCAGAGAGACGGAGGAGAATCCCTACAACAGCCAGGGCTAGGCCAGTCAGAAGCCTGGAGTCCGGAACTCAATCCTGGGGTCTCCCATGTGGGTGGCAGGGACACAGGTGTTTGAGCCATCACTTGCTGCCTCCCAGGGTGTGGATGAGGAGGAAGCTGGATTGGAAGCAGAGTAGCGGGGGCTTGAGCCCGGCCAGTCAGGGACGGGATGCGGGCGTCCCACGTCGACCTTACCGCTAGAAAAGGTGCATTGTTTTTTAAAAGAAAAAAAGATGAGACGATCTCTCCTGCCTTACCTGGCAGGGGCACTTAAAGTCATCTCTGGGATAAATCCGTTCGGTGGAGGGGACAGGAGCCTAAGCTCAGAGATGGCAGGTGGGTTTCCCAGGATCGCAGAGCTGGGGCTGCAAGGCAGGCCCTGGGCGTTCCCGCAGCGGAGTGTGTCGGACGCTGACCTGGTCCCTTGCCGACCTGCGGACCAGGTGCGGCCATTCACAGACAGGAGAGCCCGTGGCAGGTGGTGGGCGGGAGGCAGGTAGGTAATAGACTGACGTTGCGTTTGTCAGGTGACACATGTTGACGGCCTGTGGTGCGGGATAAACAGAAGATGGATTTTATGAGATAACCGACAGGGGGACGAACAGACACGCAGCAGGAAGCTGCTCCAGGTCCAAAGTACACCGGCCACAGGGATGGATGGCTAACAGCCTCGTCCTCTTTTTAGTCAAATAACAACACGCACGGGGACCCACGCGTCCCGTCCAAGGTTTGAAAATACCCGAAAACTGACGGAAAGAAACGAAGAGCCAGGCTCTGGGAACCCCGGGGGGGAAATGACCGCGGACTCGGCGGGCTTCGGGTGTTGCCGGAAATGGCCGACTGCCGCCCTCGGCCGCTCAGCAGGACGGGGGCGTGGCCGGCTCCGCACGCGGAGCCTCTTCGGGTGTTTCCGGAAACTGCCGAAAGCCGGCTTGACGTGGGCGGGGAAAGGGCGGTGGGCGTGGCTTGGGCGGCTCAGGAGGGCCCGGAGCCGCTTCGTAGATTTCCGTAAACAGAGCCGAAGCTCGGTCTTCGGAATCGAGGAGGTGCGCGCGTCTCCGGGGATTACCTTCTTCGGCTGTTTCCGGAATTGACCCGTAGACCCCGGCCGAGAGGAGAAGGCGCGCCCCCCTCCCGTTCCTAAGCGCTTCGGATGTTTCCGGCTGCCGCCGGCGGAAAGAGCCGAGGGCCGGCGGTGGTGGCGGCCATGTTGGGAGCAGCAGGTCCGGCGGCGGCTGCCTGTGTGCCGGGCGCGGAGCAGTGCCGCTGAGGGCAGGGGAGGAGCGAGGCAGGCGGCCGGCTGCGGCGGCAGAGAGTAGGCGGAGCGGCGCAGCCCGGCCGAAAGGCGGCACAGCCCAGCCGGGGGTCGGGGGGGTGCGGTCCGGAGCCGCTCGGAGCCGGCGCGGCCTAGCCCGAGCGGCGCATCCCCGGGCTGGCGTGAGCGGCTGCCCGGCCTCCCCGCACCCCCGGCCGGGGCCCATGCGGCGGGCGCTCCTGCTGTGAGAAGCCCCGCCCGGCCGGGCTCCGCGCCTTCCCTTCCCTCCCTTACTCCGAGCTTCTCGGTTCCCTCCCCTGAGATACCGGCGCCATGTCCAGCGCCCGGACCCCCCTACCCACGCTGAACGAGAGGGACACGGAGCAGGTAAGGAGCCCCGAGGGCTCCCCGGATTCTCTGGCTGGGCCCCTGCACCTTGCGGAGCCTCCTCCCTCCTCTGCTCTCCTCGTGCCCCGGCTGCCCTGTCATCCGGCCCTGCACATCCCCCTTCCGAGTCCTGACCCGGGACCCACCTTGAACTGACTCCAGGCTGCACACTTGTCGCCCTGCCAACCCCCCTCCGCCCCTCGCCGCCCTCCTGCGCTCTTCCGTGTTAACCTCCTCAGCTTCCCCTCTCTTCCCTTTTTCTCTCTGGGCCCTCTCTGGTCTTCTTCCACCCACGCTTCGAGCAGCACCCCGCGCCTGGCCACAGATCGTCGGCCACCTCTCCCTCCGCCCGCGCCGGCTCTCCCGGTCCCTGCTGACGACCCGCAGGGTCCTCGCCCGGGAGGGTGTTCGCCGCGAGCCCTGTCCGCTTGCGGCTGCCCAGCTGTGTCCGCCCCGCTTCGTCCTCAGCCCCGCGTGCTCGCTGTTGCCCGCAGCCCACCAGCTCCACCCTCATCCCCTTTCCGGATCGCTCGCCTACTCTTTGCTCATCACTTTCCCGTCTTTTCCCCGGGAGCTCCCCGGCTCCTGGCGCTGCCCGTGTCGCTTCCGTGTTTCCCAGCTGTCATGCGCGCAGTTTGCCCACAGGTTGCTCTGGGGTTCCTGTCCTCCCTGCCTTCGGAGCCCTGGGGGCCCCTCGTGCTCTCCTCCCCCAGGGTTCGGTTCCCAAGCCCCTGCGCCTCCTGCTCGGCGCCCTGCGTGCCCCGCCGGCCTTTGCCCTGGCCGCGGCCCGCACCCCGCGGGACGGTCGCTCGCTGTTTCCGCCCTGTGTATTCACACAACCTGTTGCTCACTTCTCTCCCGGGCCTCTGCGGCGCGCACCCGGACGCTCGGTGCCTGTCACTCCCTGCTCACTGCCTTGCTGCCCCCTTGGCTTCGCCTCGCCTCCTCTCCGTGCCTCCCCGCGGGGTTTGCTCCTCTCCTGCCGTCTTCAGGTCCTGCGGACAGCCCCCGCCCCCGTGTGCTGCTGTGCCGTCCCTGCTCCCTTCCCGTTGCTCTGTAATTCCCAGCAAGTGCTTGCCCTATGCCGCAGCCTCCCGACCCTACAAGCTGCCCCCATCCTGGCCGCACTCCCGTGGGGCGTCAGCCAAGCCGTGGCCTGTGCTGTGTGCTCTCACTGGCTGTCCCCTCCCTGGCTGCTGGGACCCTTGCTGAGGGCCCTGCCGGGGGACGCCCTGCCTTACCTCTCAGAGAACTTTCCTGGGCCCAGACAGCAGGGCCTGGCAAAGGCGCCCTCCTGCCCGGGGGCTGCACTGCGTTGGATCCTCCGCCCTCCCTCCTCTGCGCCCCTCCTGTCCCCTTTCCTTCGTGGTCGCTGGGGTAGAGCTGTTGCAGTGTTTTCATTCTCTCTGGTTGACCTGCTCCGACAGACCCTCCCCCGTGTCCTTTACTCCGTGTGGCTGTTCTGTGAGCCTCTGCTGCCTGTCACCTGCACAGTTAGGAACCCGGCAGTTCTGGACGGAGTTTTTCTCGGTGGCGGCTGGCCCTTTTCTTGTGCACGGGTTGTTTGTTTCTGGGGTGCAGGGGCATTGAGAGGGAGGGATGGGCCTGACAGCTGACTCCGTGTGGGGCAGAGTCTGGAAACGGGGAGCTTGGTCTGTGGCCCGCAGTGGTCCTTGCCCTCGCTTGCCAGCTGTTTCTCCGTTCGGGGAGCCACTCTCTGCCCTCTTGAGGCTGCTTGTTCCGTCCTTTTTTCTCTCGCAGCCTTGGTGTTGGCAGGTGGGCCCTGCTTAGCTGGATAACTTTCCGAGACTGTTGATTGGGAGCTGGAAGGAGGGGCTGAGGGCCTAACCGGCACCCCAGGCGTCTGTGGAGTGGCGCGGAGTGCCTCCTGCCCGGGAGGCCGTGGGACCTTGTGCGCACCGGCGTGGAGTCCCGGGCGGCCTCCGTGTGGTTTCTTTGTGCTGTTTACCAAATGTGGGTGTGCTGTCGCCGTGGCCTTGTGAGGTGCGCGTTGACTTCCTCTCATCCTGACACGCCGGGCTCAGGACAGCCGTGCCTGGGAACCATTTTGGAATGTGAGCTGCTCTGAATAACTGTCCGGAGCAGGGGCTGTGTGTGCTGTGGCTCTGCTCTCAAGTCTGGATTACTCATCCCCGTTTTACTCTCCTGGACTCGGGTTCCCCTGAGCCACTTGCGCGTAGTTCTCAGGGTGCCGGTCGCACACAGGGAAGCAGAGTCTTTGCAGAACCTTGGGTGACGCCTGTTCCAGGCAGGTGCTGTGCTCTTGAGAACAAGCAGAAAGACGAGCAGCAGCAGTGCTTCTGATCGCAAGGCCTTCCCCTAGAACAGATCATGCCGCCAAGTAAGGCAAGAGATCTCTTCTCGGTCCTGTGGACATTTCAGCTGAAGTGGCCGTGGAAGTGCAGCCTTTGAGTGGCCTCAGTGTTAGGAAACGGAAAGCAAGGCACTTGGTTGGACTGATTCCCTTGCCTGAAGGGTCCTGTGTCACCTTATTTAGAGTTAAATTATTTAAACTGTGGTTTCCCCAGAAAATCAGTAAATAAACTCCAGTGGTTGCCTCCAATCTCTTTTCTTGCTCTTCCTCTCGCACTTTCTTTAGAACTGTGGCTGATGAGAAGCTGATTCTGGGAGCCCTTTGATCACATCTGACGCACACACACACAGTGTTCAAGCATAGAAATCAGCCTTGTGTGGCAGGGGAGCTGCCAGCTCTGCTCCTGCAGTGAGAGTCGGAGATAAAACACAGGCAGGCCCTTTCCGTAGATGCTTGTGGCACTTGTTCTAGATGTGCTTTTCACAACGCAGACGTCTTCCTGTGGCAGAGCGAGGGTCTGGCCTGGGGCTGGTAGTTTTGGGGACTCTTGGTCTGCTAGTGGAGCTTTCTGTTCCCTTCTTTTCCAAGTGGCTTCGGCAGCCTGGCCTGGAGGCTTGGCAGTCCTGAAAGCAATCAGCAAGATGACTGTTTGTCTCCCCGCCAGCAGCGGTCCCCAGCAAGAGTGCAGAAGGGTCCAGCTTCCAGAGTTCACTTGCTGCTGGTAGAGCTTTCTGTAGCCCCAGGGGGAGGGGCTGCATGGCTTCAGAAACCATGAGAGAGGGCTGTGACTGCCCACGGAGGGGCTGCTGTCGCTTTTCTAGGGAGCAAATGGCATAAGGAGCTTGGGAGTGACAGTCACGGGAGCAAATCCAAGTCCCAGGGTCCTGTGAGGAAGAGCCACGCCGAGTGCGTGAGCTCGTCAGACCCTGCCATTGGTTCCGGCCAGATGTCGCACTGAGTGCTCGGTTGTTGGTGTCCTCCAAGGAAATGGGCTTAGGTAGCCCTGCGAGCCGTGCGGCACTGCCAGTGCTCTGGGCGCTGGCTCTCACTCGGACCTTTGGCCTGCCTGGGGCCCTTTGGTAGTGCTGCCTTCTGGTCAGGGATGTGGGTGAATGTGTCAAGCCATGAAGTCTCGCTCGGTCCTCGAGATTAGGGAAGGGGTATTGTTAAAGCAAGGGCTGGAGGAGTCCCGGTAGTCCTAACCTTTGAACCCGCAAAAGTAACCAGACCTAGTAAATTATAATAATTTCTCCCCTATCTGTGGACTTTGGGAAGGAGCTAAACAGAGAGAAGGCAGTCATTGAAACTTAGTGTGCTTCAGATTAAAATCAGATTTGTACAGGGATAACTGAATCTTCTAGACTGTGACTAAAGGTTGGACCAGAGCCTTTTTTTCTTTTTCTAAGCATAAACATCTTAAGCAGAGTTGATGCCTGTGAGGTAGACAAAGGCCGAGGATTTGTGTGCTTGAGAGGTTTGCATGGTTAGCTGTCTTGAGAATCAGAACTTCTCAGACGAAAGAGTTTCCCCTTTGGACAGAACAGCCCGATTCTCAGTGGGCGTCTAACCAGGATTGCCTGGGCCTCGTGAACTCTCACTGAGCACTTAGCCACCTGGCTGGCATCTCTCTTCTCTCTGAAGCTCCCATGACATTCCTACGTATGTATTAGGTCGACTTGAATGAATATTTTATGCCTAGAGTGCAGCCAACCCCCAGACTTTGTGGCCCATTATGGACAAGCAGGGTGGGGGCTGGGCGCCACCTTTGGCCCCCTGATAGCATCTCTGCTAAATGGACTCCCCCTGCAGCACTTCGGAGCCCATTAATGCACTGGGATGGAGTAACCTCAGCAGATGGAGCGGGCTGGGAGGGGTGCTCCTCCTCCCCGGGACGCCGGGTGGGGGTTCCTGCAGCACCAGGCTGCCCAGCTCCCTCCTTGGTTCAGCTGTAGGCTGGGCTCCTGCACCTCTGCTCTGAGGGGAGGAGCTGGGAGAAGACTTTGACCCTCCCTCAGCCCTGGTGCTGCTGCGGGTTAGCCTCAAAGCAAAAGCTTGTGAGGGCTGTGAAGAAGGTGGCAAAATGACAACCGGGGAGGCGGCTGAGCTCCACGTCCTGACGAGAGGTTCCGGTGTTTGCTGTTTTGCACTTGTAGCCTGGGTTCTCTAGGCTTTCTCCCAGCCTTCAGCAAAGCCGCGTGAGTCACTGAAGTGGTACCTGTGCATTTCCGCCTGTGTCCCAACACGGAAGAGTGAGCCCTTGCAAACTGCCCTCCCCTGCCGGCACCCGCGAGGCCGGCTACCCGGTCAGCCCTGGCAGACACTGCTGGCCAGCGCAGCCTTCTGGTGTGGCCACTTAGTGTACTGTCACCTGCGGGTGAAGGCGGGACAGCTGGATTTTAAAGATCTGTTTATTTGAAAGAGTTAGAGATGGAGAGACAGATCTTTCATCCGCTGGTTCACTCCTCAAATGGCCACAGTGCCTGGGGCTGGGCCAGGCCGAAGCCAGGAGCCTAGAATTTCATCTGGGTCTCCCACACAAGTGACAGGGGCCCAAGCACTTGGGCCATTCTGCTGTTTTTCCAGGCCATTACCAGGGAGCTGGATTGAAAGTGGAGCAGCTGGAACTCGAACTGGCGCCCATATGAGTTGCCAGCATCCCAGGTAGCGACTTAGCCTGCTGCACTTAGGCCCCGGAGCAGCGGATTCTGAAACAGCAGCAAGAGGGCATCCGTCCCCTTCTGGCTGAGAAGGCACCCGTGCTCCTCCTCTTGCCCCAGGAGCAGCACTTCTAGGGGATGAGCAGGCTAGAGCCCTTCTGCGTGTCTGGTTTTGTCGAGCGTTTGAAGTGTCTCAGTCCCTGCGGGGAGTTCTCTCCACAGATGTCTGTCTTTGGGTTGGTGCACATTTTTCTACTTTCAGTTATTCCTTAAATTTCTCTCTAGAAAATGGCCAAACGAGCAAAAAGGTATTTCCACTAGTGCAACAAATTATTTATTTTAGTCTCATAATGGCATGTGATCGCAAGCTTTGGTAGGAGAGAGATCCAGGTGACGCTGACATTGGGGAGGTCCCTGAAGGAAAGTGTATGTGTGTTGGGGGAGAGACTGGGTGAGGGTGGGGAGCTCTGGGCAGGAAGAAAGGGAGGGCGGGATGTGTGCAGTGCCTGGCTCCAAGCCACCTTTTTGGCCCTCTTCTTTTTCACATAAGGAAGGCGGAGCAGACCAGCGGCTTCTCTGTAGAACCAGTCGAGCTGGTTTGGAGCAGCCATGGCCTATTTTCCTCTGCTCTTTGGGAAGTTGGCAGTACCAAGGTCTGCCTCCTCTGGGGCTATGCTCTCCCAGGCATGAGTGTGGAAGCCGCCCATCCGTGAACAACCCCTGCCCTACTTCAAACTGGAGTGGATCCCCAGGCTGGGCCTGCACCCAGTGCCAATGCTCTGGCCACTTCGTCTGCTTTCCACACCTTTCACTGGAGGCCCTGAGGCCCGGCTCCTTTCCTTGGGCCCCCTTCTTAAGCACACAACTTGGCAAAAGGCCCTCAGCCTGGCCAGAAAGAAGAGACTGGCTGTACACTTGGCTCCCCATGTGTGGGTCTGGAAGAGAGGTGGGACCACACTCGGGACTGCTGCCTGCTACAGTCTGGCTGCTAAATTCTGTGAGACCCCAGGCCTTCGGATCAGTGCAGTGGGACTGCCTATCCAGGTCTGCTGGGGAAGAACTCAGAGAAGAGTTGTGTTTTGTGGGTTTGTTTTGTTTTGTTTTGTTTTAGATTTATTTTATTTATTTGAAAGGCAGAATTAGAGAGAGAGAAGGAGAAGCAGAGAGAGAGAGATCTTCCGTCTACTGGTTCACTCCCCAGATGGCTGCAACTGCCAGGACTGGGCCAGACCAAAGCCAGGAGCCCAGAGCTTGTTCCAGGCCGCCCACGTGGGTGCAGGGGTCCAAGGACTTGGACCATCTTCTGCTGCTTTCCCAGGCACATTAGCAGGGAGCTGGATCAGAGCTGGGACCTGAACTGGCGTCCACATGGATACCGGTGCTACAGAGTCTTTACCTGCTACGCCACAGTGCCAGCCCCTAGAGAAGAGTTTTTGGACATTGGAGCTTATAGGCACTTCAGCCACAGAAAACAGTTTGATTGAGGTCTCAGCCGGAAAGGCAGGAGCTGTCAGTCACCTATTGCTAGAGGACAGGATTGTGTTCCCACTCTTCTCTTGTAGCAGAAAACTGAAGTGTGAGAGCTTGGTAGAGGGGAGCGAACCTGCCTAGACAGAGTTCCAGCCGCCCGGCCATGGGAGCTGGCTGCTCCTGACACGGCTGCGATGGCCTATCATTGTACCCCCTGAGCACCGTGTCGCAGGGCCTTTTACTGTGGTTACTGACAGCCTGTGTCTAGGTGGTCCCCATTTTCCTCTACCTTCTCTATTTGTGACACAAAGGGTTCTCATTTGCTGTTTTGCTCCTGAAATGCCTACAGTGGCTAGGGCTAGGCCACGCTGAGTTTGGGCACCAGGAACTCAATGCAAGTGCCCCTCTTGGTTGGTAGGGACCCAGCCACTTGACTCGCTGCTGCTGCTGCTTCCTGGGGTAACATTAGCAGGAAAATGGAGTTAGGAGCAAAACCAGGTGTGGAACGCAGGCACTCTGATGTGGGATGCTGGCATTTTCTCTAAGAGATTCTGGTGGAGCATATTTACATTTGTTTTAATTTTTATTTATTTATTTTTTAAAGATTTATTTTATTTATTTGAAAGAATTACACAGAGAGAGTTCTTCCATCTACTGGTTCACTCCCCAGATGGCTGCAATAGCCAGGGGTAGGCCAGGCTGAAGCCAGGAGCTTCTTCCAGGTCTCCCATGTGGGTGCAGGGGCCCAGGCACTTGGGCCGTCCTCCACTGCCTTCCCAGGCCCATCAGCAGTGAGCTGGATTGGAAGTGGAGCAGTCGGGACCCGAACCAGCGTCTGTTTGGGATGCTGGTGTTGCAAGTGGCACCTTTACCCACTACGCCATAGCGCTGGCCCCTTAATTTTTTTTTTAACCAGTCAGATATCTGAAAGAAAATAAAATGCTTCTGGAAAGTTCTATGAAGAGTTTAAAATGTGTATTTATTTTCATCTATTTGAAAGGCAGAGAGAGGGATCTGTCTGTCTTCCATCTGCTTGTTCATTCCCCAGATGCCTGTAACATCTGGAGCTGAGCCAGGCTGAAGCCAGGAGCCTGAAACCCCATCCAGGTCTCCCGTGTGGGTGGAATCTGCCACCTCCCAGGGTGCATATTGTCAGGAAGCTGAATCTGAAGTAATGTGACCAGGACTCAGGTGGCAGCTCACCCTGCTGACCACAGCGCTGGCCCCGCCTGCCCGCATCTCTGCATGGTGGATGTTGCTGTGGTCAGTGTCAGCATCTGTGATGGCAGGAGGGCCAGATCTGGAGTCGCCAGAGCAGGGCTTTCGAGAGGATTGGGATCCGGGTGTTGGAGGGGGATCTCGGGTTCCTTTCTGCAGGACTCCGGGGCTTGCTTTCTTTGCACCCCTTCCTTTGTGTGCAGGATTGGCCCTTTGACCGGGAGACCACCCCCGTTTCTCTTAGGACCGCCTGGGACCTTGGCAACTCCTGGTGGTGAAAGCTTCTTTTCCCTTGGCAGAGTGGCCTTCAGGGTTGCACCTACGGCTCCGTCGCTCCTGTGAATCTGTGGGCTTTGCATTTGGGGTTGAGATGTTGGTCTCTGGTTCCTTGTTTGAGCCATCTGCTGCCTGTTGGGAGCCTGAATGCCTTGTCAGAGCAGCAAGTAAGCTGCTGGCCGCCGCCCGACAGCCCTGCCCCAGGAGTTGCCTCAGACCTCGCGGGGAGTGGCTCTGGCACTGTGTTCCGCTTCCTTTTGCACCTCTGCTGACTCGTCTCACTTCCTTTTTCTTCCGTTTGACGTCTTTGAACTCCCTTCCTGAGCACGTTTGTGGTCTTGTCTGCCTCGCGTTTCCATCTCCTTCGGGGCATGGCCCAGGAGAGGAATTCTGATAGTCTGAGATGTGCTTCATGTCTAGGTCCCTGCCTTCTCCCCGTCCTCTGAGGTCCGTAAAGCTAAGGATCCACTGCTTTGGGAAGTGTGTTCTGTTTATGTCTCTGGCGCCATCCTCCTCAGTAGAGCCAGGCCTGGCAGCCTGACAGCTGACTAGGAAGGGCTTCCTAGTTTTCCTGGTGCTAAGTGTGGCCCCTGTGGTGGCAGAGAGCTGAAGAGACGCTGGTTAACTTTGGAAAGTGCAGGATTGAATTTGGTTCTGGATGTATTTGGGGGACCTTGACGTCACTGAGATCCTTTCAGATGGTGCAGAAAGTCAAAATTATTATTATTTTTTTTATTTGACAGGCAGAGTTAGACAGTGAGAGAGAGACAGAGAGAAAGGTCTTCTTCTGTTGGTTCACCCCCCAAATGGCCGCCATGCAAGTCCGAAGCCAGGAGCCAGGTGCTTCCTCCTGGTCTCTCATGCAGGTACAGGGCCCAGGCACTTGGGCCATCCTCCACTGCCTTCCAGGGCCACAGCAGAGAGCTGGACTGGAAGAGGAGCAACCGGGACAGAATCCGGTGCCCCGACCGGGACTAGAACCTGGGGTGCTGGATGCCGCAGGCAGAGGATTAGCCTAGTGAGCCACGGCGCCGGCCCCAAAAGTCAAAATTATTTACATGATGGCATTAACACAGTATCTGCCTTTTCACTCTCGTTCTCTGACTAGTGTACAGTGGTTTTTCCAGAGGCTACATGATGTGTGATGACATCATCCCTCTTTTGGCTAATGAGATGCATGATTCTGTGTTCTTGTGTTTTCTGTTTTGTTTTTTTTTTTTTAAGATTTATTTTATTTGTTTGAAAATCAGAGTTAGAGAAGTAGAGACACAGAAGTCTTCCATCTGCTGGTTCACTCCCCAGATGGCCACAACGGCCTGAGCTGCGCTGATCTGAAGCCAGGAGCCAGGAGCTTCTTCCAAGTCTCCCACATAGGTGCAGGGGCCCAAGGACTTGGGCCATCTTCTATTGCTATCCCAGGCCATAGCAGAAAGCTGGATCGGAAAAGGAGCAGCTGGGACTCGAACCAGCGCCCATATGGGATGCCAGCGCTTCAGATCATGGCTTTAACCTACTGCGCCACAGCACCGGCCCCAGAATTTTATTTATTTATTTATTTATTTATTGGAAAGAGTTACAGAGAGAGAGGAGATGTAAAGAGATGTCTTCCATCTGTTGGTTTGCTCCCCAAATGACCCCATTAGCTGGGGTTGGGTCAGGCTGAAGACAGGAGCCAGGCGCTTCATCCAGGCCCCCCATATGGGTAGCAGGGACCCAAGCACTTGTGCCATTGTCTGATACTTTCCCGGTCACGTTAGATTAGCAGGGAGCTGGATCAGAACTGGAGCAACCTGGACACAAACTGGCACCCTTATGGGATGCCAGCATTGCAGACTCTAGTTTAACCTGCTGGGCCATAACGCCAGCCCCTAGAAATTTTAAATTAGTACTTTAAGGTATAAATGTGGAAGTTTTCAACAATGGACACAGTTTCTTCTTGGTACTACTACTGTGCTCTCATTAGCTCTCTTCAGTTATACCTGTTAGAGTTTTCTCTGTAAACCTCATCATCTAATAGCATGCTGTTTTGAAATCTAAGCATTTTCCTAGCACCTTTGAGGAAACACAGGAAGCAAGTACAGCTCGTAAAAACTTTTGGGAGGCCTTCTAATTCTTGAAATTTTATTTACAACTTACTTAGCACCCAATTCTATTTTCCTAAAAACAGAAGAAAACTTGTAATATTTCTCTTATATTTAAGGATGGATTGTTGGCTTAAGACAGTGAGGTTAGAAGACTTGTTTTTCCAACCATAGCTGTACCTTCTGTTTAAAGATCCTGACATGGACTCTGCTCCAGAGAAACTGGGCAAGACTGCAAATAAGGGGAAAAAGGAAAGAAGTGAAATTTTAATGAACTCTGTCTTTTTAGCTTTATAAATGTTAATAACATACCTTACTGTGTCTCATTCAACCAGCTGTTTTCATGTCACATTGTGGTACCAGTTGAGACATTAAAGAGTGACCAAGAGTGACCATTCAGAGTTTTTTTCAAAAAAGAATTGAGTATTTTACATGTACGCACTGAGCTGTTTGAAAGCCAAATTTTATTCCAGCTTTCAAACTGGAAATGAAAAAGTCACTGAAGCCTTCTACAGGGTAGTTTGCCACTTTGTTTTGGCTGTAGAAGCCTGCACAGTGGCTGGGAGACTAATAAAGTTTTGAACAGCTGACATTCCTGAATGCCCACTGGATAGAAAGAGCAGTAAAATTCAGGACAGTGCTCCTTCAGATGTTCCTGGGACTCATCAAACTGAAGATTTAGCTGCAAACATGAAGGCCGAGTTAATATCTTGTTTACAGAATTTTACTTGCACTTTATACAAATGCGCAAATCTACAGACAGGGTTTGACTTGCTGTGTCAGCACCAACTACTCTTCGAAGAGTAATTCTTTTTATGCGAATGTTCAGCAACAGACAGAAGTGGCGATAAATATTCAAAGGATTGAATAACTTTTTGAATCTCATGGTTTATCCTGGAACAACTTAATTTCCATTTGCACTGTTGGTGCAGAAGCAGTCGGGAGAAAGCTGCTGGCGCCATCGCCTGGTCAGGGCAGTGGCACCCAACTCTGCCAGCGGCCGAAGCCGTGATTGTCTTTCCTGCCACATGCTTCTTGTTGGAGAAGACAAGCCGTTTCCACTCAAGAATGTCCTGGATGGAACACTGAAGTCACTGATTCTCGTTCAGTCGCGGTCTGTCCAGTTTTGAGTGGTGAAATGCGGAGTACCCGCGGAGCATTGCCCCTGCGCTCAGGTGTGGTGGTTGTCTTGGGCAGGTGTGCATCGGCCCCGAGCCAGCCACCGGCTCAGCTGAGAGAACAACCAGTGGAGAAGCTGTGGTCGCTTACCCCTGGGGACGAGTGGGTGTTTCCTGGAAAATGAACAAAGTAAGCCGGTCACTTGCCAATGATAAAACTCAAGTTTTCAAGCAAAAATTAGAATTTTAGTAAACAGCTGAAGATTCTTCCAATGAGATCAATGGAAAAATTAAGTAATGTGATTTTTTTGATATTGAGTGAAATGTCAGAATTTGGAATTCTGCATAATTCAGAGAAGAGAGATTTTCCAGATTGCCAGTTGGTAAAAGAGCCATTCACAGTGCCAGATGACAGTGGATTTTAATGTAAACATATACAAAAGATTCATTGATAAGATTTTGGATTCTACAATGCTAATAACCTTTAAAAACTACCACTTGTTGAGTTTTGGTCTAGTATTAAAGAAGAAAATCCTGGGACCGGCACTGTGGTGTAGCGGGTAAAGCCGCTGCCTGTGGTGCCGGCATCCCATATGGGCACTGGTTCGAGTCCCAGCTGCTCCACTTCTGACCCAGCTCTCTGCTGTGGCCTGGGAAAGCAGTAGACAGTGGCCCAAGTGCCTGGACCCCTACACTCACGTGGGAGACCCGGAAGAAGCTCCTGGCTTCAGAATGATGCATCTCTGGCTGTTGTGGCCATCTGGGAAGTGAACCAGCGGATGGAAGACCTCTCTCTCTCTAGCCCTCCTTCTCTCTCTGTGTAGCTCTGACTTTCAAATAAATAAAATAAAATCTTTAAAAAAAAAAATAAGCTGGGGCTGACGCTGTGGCACAGCAGGTTAATGCCCTGGCCTGGAGCGCCGACATCCCATATGGGCGCCGGTTCAAGACCCAGCTGCTGCACTTCCTTCCAGCTCTCTGCTATGGCCTGGAAAAGCAGTAGAAGATGGCCCAAGTTCTTGGGCCCCTGCACCCATGTTGGGAGACCTAGAGGAAGCTCCTGGCTCCCGGCTTCGGATCGGCACAGTTCCGGCCATTGCAGCCAATTAGGGGGTGAACCATCAGATGGAAGACCTCACTCTCTGCCTCTCCTCTCTCTCTGTAACTTTGACTTTCAAATAAATAAACAAATCTTTAAAAAAAAAATAAAGAAGAAAATCCTCAGTACCTGAAAGGCTGTTCAATCTGTTTTCACCTACACATATCAGTGTAAAGTGAGGTTTTCTTCATTTATTTCTACCAAAACAATATACTGAAGCACACTGAATGTAGAAGCAGATATAAGAAGTCAGCTGTCTCCACTAAGCCAGATATTAAGGAGATGTGGGAGAAAATTAAACAATGCAACTTTTGTCATGAAACTTCATTTTGTTTTGGAAAATATAGTTTCTTTTTACATAAAAATAGATCATTTGTATAAACATAATTTTATTGTTATTTTGAATGAATCAATAAACTTTTGAATGATTAGTTTTAATTTCTGGTGAGGTGGGTGTGGATCACTGTAACCCACATAGACACAAGGGCTTTGCATTCCTCAATAATTTTGTAATCATATAAGGAGTTGAGACCAGAGGGTGAGAAAGCCACTGTTGGCAGACATTCATTATTTCTTTGTGATGAGAACATTGAAAATCTTCAGACTATTTTGATTTATCTGATACAATACTGTTAACTGTGATCACCCTGCATACAATAGTATACTATAACTTGCTCCTCCTGTCTAGCTGGGTCATTATATCCATTAATCAGTCTTTCTTCATCCTCTCCCTCCTCCAAGTCATTGTGGTGTTTTGTTTTATTTCATTTCGTTTTAATTTAATTCAATTTGAAGAGCAGATAGACAGAGATCTCCCTTCTACTGGTTCAGAACTCTGAATCCCTACCACAGCTGGCTCTGAGCCAGGTAGGAGCCACCAATTCAGTCCAGGTCTCCCACATGAGTGGCAGGGACCCAAGGACTTGAGTCATCACCTGCTGCCTCCAGGCTGCACATGAGTTGGAGGCTGGGATTGAAAGTGGGAAGACTTGGGAAACACAGCCGGCGCTCCGGTGTGGGACATGGGCGTCGTAATGCTGGCTCCGATGCCATTGTGTTCTGACTGCACCTAAGGTCGGTTTATCAGGTAGACTTCTTTTGCTATGTATTTATTCAGTTGTGGTTTGGACAATGCAGTTTTATTGTATTGCCCAAATTATTTATGTTCTCATGTAAGAAATTTATTTGAAAGGCAGAGAGGGAGAGGCAGAGAGATCTTCCATCTGCTGTTTCACTCCCCAGATAACCTCAACAGCCAGGAGCCAGGAGCTCCATCCAGGTCTCCCACGTGGGTGGCAAGGGGCCCAAGCACACAGGTCATCTTCCACTGCTTTTTTTTTTTGGACAGGCAGAGTTAGAGACAGAGAGAAACGTCTTTGTTCCGTTGGTTAGCCCCAAAATGGCCGCTACGGCTGGCACGCTGCGCTGATCCGAAGCCAGGAGCCAGCTGCTTCCTCCTGGTCTCCAATTTTATATATGTGCTGCCGAAGCGAGCACCCTCCTGGTCTCCCATGCGGGTGCAGGACCCAAGCACTTGGGCCATCCTCCATTGCACTCCCGGGCCACAGCAGAGAGCTGGACTGGAAGAGGAGCAACCGGGACAGCATCCGGCGCCCCAACTGGGACTAGAACCTGGGGTGCTGGCGCCGCAGGCGGAGGATTAACCAAGTGAGCCGCGGCGCCAGCCTTCCATTGCTTTTGCAAGTGTGTTAGCAGGGAGCTGGATTGGAAGTGGAGCAGCTGGGACTCATGGGATGCCAGTGTTGCAGGTGGCAGCTTAACCTGCTGTGCTACAACTCTGGGCCGTCTATGAATTTTTGTTGTTGTTGTTGTTAAAAATGTATTTATTTATTTGAAAGTCAGAATTACAGAGAGAGAGAGAGAGGTCTTCTATCCAATGGTTCACTCCCCAATTGGCCACTGATCCAAAGCTGATCTGGGTCTCCCACGTGGGTGCAGGGGCCCAAGGACTTGAGCCATCTTCTACTGCTTTCCCAGGCCATTGCAGAGAGCTGGATCAGAAGTGAAGCAACCGGGTCTCGAACTGGCGCTCATATGGGATGCCAGCGCTTCAGGCCAGGGTGTTAACCCGCTGCACCACAGCGCCTGCCTTCCCTCTATGAATTTTATAACCTTATAATTTTAAACTATATGGACTGGTTTATCTTACAGACTATTCCTCAATTATAGTGGTCTGAAAGTTTCTCATGGCGTCACGTGTGGGCACTGGTTCAAGTCCTGGCTGCTCCACTTCCCATCCAGCTCCCTGCTGGTGTGTCTGGGAGGGCAGTGGAACGTGGCCTGGGTGGTTGGGCACCTGCATCCATGTGGGAGACCCAGAAGAAGCTCCTGGCTCCTGGCTTTGGTCTGGCCCAGCCTGGGTCATTTTGGCCGTTTGGGAAGTGGACCAGTGGATTAAAGATCTCTCTCCTCTCTTTTCTCTCCCTGTCTTGCTGTAACTCTTTTAAATAAATGAATCCCTTAGGCAGAGTTAGAGGGAGAGGCAGAGAGAGAGCTCTCATCCACTGGTTCACTCCTCAAATGGCTGCAACAGCCAGTGCCAGGCCAGACTGAAGCCAGGAGCTTCTGCCAGGTCTCCTGTGTGGGCCCAAGCACTTGGGTCCCCTGCTGCTGCTTTCCCAGATGCAGGTTTGGAAATGGAGCAGCCAGGACTCGAGCCGGTGCCCGTGTGGGATGCCGGCATCACAGGCAGTGGCTTTACTTGCTTTGCCACAGTGCTGGCACTTAGCTTTGGGATTTAATTCAGTTTTTTATTGTGGCAAAATATATGTAACAAAATTTATCATTTTAAGCATTTTTAATTATACAGTATGATGGCACTAAGTTTATTCACAATGTTTGTAACCAGCATCACGTTTCCAGAATGTTTTCATCATCCCAGATAGAAACATCCCAATTTTTTACCCCATTTGGGAAGTTTATTTGAACAGTAGCTTCCTGCTTGCCCTCTCTCGGCTCCTGGTGACCTGTGTTCTGCTTTTTGTCTGTATGAATTAGGCTATTCTGAGTACCCCGCGTAAGGGAGGTAGAGCATTCCGCTGTATCGAGCTGATTCCATGTGGCGTTATGTCTTCAAGTTCATCCATGTTGAAGCTTTAATTCCATTTTGAAGTTTAGTTAGCTTATTGGATTTTCCTCCGCTGGTATGTATTAGGTTGATATGTTGAAATAGAGTTTTTCTAAATTGTCAGGTGTAGCACGGTATCTGAAGCCACACCTCACACTGGAGCACCAGTTTGAGTTTCAGCTGCGCTGATGCTATTCAGCTTCCTGCCAGTGCACCTGGGAAGGCAGTGGACGGTACTCGGGTACTTGGGTCCCCGCCACTCCACATGGGATGGGATTCTGGGCTTCTGGCTTGCAGGCTTTTGAGTAGTGAACCAGCAGATGAAAGGTTTCTCTCCCTCTCTGTTACTAGGCCTTTCAAATAAATAAAATAAATCTCTTGAAAAACCAACAACCCTAGGGGCTGATGCTGTGGCATAGCAGGTAAAGCCTATGTCTGCAGTGCTGGCATTCCCATATGGGTGCCAGTTTGAGTCCCGGCTGCTCCACTTCTGATCCAACTCTCTGCTATGGCCTGGGAAAGCAGTAGAAGATGGCCCAAATCCTTGGGCCCCTGCACCCATGTGGGAGACTCAGAAGAAGCTCCTGACTCCTGGCTTCAGATCAGCTCAGCTCTGAGGAGTGAACCGTTGGATGGAAGACCTCTCTCTCTGCCTCTGCCTCTCTGTAACTCTGACTTTCAAGTAAACAAAATCTTTAAAAAACAAAACAAAGAAACCCAACAACCCAAGGCCAGCCTTGTGGCATTGTGGCTGCTTCACTTCTCATCCAGTTCCCTGCTGATGGCCTGGGAAAAGCAGCGGAAGATGGTCCAAGTGTTTGGGCCCCTGCCTCCTGTGTGGAGACCCAGACGAAGCTCTAGGGCTGGCCATTGCTGTCATCTACAGGGTGAACCAGCAGATGGAAGATTGCTCTCTCCTTTCTTTGTAACTTCAACTTTCAGATAAACAAATCTTTAAAAATAAATGCAGGCCGGCGCCGCGGCTCACTAGGCTAATCCTTCGCCTTGCGGCGCCGGCACACCGGATTCTAGTCCCACTCGGGGCGCCGGATTCTGTCCCGGTTGCCCCTCTTCCAGCCCAGCTCTCTGCTGTGGCCTGGGAGTGCAGTGGAGGATGGCCCAAGTGCTTGGGCCCTGCACCCGCAGGAGACCAGGAGAAGCACCTGGCTCCTGCCATCGGATCAGCGCAGTGCGCTGGCCGCAGCGCACCAGCTGCGGCAGCCATTGGAGGGTAAACCAACGGCAAAGGAAGACCTTTCTCTCTGTCTCTCTCACTGTCCACTCTGCCTGTCAAAAAAAAAAAAAAAAATCAAATGCATAGAAATTAACCCATTTGCACTGAAAGAATTTATTTAAAATAATGGCTTGGAGGCCAGCATTGTGCCACAGCCAGTTAAGCCTCTGCCTGTGACACCAGCATCCCATATGAGCACCACTTCAAGTTCCAGCTGCTCTGTTTCCAGTCCAGCTCCCTGCTAACATACCTAGGAAATCAACAGAAGATGGCCCAAGAACTTGGGCTCCTGCCCATCATGTGGGAGACTTGGATAGAGTTCCAGGCTCCTGGCTTTGGTCTAGCCCAGTCCTGATCTGCCTTTCCTAAATAAATAAATATTTGTTTATTTTTTATGTATTTGAAAGGCAGAGTTAGAGAGAGAGGTCTTCCATGTGCTGGTCCATTCTCCAAATGGCTGCAATGGCCAGGGCTGGGCCAAACCAAACCCAGGAGTTTCTTCCAGGTCCCCTATGTGAGTGCAGGGGCCCAAGCTCTTTGGCTATCTTCCATTGCTTTGCCAGGCCCATTAGCAGGGAACTGGATAGGAAATAGAGCAGTAGGGACTTAAACTGGCACCTATATGGGATGGTAGCACTGCAGGCGGAGTTTTAACCTGCTACATCACAATGCCAGCCCATAAATAAATCTTTAAATGAAACTTTTTAAAGTTTTTTTTTAAGGATTTCTTTATTTATTAAAAAGAAGAGTTACACACACACACACACACACACACAGACACACACACACACAGATCTTCCACCTGCTGCTTCACTCCCCAAGTGGCTACAACAACCAGGGGTAGGCCAGACCGATGTCTGGAGCCAGGAGCTTCTTCCAGGTCTCCCACATGGGTGCAGAGGCCTAAGGACTTGTCTTCCGCTGCTTTCCCAGGCACATTAGTAGGGAGCTGGAACAGAAGTAGAGCAGCCAGAACTTGAACCTGTGCTCACATGGAATGCTGGCATCCCAGGCAGCAGCTTAATCCATTGCACCTCAATGCTGGTCCCTCATTTTAAATTTTAATACAGTAAATATAACCCACTTGAACAAAAGCTGTTTCATGTCATCAGTAATTAAGAATGTAAAAGATTTCCAGACAGAAGTGTGAGATCAACCTTTTCTTAAGCTTTATTTTTTATTTGTTTGAAAGGCACAGTTAGAGAGAGAGGGGGGAGAAAAGAGAGATCTTCCACCCACTGGTTCACTCCCCAAAAGGCTGCAATGGCAAGGGCTGGGCCAGACCAAAGCCTGGAGCTAGGAGCTTCTTCCAGATCTCCCACGTGAATGAAGGGGCCCAAGGACTTAGGCAGCTGTCTAGCTGTTTTCCCAGGCACATTGGCAGGGAGCTGGATCAGAAGTGGAGCAGCTGAGACTTGAATCAGAGCACATAGGAGATGCTGGCATCACAGGCAGCAGCTTTACCCGCTGCGCTCCAGCGCTAGCGCCTGAGAACACTGTGTAGACAGAGGCAGCATTGATAAGCTCTGTCCGTGATTGCTTGGTGACTGGGTATGAACTCATAGAGAGACTTGGTTTTCTTGGCTGGGCCTCAGCAAGGTTCGCTGCTTTGGTTTGCAGTGGCTCTGGCTGATGAAGTTGGTTCTCAGTGACCAAGTAACTTTGACCAAATTGTCCTCCGCTGTAGCATTGGCTTTATTTATTTTTTACTCTGTTAAGAAGATGATTTGGCTGACTTGGATTTCATTATAACAGTAGGTATTTTAGTTTTAAGATTGTATGTTCACTATTGGCCAGTTCCAAATTTGAAAACTACAAAGCTTGCCTAGTCTGTATCCTTGAAGAACCTTGGGTGTCTGTGATAGCTGAAGGCTGGTAGGCGGCAACCACCAAGGCCAGGACACCCAGCGACCTGATCCCTGGGTGACTGTAGAACCTACATACTGTGTTCCTTTTTCTTTTGTACTTTGTTCTTTTTGGCCTCTTCGCTTGCTTGCTTGCTTTTTTCTCTTTTAAAGATTTACCTGTTTATATGAAAGGCAGGGTTACAGAGAGCAAGAGAGTGAGTCTTCTATCCTTTGGTTCACTCATCAAATGGCTGAAATGGCCAGAGCTGCATTGACCCAGAGCCAGGACCCAGGAGCTCCTTCTGGATCTCCATGTGGGTGCAGGGGCCCAAGGACTTAGGCCATCTTCTGATGCATTCCCAGGCACGTTAGCAGGGGAGATGGGCTGGAAATAGAGCAGCCAGGACTCGAACCGGTGCCCACATGGGAAGCCAGCACTGCAGGAGGCAGCTTTACTCTGGCCTCTGTTTCTTAATGAAGTATGCCTGCCAAGTCCCACACTTACGTAGGTGAACCTCATTTTCTCCTATGAAAGAAGTAGGCACATTTGTTCATTTGAACAGTATGTGAACCCTGCCCTTGCTGGTGAGTCTTCTAGAGACAGGTATGAGCGGGTGGGTGTTTGGCCTAGGGGTAAGCTGCTGGTTGGGATGCCTGCGTCCCATATTGGAGCGCTTGGGTTCAAGTTCTGGTTCTCACATTTGCAGCTTCCCAATAATGCTGCTTCACCCTGCGACTCAGCAGGTGATGACTGCGGGAATTGGGTCCCTGCCACTCATATGAGAGACCTGGATTGAGTTCCCAGCTCTTGACTTCAGCCAGGCCCAACCCTGGCCATTGAAGGCATTTGGGGAATGAACCAGTGGAAGAGAACTCTCTTCTTGTCTATTTCTCTCTTTCTGTTTCAAATTAAAATACACATATACATATACATATATATATATAATATTTATTTATTTGAAAGAGTTAGAGAGAAAGGAGAGACAGATCTTCCATCCATTGGTTCACTCCTTAAATGGCCACAATGACCAGGCCTGGGCCAGGCTGAAGCCAGGAGCTTCTCCCTGGTCGCCCACGTGGGTGCAGGGGCCCAGGGACTTGGGCCATCGTCTGCTGCTTTCCCAGGTGCATCCGCAGGGAGCTCGACAGGAGTGAAGCAGCTGGGACTCAAATTGGTGCACACGCGGGATGCCAGTGCCGCAGGCGGCAGCAGCTTAACTGGCTTCACCATGGCCTAGGCCCCATAAGATAATTTTTCAAAAGATAAAATTGTAGTACATACATATTTTCTAAACTACTCTTTAATTCTCATCCTTACTGTTTTGCATGTACTCATCCTCCAATTCTGTACACCCCTGACTTTGAACACTGCCTTTTGAGTGCCACAGATGGCAGACCTTGGGCCTTCTGTAATAATCACTTGGACCAGCTTTAAGCAGGTTTTTTAGTTATTAATTTTTATTTGAAAAGCAGAGTGACAGAGACAGAGATCTCTCATCTGCTGGTTCACTCTCCAAATGCCTGCTGCAGCCAGGACTGGGCCAGGCCAAAGCCAGGAGTCAGAGCTCAATTCAGATCTCACGTGAAGGTGGCAGAGACCCAAGTCCTTGCGCCACCACCTGCCTTCCCAGGTCAAGTTAGCAGGAAGCCGAATCAGTGGTGGAGCCAGGACTTGAGCACAGGCACTCTGATGGCTGAGGTGGGCATCCCGAGTAGTGGCTTAACAGCTATGCTACAATGCCTGCACAGAGAAAATCCTTTTAAACTCATGTCATTTGCTCAGATTTCATTTCATCAGAATCTTTAAAAACTAAACGAGCAGTAGGCCAGTGCTGTGGCATAGTAGGTAAAGCCACTGCCTGTGATGCTGGCATCTCATGTGAGCACCAGTTTGTGTCCTGGCCGCTCTACTTCCCATCTTGCCTCCTGATGATGGCCTGGGAAAAGCAGTGGAAGGTGGTCCAAGTGTTTGGGCCCTGCTGCTCATGTGGGAGACCTGGATGAAGCTTCTGGCATAGGCCTTGCCCAGTGCTGGCCATCTGGGGAGTGTACCATCAGGTTGAAGATCGTTGTCTCTTTTTCTCTCTAACTCTGACTTTCAATACATAAATAAATAAATCTTAAAAAAAAAAAAAATCCTGGGGCCAGCGCTGTGGCATAACAAGTAAAGCTGCTGTCTGCAACACCTGTGTCCTATATGGGCACCAGTTCTAGGCCCGTCTGCTGTTTCACTTCTGATCCAGCTCCCTACTAGTATGCCTGGGAAAGCAGTGGAGGATGGCCCACATGCTTGGAACCCTGCACCCACATGGGAGAC
This sequence comes from Oryctolagus cuniculus, assembly GCF_964237555.1. Classification (NCBI taxonomy): domain Eukaryota; kingdom Metazoa; phylum Chordata; class Mammalia; order Lagomorpha; family Leporidae; genus Oryctolagus; species Oryctolagus cuniculus. The sequence goes on along the minus strand of NC_091432.1, from coordinate 7,343,041 downwards.
TCGGAAGAAGCCCTGGGCTTCTGGTTTTGGCTTGGCCCAGCCCTGGCTGTTGCAGCTATTTGGGGAGTGAACCAGCAGATGGAAGATCTCTATCTGTCTGTTTGTCTCTTTCTCTTTCTACCTCTGCCTTTCAAATCAATCTTTAAAAAGCAAAACAAAACAACTAAACAGGCAGGCATTTGGTGCAGTACTTAAGGCGCCGCTTGGGACACCTGCCTCCTGTATTGGAGTGCCTGGATTCAAGCGAGTCTCAGCTCCGTTCCTGACTCCAGCTTCCTGCTGATGTGTGTCCTGGGAGGCAGCAGGTGATGCCCCTGTAGCTGGGTGCCTGCCATCCTCATGGTAGACCCAAATTGAGTTCCAGGCTCCTGGCTTCAACCTGACCCAGCCCCAGCTGTTACAAGCATTGTGATGGAAGATCTCTGTCTTTCAAATAAAAATGATTTTTTTTTTGACAGAGTTAGTGAGAGAGAGAGAGAGACAGAGATAAAGGTCTTCCTTCCATTGGTTCACCCCCAAATGGCCGCTATGGCCGGTGCGCTGATGTGCTGCGCTGATCAGGAGCCAGGTGCTTCCTCCTGGTCTCCCATGTGTGTGCAGGGCCCAAGCACTTGGGCCATCCTCCACTGCCTTCCCAAGCCACAGCAGAGAGCTGGACTGGAAGAGGAACGACCAGGACAGAACCGGCGCCCCGACCGGGACTAGTACCTGGAGTACTGGTGCCACAGGCGGAGGATTAGCCTAGTGAGCCATGGCGCCAGCTAAAAAAGATTTTTAAAAATCTAAAGCTTTCATCAAATGCTTAGCACTAGTAGTTTAGTGTGCATACAGACTTGCAGGACCATGGCTCCATTTCCTGTCACTCAGCCAGTCCCGAAATCCTCTGCTCTGTACACAAGATATTTCTTTCCAGATTCACATGTAGCGTTCATTATTTATTTATTTATTTATTTATTTTTTGACAGAGTGGACAGTGAGAGAGAGAGACAGAGAGAAAGGTCTTCCTTTTGCCGTTGGTTCACCCCCCAATGGCTGCTGCGGTGCTTCTCCTGGTCTCCCATGTGGGTGCAGGACCCAAGCACTTGGACCATCCTCCACTGCACTCCCGGGCCACAGCAGAGAGCTGGCCTGGAAGGGGGGCAACCGGGACAGAATCCGGCGCCCCAACTGGGACTAGAACCCAGGGTGCCAGCGCTGCAAGGCGGAGGATTAGCCTAGTGAGCCGCAGCGCTGGCCTCACATGTAGCTTGCAGTTCAGTTCCAGAATGTATCTCCATGTGCTGCTTTCTCTCTTTGACCCCTGGTCTATATGGAAAAATGTATTTACTCTTTTAGTTAAGGCAGCTTCTTGCAATGACTCTTTCTGGGTGTTATTCTGTTCCAAGTCATTGGGAAACTTGGTCTCAAAAGGAATGGACTAGGGCCAGCACTGTGGCATAGCAGGGAAAGTGCTACCTGCAGTGCTGGCATCCCATGTGGGCGCCGATTCAAGTCCCGGGTGCTCCACTTCGATCTGGCTGTCTGCTGTGGCCCGCAAGGGCAATGGAGGATGGCCCACGTCCTTGGGCCCCAGCACCCATGTGGGTGGCCCAGAAAAAAGCTCCTGGCTCCTGGCTTCAGTTTGGTGCAGCTCTGGCAGTTATGGCCAGTTGGGGAGTGAACCAGTGGATGGAAAAAAGAGGGAATGGACTGAGCACTTGAGCAGTGCTGGCCCTTGCTAGCACTCTGCATGGCTTGCCTCTGAGGCGGTCTTCAGCTGTGGACACACTGGCCAGTGTTTCCTGAGCCCCTACTTTGTCATAGCCACACTCAGTTGTTCTTCATTCATTAACTCATTTGCTGTGTCTGTTCTTCCTGGTGCTTGACCAGAGCCATGTTTCTGTCTCCTCACTGCCCGGCGGAGTCTTCGCTCTTTCTGTCATTCTCCACTGAAAATTTCTGTCAGGCCCTAGAAATGGGGTCTGTCCTTCTTTGTTTTTGTGGTTGGTTTGCTTGCTTGTGTGGGGGTCCTGTGTGTGTATTTTTGCTTGTTTGGTAATCTAGTGTGGCCATAGGCAGCTTGGCTTCACCCTATTCAGCCGTCTTAGATCCTCCTGAAAATCTGAAGCAGGTTTTTTACAGGCTCACTGCAAACTCTAGATGACAAGAGCCCTGCAAAAACATGGAAGTGGCAGCGTCCCTTCTGCTGGGAGAACCAGGCAGTAGAGGGGGCGGCTCAGACCTGAGCCTTTAGCCACTCCCTCCCCTCCCCGGCATAGCCACCTTCAGCTCTCCCTGCCAAGCCTGTCATCCAGGCTCTTCTTGCTCCCATCTGCTAGTTAGCTATCTGGATGCCCACAACAGCCACCCTGGGCTAGGCCAGAGCCAGGAGCTGGAATCCAATCCAGGTCTCCCACGTGGGTGGCAGGAACCCAACTGCTCAAGTCGTCACTGCTGCCTGCCAGAGCTCAGGCCATCAGGAGGCCGGAGTCCAGGCCCAGAGCCTGGCATTCCACCAGGCGCTGCAGTGTGAGGTGTGGGTGTCTTAACGCTGGGCCAGGAGCCACCTCAGCTGCTTTTCTCTTTGCAGGGTAGCACATCTGATGGCCTCCCCCACTTTGCAGGTTATGAAATAAAGGTCCAGATTTTTTTTAAGACTTAATTTATTTATTTGAAAGTCAGAGTCAGAGAGGAGAGAGACAGACATCTTCCATCTGCTAGTTCACTCCCCAGTGGCCACAGTGGCCAGGGCTGGGCCAGGCTGAAGCCAGGAGCCAGGAGTTTCCTCTGGGTCTCCCACATGGGTACAGGGGCCCAGGGACTTGGGCCGTCCTCCACTGCTTTACAAGCGCATCATCAGGGAACTCGATCAGAAGCAGAGCAGCTGAGACTCAGACTGGCGCCCCTATGGGATGTCAGCACTGCAGATGGTGGCTCAGCCGGCTCCGGCACAGCGCTGGCCTGGTCCAGTATTGAGTCACTTATTTAAAGCTGTAAACTCACATTGTCCAGAGTAGTCATTATTGGAACTGGTCTGTTTTCTGTGGCGAGCCCTTCACTCTGGCTTCAGTTGTGTTAACACATAGAAGATACAGGTTGAATATTCCCTAATTTGAAAAATCAGATATCTGAAGTGCTCCAAAATCCAAAACTTTTCAACAGTGGCCTGATGCAACAAGTAGAAAATTCACACTCAAAACGCAGGCACACTAAAATTTTTGTATAGGAGTGGGCGTTTGGCGCAGTGGTTATGTCACCACTTGGGCCATCACATCCTATATCTGAGTCTCTTGAGTCCCTGAATTCAAGTCCCAGACCCCCATCCAATCTACCTCCCTGCTGCTGACACCCTGGGAGGCAGCAGGTGGGGGCTCACGGCGCTGGGCCTCTGTCACCTGCATGAGAAAACCACATTGGCTTTGGCCTGGCCCACTCCTGGGTGTTGCAGGCATTTCGGGAGTGAACAAATGGTTGGAAGATACCTGTCTCTCTTCCTACTTCCAAATAAATAGTTTTTTGCATAAAATTCACTTTCAGGCTATGTTATATGAGCTGTATGTGAAGCATAAGTTAATTCTGTGTTTAGACTTTGATCTGATCCCCAGGCTGTCTTATGTCTGGGCACATGTTTCCAAATCCATAACAGTCCTGGTTCCAAGCATCAGATAAGGGAAACTCAGCTTCTAGGACCCTCAGGGTTTGCTCAGTCTGGGTGAGGTGCCCAGGCAGATTTAGAGCTGTGCCTGGCTTTCTTCTCATCAGTTGTGAGGCCCCTGCTATTGAGTGCTTCATGCAGAAAACACCTTACTGAATGCTGACATCTGATTCGCTTTTTTCTCTCTCTCCATCTTTTGGAATGTCAAGAATCCCTTTAGAAAAACTAAAACCCCGAGACTAAGTTGGTAACCAGCAAATAAGTACCTCACAGCATCATCAGTTTGGATTTCTGGATTTGACCCTCCTGTGACACACATAGGATGTTGGGATTCTAGAATCCTCTTTTTTGTAAGCATAAAAAAAAAGAAAAAATAATAAGCTTTTGCATGCTTAACTGTATACTTTGTCCTTATGAAACAAACTCAAGTTCTCTCTACAACCCTCTGTGTATCACCCACACAGAGGCACAGAGCTAATTACTCCTAACCATTTTTTTTTTTAAAGATTCATTTATTTGATGGAGCCGGCACCGTGGCTCACTTGGTTAATCTTCCACCTGCAGCGCCGGCATCCCATATGGGCACCAGGTTCTAGTTCCGGTTGCTCCTCTTCCAGTCCAGCTCTCTGCTGTGGCCCGGGAGTGCAGTGGAGGATGGCCCAAGTGTTTGGGCACCTGCACCCACATGGGAGACTAGGAAGAAGCACCTGGCTCCTGGCTTCGGATTGGCGCAGCACTGGCCGTGGTGACCATTTGGGGAGTGAACCAACGGAAGGAAGACCTTTCTCACTGTCTGTAACTCTACCTGTCAAATAAATAAAATTTTTTAAAAATTCATTTATTTGAAAGGCAGAAATACAGAGAGAGAAAAGAGAGAGAGAAATCTTCCATCTATTGGTTCATTCCCCAAATGGCCACAACAGCTGGGGCTGGGCCAGGCTGAGCCAGGAGACAGGAGTTTCTTCGGGTCTCCCACGTGGGTGCAGGGTCCCAAGCGCATGGGCCATCCTCCACTGCTTTCCCAGGCACATTAGCAGGAGCTGGATGGGAAGCGGAGCAGCCAGTGCCCACATGGGAGACTGGTGCCACAGGCAGTGGCTTTTCCCACTGTGCCACAGCACCAGTGCTGCTCTTAGCCTTGACCGTCAAGAGCACCACAGCTGGTGCTGCCAGGCCTCTTTGTGCGTTTGGAACTGGCCAGTTCAGTCCTGAGAGGGGGCTTTGACCGTCCTGCTGTGTCTCTACTTCCCGTTGCTGGTGTAACAGGCCACTCCTTTCTGTTCTCATTTGCTGTGTCCCTCTAGTGGGTCACCCTCCCCTGGATCTGGGCCCCATAGGTATGCACAGCTGGACATCTGCAGTTGTTTTCTACTGGCTGCTGTGAGCCTTTCTGTAAGATTTTAGTTAGACTTGCTTGTCTGATCTTGGGGCGGCACCTTTCTAAGACGGGGTAAGTCGCTGCCCTTGTTGACTGACCACTTCACCACTGGGACCCTTCTTACTACCCTGGCAGAGAGACAGTTTGGCTGCACACATGTTTGTGTTCCAAGCTGATTTGCTTCTCTGAAATCACGGTTACGTGCCATATTTTTAAAAAGATTTATTTATTTTATTTGAAAGGCAGTTAGAGAGAGGGAGATCTTCCATCCACTGATTCACTCTCCAAGTGGCCACAACAGCCAGAATTGGGCCAACCTAAAGCCAGGAGCTTCACCTGGGCCTCCCACATGGGTGCAGGAGCCCCAACTCCTTGGGCCATCTTCTGCTGCTTTCCCAGGCACATTAGCAGGGAGCTGGATTGGAAGTGGAGCAGCCAAGACTTGAACTAGCATCCATATGGGATGCCAGTGCTGCAGACGGCAGCTTTACCCCCTGCAGCACAGCGCCAGCCCCATTATGTGCCATTTTAAAGTGACTTTAGAACTCACCTCTTTGTTAGAATGGATAAGCGTAAATTATTTGAGAAGCACAGTTTGTTGGCCGTCTCGGAAGTGGTTCTTTGCTTCTCTCCCAGCAGAGGTAAGCCGCTGTGCACGCACAGGTGCGCCGCCCTGAGCGGCCGCCACGTCCTCAGAGAGCACGTGCAGTAGCTTCCGAGCTAATAAAAAGGCTGTTGTAATGGGTTGAGTCCGTAGGGGCTCTGCCCTTCTGTACTTAAATTCCCAGCGAGGACACTCGCTGCCTTAATTACTGTTGTACACTGGCAGAGAGGTGTGGCCGTTAATTGATTACACGACAGTGCTTGGCATTGGTGCGGAACTGTTGGAGTGGTTTGGTTTTGTTTGTTTTTCAAGTAAACACATAGGCTTGGGTCAGGTAAATAGATTTTGTTGAGGTGAGAGTCCATGAAGGGATCTCCCTGTATTAATCTCATGTCGTTAGTGCCACCTCTGTCCTAATTTTCTGACTTGGTAGTGAGCTGTGCTCAGTTGGCTGCTGTCGCAGTGCAGGTGGTAATGCCTGCCCTGCTCTGTTCTCATGGGTGCTCCCCTTCTGTTTGGTAGCACCAGGTCCTTTGTTTGGTTTGGTTTTCATTCCTTCCTTCTGTCTTGGATGATTGAGCCCTATTCTGAGAAATAATGTTGAGACAGTGTTTAAAAGCAAATGCCCTGCCTTCTTAAGACCACAGAAACTGCTTGTGAAACAGCGATGGGGCAGGCTGCCAAATCGAGACTGTTAAAACATTCCCTTAGTGATAAAACGTCAGACACTGATGCGCAGTTTCATTATGGTTGTGGTCTGAGTGTTTTTCTCAATAGGAAATGCGGAGAGGCTGAAGTCCCAGGCTCACATCACAGTTCTGCACTACTAAGTTCTTTGTGGAACACCATTCCAGAAGAGTCTTGTAACAAATCTGCTATCTGCTGTGCAGGAAAAGTTTGTTGTTGTTGTTGTTGTTGTTGTTGTTGTTGTTTGACAGGCAGAGTGGACAGTGAGAGAGAGAGACAGAGAGAAAGGTCTTCCTTTGCTGTTGGTTCATCCTCCAATGGCCGCTGTGGCCGGTGTGCTGCGGCCGGCGCACCGCACTGATCCAATGGCAGGAGCCAGGTACTTATCCTGGTCTCCCATGGGGTGCAGGGCCCAAGCACTTGGGCCATCCTCCACTGCACTTCTCGGCCACAGCAGAGAGCTGGCCTGGAAGAGGGGCAACCGGGACAAAATCCGGCGCCCCGACCGGGACTAGAACCCGATGTGCCAGCACCGCAAGGCGGAGGATTAGCCTAGTGAGCTGCGGCATCGGCCAAGGAAAAGTTTTTTAAAAATTTCCCATTCTGGCCGGCGCCGCGGCTCACTTGGCTAATCCTCCGCCTGCAGCGCCGGCACCCCAGTTGGGGTGCCAGACCTGTCCTGGTTGCTCCTCTTCCAGTCCGGGTCTCTGCTGTGGCCTGGGAAGGCAGTGGAGGATGGCCCAAGTGCTTGGGCCCTGCACCCGCGTGGAGACCAGGAGGAGGCACCTGGCTCCTGGCTTCGGATCGGCGCAGCACGCCGGCCATAGCGGCCATTTGGGGGTGAACCAATGGAAAAAGGAAGACCTTTCTCTCTCTCTCTCTCTCTCTCTCTCTCTCTCACTGTCTAATCTGCCTGTCGGGCCGGCACCACGGCTCACTAGGCAAAAAAGAGACAGAGATCTTCCATCCGTTAGTTCAACTCTCCAGACGCCTGCAACAGCTGAGGCTGGGTCAGGCCAAAGCCGTGAGCCCAGAGCTCAGTCCGGGCCTCCCACATGGGCAGCAGGAACTGAAGCACTTGAGCCATCACCTGCTGCCTCCCAGGGTGCACATCAGCAGGAAGCTGGAATGAGAGCGCAACGAGGACTTGAACCCGAGCACTCCCATATAGGATGCCAGCGTCCCAAGCTGTGGCTGAACCACTGCACTAAACAGTCACCTCGGGAACCTGATTTTTTTCCATGCACTTTCAGGAACCAGTATTCGTTCTTCCCTCCTAACTTCCTGAATCCGCTGGGGGTCAGACTGAGCCATCGTCCTTAAGGACGGAGACAAGGCGTGGCAGCCAGTGCTGAGGTGCAGGGACTCTGCAGGCAGCCCTTCAGAGCCCTGGCGTGGTCTTTCCCAGCGTAGCCCTCTTGGGTTCCTGTGGCCAGGGGCTTCCTGTGATTCATGTCCACGACGGAGAGTCCTGGGCACCTTGTTTGACCTTCTGTTTTTCAGGATCTTCTCATCATATCATCTTTGCTTGATTGTTGGGCCTGCCCCCAGTTTCCACACGGTGAGGAAGGATGAGAAAGGCTCACTGATTGATGCGTCAGTGAAGCTCCCCAGGTTGGCTGCCTCTTCCCCCAGGTCTGCTCGGTGGGTGGGCCTCCTCTTGACGCCCCAGGATTTGGGCAGGGTGAGAGCTGGAGTCCTGAGATCTGTCTCGGCCGTTGTTCCTGTGAGTAGTGAAAACCCCTCTACTACTAGTAAACTCGGGGACTTCGCCGCCTGGACTGGATCCCTGCTGACTGGTGTGACGTATGCTGCTCTCTCCTGCTGGGCTTTGTTTTATTCTTTGTGTCCCTCTTTACCCCTGGAGTGTCTTAGAGTGCTTCACACATGGTCACCTCGGTGAATTATTTGTGAAATAAAAACAAGAAGAATTGTAACATGAGTGTTCTCCGCTCCAGCCACCCTTCGGGAAGTGTATCCCCATCGCGTTTTGTAAACCAGATGTCTGCCTGTCCAGTGCTGTAGCCATAGAAGCCAGCTCTGAATCAGTATTGTAGTTAGGTATAGTAATGACTGAACAGAGCTCCTTTTTCAGAATGAATCCACTGCTGTTGGATTGTGTTAGAGCTTAGAGGAGAAACCCCAGGGAAAGAACACACCGCGAGGAAGCCCTGTCTGACTCCCAGATGGGGACCAGAGACAGAGTTGCGTTCCTGCCCCTTCGTGGCTGGTTGCTCCTGGTCACATTGGCCTCCTCCTTCTCTCTTCTCTACCAGGGGAGCAGAGGTGTGCTGAGCGCTGGAGGATGTGTCCAGAGTTGGGGAGACCATGTGGTGTGTGTCAGGCTGGAGTTATTTATAGTGGGAGAAAAGCTCAGAGCTTGGCCCAGCAGGAACTGATTTCACACCAGCTCAGCGTCTGCGGGTGGCAGGACCCAGATTTTTCTTGGAACACCTCAGAGGAGATCTCTTGCTTTTCTGAAGTGACCAGGAGGTATGAAGAGATAGGGACCAGGTTTTCCAGGACCATGTGGGTAGGACGGGAGTGACAAAGATGAGTTTTTTTTGTTTTGTTTTGTTTTGTTTTGTTTTTTTGACAGGCAGAGTGGACAGTGAAAGAGAGAGACAGAGAGAAAGGTCTTCCTTTACTGTTGGTTCACCCTCCAATGGCTGCTGCAGCCGGTGCGCTGCAGCCTGCACACTGCACTGATCCGAAGCTGGGAGCCAGGTACTTCTGGTCTCCCATGCAGGTGCAGGGCCCAAGCACTTGGGCCATCCTCCACTGCACTCCCGGGCCACAGCAGAGAGCTGGCCTGGAAGAGGGGCAACCAGGACAGAATCTGGCGCCCTGACCGGGACTAGAACCCGGTGTGCCGGCACCACAAGGTGGAGGATTAGCCTATTGAGCCACGGCGCCGGCTGAGCTTTTTTTTTTTTTTTTTTTTTTTTTTTTAAAGATTTATTTATTTGTTATTTGAAAGGCAGAGTTACAGGGAGGCAGAGGCAGGGAGAGAGAGAGAGGGGTCTTCCATCTGCTGGTTCACTCCCCAAATGGCCACAACGGCCAGAGCTGGGCCAATCCAAAGCCAGGAACCTGTTCCGGTCTCCCATGCGGAAGCAGGGGTCCAAGGACATGGGCCATCTTCCACTGCTTTCTCAGGCCATACCAGAGAGCTGGTTTGAAAGTGGAGCAGCCAGGACTCGAACTGGCACCTGTATGGGATGCCGATACTGCAAGCAGTGGCTCTACCTGCTACGCTACAGCACCAGCTCCAAGATGACATTTTCTCCTTTCTTCCTGATTGCCTGATCTTTGTGGCCTAGAGTTTGAGAGCTCCATCTGACTTTTCAGTCTCCTGTTTGAACCCGTGAAGAAGGCACCAGCTGTGCAGGGCGGTGGAAATGCAGACCTGTTAGACTGGTTGCTTGTACGTGTTCCCCCTGCCCCCACTCGGGGCAGGGAGACTGAAACTGCAGCTTGCTGGGCTTTGCCAAGTCAGTTTCTCCTGACAGATTACTTGCCCATGGCAGGCAGGCAGGCAGGTAGGTGGGCAGCTCACAGACCAGACCAACTGCTGTGGGAATCAGGGTGTGAGTGGGGGCAGGTGCAAGGTACTAGGTGTGCCGCCAGTCCCACCAGTGGCTGCACCTACACCTGCAGATTCCTGGGGCCTGCTGGAGATGGGTTGTGTCGTGGTGTATATCTTATTGCTACATTTTGGTCTGTAGAGGCTGGAAGGGGTGAGGTGCTTGTGGTGGTAGGTAAATGAGGTTTAGGGACGAACAGGATCCTTCCCTAGGGCACCCCAAGTTCAGGTTTGTAATGTTACTAAGGAGTGCTGATGTTTAGTACCTTAATTTCTGGAGCTGTCACCTAGGTTACCTTTAATTTTTTCAGCGCTAGGCATAAGCGACTTTCCAGTGTGTGGGCCTGGTGTTCAAGGCATGAGGCATGTTAAGTGAGGTTTACTTACAGGCCGGTTGACTTGACGTAAGCCAAGGTCAGGAAGTGGGCTTCAGGACATGCAGTCCATGCCCACTTCCTGCTGTGGTCTCAGGGACGGGGCTGGAAGGCCTGTTAGTACAGAGGCGATGAGAGCTTTCACATCCACGTGGGACAGACCCCCCTCTCCAAGCTCTTCTCTGACCCCTAATTTTGCAAGCGTGGAAGCATGGATCCCTAGAGAGTAAATGACTTGCTCAAAGTTATATAACTTGTTTGGGCAGAGCTGGGTCTCAAATAGGTCTCTCTTGGGCCCTTTGCTACACCCCCATTGCTTCCACTTCAGAGGCAGTCCTGCTTAGAGGGCTGTGGAGGGCAGCCTATGCCTCCATGGGAAAGGACACGAGGAAGGGCAGCAGGCCCTGCTCCACCCACTGGAGAGGAGCTCTGAAACCCTGCAAGAGACCACAGCCACTGGGGTGCTGAGGGGTCCCCAGCAATGGACCCTGGCCCCGGTGGAAGCAGAGCTGTGCTAAGAGCCATGGGGGGAGGAGTCACCCGGGAAAGCAGGATGACCCTGACTCTCCCTGTGACTTCTGGAGAGCTGCTAGGCACCAGGCGCTGAGGACACAGAAGTGACTTAGTCGTGGAAAAGACCCTCAGACTGCGCTTGCTCTTGTCATGGCCAACAAGAGCTGAGAAGGAAATTTGCCACTCAGTCCTGGTAAAAGAAGGGCTGAGCTGGAGCATGCCGGAGGGACCAGCAGGCTGCCTGGAGGAAGTGCTGTGCAGCGGAGGCTCGGGGGAGGAGGGCACTGCCCCAGGCAGTGGGAAACCCTCGCAGAGACCTGGAGGCTGGGGAGGACATGCTGCATCTGAAGACAGGGGGAGATTCTAGGAAGGGAGGAGGGCGAGGGCAAGGAGCCAGCCAGTGAGTGCCGTTGGAGGGAAATCCCAATCCCATGTGGGTCTTAGAGGTGCATACACACAGTGCAAGGGAGATCCGTTGTTTGTGTGTCATAGGTATGCATAACACACATACACACACAATTGATACCTATCTATAGAGTGAGTTGTTTTTTTTAAGTCATGCTCTGAATGTGAAACACCATTGCTTCCTGTTCCCAGTGCTGGGTGCCCTGTTGAGAGGACTGTGGGTGCTCCCTGCCATATGCTGTGCTGTGGCGTGAAAGGGACAGGTTTTTCTGTGTGCAGGTGCGGGTGCAGAGTGGGCTGGCCGAGGTTTCGGTCCTGGACAGGGATTCTGGCTTTCGGTTTGCAGCAGGGCTAGTCCAGGACATGGTGCCTGCTCCGACCCCGGGGGTGAAGATCGCTTTCTCTTTCCTCAGGGAATGAGTCACAGACTGTAGCTGCTGTCCCCACTGCCCCCACCCCAGGTTCTGCAGGCTCCTAGAGGCCGCCTGTAGAGGCTGATGGTAGCAGTTGGTGAGGAAGAGGAAGTGACCATCCCTCCTGCCACTCCTGACGCGTGGTTCTGCTGCTCAACAGCACCTCTTCGTGGCTGCCTTGGGCTATGCACAGGAAAGGGAGGAGCGCCCCTCCTGTGGGCGGGTTGTCCTCTGTGGCTCCTGCATGCCCTCGACAAGACCAGGTTGCACAACACAGCTAGTGAGAGTGCCCCTGTGTGCCTCTCTGGCAGCCCATGCACAAGTGTTTGGAGTGGCCAGAGCTTAGCTTAATGTGAGGCTGGAATGGGGCCTCCTGGACAGCACTCCCCCGCTGTCACCTCGGCTGTCCCCTCTCCCCCAGCCAAGGAGTCTTGTTCCTGTGCCAGTCCTGCCTCTTCCCGAGACCGTAAGCTGCCCACCTCCAACTTGGTTCCACTTGTGATAGGAAGACCATTCCGCGTTCTTGGCTGTAGACCAGCCCACCTGTAGCCTGGCTGGTTGCCCCTGCTTCTGCCAGTTTGTTTGGTGTGCACGTTCCCGCAGTTCTCCTGATGCAGCTGGTTCTGTAGTGCCCGGATCTGAGCTCTGGCAGCGGGAAGCCAGCTGCTTCCCTCCCTGACTTCAGGGGCGGGACTTGAAAGTACAGAATCATAATCTCCCTCCCTCCTTCTCCTGCCACCCCCTCGCTGCCAAGCGAACTGGAGTGACCAGCTCAGAGCGAGACTGAGCCCCCTCACAGCCCCGCGTGACGGCAGTGGTCTGGAGGAAGATTAGTGGGTGCGTGAGTATGTGAGCGCTGGCAGATGCCGCCCGCTGGCAGGTGCGCTGTCTTTCTGGTGGTGGTGGAGACCAGGGCTCCTGAGGGGAGATAGTGACCTGGCCAGGTGCCGGCCAGGTCTGCCCCAGGCCTCCCTGTTCTCCAACGCGCTGGGAGATGACAAGTGCTTCTAAACAGCCCTGCTCTTCAGAAGAGCTGGGTGCGGGTGGGAGGGCGGTTTGGGTTTATTCTTGGGATCCCTTCCAGTACACCATCTCTTTTCACCCTCCCTTACTACCTTCAACCCCTGGGCCTGTTGACTGGGTGGAGGTTAAGAGGGTGATGGCTGCTCCTTAGCTGGGAAGGGGTGTTGAGGGGGGAGCACAGGTCTCCAGCCGCTGTTGCACAGCCAGCGTGGGCTGCCTGGAGAAGGGGTTCCGCCTTATCCTTCTGCCAGTCTCACCAGGCATCCAGGCAGCACCCAAGGGGAAACACCCCCTCGCTGCTGCTGAGACTTGGGTGCCTCCCAGCAGGTAGCAGCCGAGCGTGCTGAGTGGGGGCTGTGACAAATGGTTTTGCAGAGAGAGGGGAGAAAGTCTGATTTCACCGAGCCCAAGGCCAGCTTCAGCACAGCTAGGTAACTTCTGCAGCTCAGCCTGCCTGGAGCCAAGGGCTCAGGTGCTGCCTGCCTTGCCCTGTTCGTTCCTAGTGACTAGCGACTGCCATCGTCAGCTTGACCTGCTGGTTAGATGGCCCTGACCTGGTCTCCAGGCTCCCTGGTCCTTTCTGCCCTGGAGCTAGACTTAATGGTAGAGTTCTCTCCCTCCCAGTTCTGACAGGCAAGAAGTGGCCACAGGAAATTCTGCTTGTAACAATTTGGCTTCTGGCTGGGGGTCTGGGCATCTAAGATCTAGAAGCTTATCCAGGTGTCCGTATACACATATTTCTTGGTAGGCTGGAAAGGCTTTGCCTGGGTGTTAGTTAATGTGGAGCTCTTCAGGGCCCTGTGTCACCCATCCTCCTAGTCACACACACACACACACACACACACCACCAAAACAAAACACTAACCTTTCCTACAAAGAATATTGGAAAAATCGAGCAGTGCTTCAAGGTCATTTGATCATCGTGGTGTTTGGCATGGTTAGCTGGTTTGGCATTTAGTGAGAGATTTCTGCTTCATATTTGAGCAAAAGATTTCTTGGGGGGAGGCCTCTGTGCTGGGCTTGCCCCGTACACAGGGTCTGCCCTCCTCCCCTCCCCTGGCAGGTTGTTTTAATCATCTTGCCCATAAACATGTCGGCCAGCGCACATGAGCTTGGCTACCTCTTCATGGGGTAGCCAGCGTCGGCATTCAGCGTTAGATGCCACAGTCACTTGACAGGGTGGAGGGCTTTAGGCACCAGCAGGGAGGTAAATGGGGTGTGTGTGAGTCCTTGGTGGGCTTGGGCTTCTGCTGTGAGAAGACAGCAGTTCCTTTCTTTCCTGCCTGTATTACTCTTGAACTCCTTGTTCTGGCGTCTCGTTTAGCCTCGCCTGGTATCTCAGATCCTGTCGGCAGGGGCCCGTGGCGTGCAGCTGCTTCAGGAGCTGCCCTGGAGACAGATGCATACTAGTTCATGGGATTCAAAACCCCGTCTCCAAAATCCCATCTTCCTGAACAGTGATCCTGTTGTGTTGTGTGAAGGACAGCTGGTGACAAAGCCGGGCTGCCGCGGCTGCGGAGTCCTTGGCCGAGACTCTCAGGAGCTGGAAGCGCATCTCCGCTTTCACTGCCTCCATCACTGCCGCACGCACACGCACGCACACGCACGCACACGCGGGTTTCCCTCATCTCCCAGCTGAAGAGATAGCACACAGCTTTAGTAAGTACATGAGAACTCGTGCCTGCGTGAGTGTGTGTGTGAGAGAGAGAGAGAGAGAGAGAAACACTAGTCACACTTCCCTTACGACAACTCATTTGCAGAGTTTCCAGGTCTGTAGATCTAGGAGGTCTTGGCAAGATGGCTCCTGCTCGCGTCTCGGGAGCCATGGTGTGCCCTGGGTATTCCTAGGCAGGATGTGCATGTTTAAAGTGCTTTTTATTAAGGGAGAGTGGAAAGGATGAGCAGTCGAGCTGCTGGAGCCTTTCCTGCCTCTGTGAGAAACCCGAGTCCCAGTCCAAGCAGTGTAGGAGGTGCCCAGCACTTGGCGTTTACCTGCAGACTCTCCCAGGCCAGGGTGAGAAGTCCCACCTCCTCTTGGAGACGCAGAGCACTTGTGGTGAGCTTGGGTGAAGAAGTTCAAGCCATACCTACAGGATAAGCTGGGAAAGCCGGTGGAATTACAATGAGAAGATCATGTGTTTGTTATATACCAGGCATTGTTCTAAAATTTTTATTTTTTTATTTTAACATTGAATTATCAACTTTATTTTTATCTGAAAGGCAGACAGAGATCTTCCATTGGCTGGTTCATTTCCTGTATGCCCCAAACAGCCAGGACCAGGCCAAAGCCAGGAGCCCAGAACTCAATCCTGGCTCCCAGATGGGTGGCAGAACCCAAGTACTTGCACCATCACCTGCTCCCTCCCAGAGTAAGCATTAGCAGGAAACTAGGACTGAGAGCAGAACCAGGACTTGAAGCCAGTCACTCCAGTATGGGATGCTGGCATGCCAAGTGGTATTTTAACTGCTGTACCCTATTCCAGGCATTGTTGTAAGTGCTTTGGTCAGCCTTGGATACTTGGTCATTTCTGATCTTATATGGTAGAGACCCCTCATTCCTGTGTGGAGTTAGCACAGACCAGCTAACTGCCACCTAGCTCCATTCTCTCTGGAGCTGTCCTGGGTAGGTTTTTTGTTTTTTGTTTTTCTTGAGTCCTTATTCATGCTGTCAAGCCAATTCAGGCTGCCTGGGGTGGACATTGCTGCACAGTGTGTTACACCACCACTTGGGGTGCCCATATCAGGGTGCTGGTTCGAGTCCCAGCTGCTCTGTGCTTTGACACCAGCTTCCTGCTAACATGCCTGGGAAGCAAATGGTGGCCAAGTACTTGGGTCCCTGCTACCCATGTGGGAGACCTGGATGGCTTCAGCCTGGCCTGGCCCTGGCTGCTGTGGGCTTAGGGAGTAAACTAGTGGATAAAAGACCTCTTACTGTTTTGCTGTCTCTTTTCCTCTCTCTCAGTCACTCTGCCTTTCAAATAAATAAAGAATAAGAAGGAAGCCGGCGCCGCGGCTCACTAGGCTAATCCTCTGCCTAGCGGCGCCGGCACACCAGGTTCTAGTCCCGGTTGGGGCGCTGGATTCTGTCCCGGTTGCCCCTCTTCCAGGCCAGCTCTCTGCTATGGCCAGGGAGTGCAGTGGAGGATGGCCCAGGTGCTTGGGCCCTGCACCCCATGGGAGACCAGGAAAAGCACCTGGCTCCTGGCTCCTGCCATCGGATCAGCGCGGTGCGCCGGCCGCGGCGGCCATTGGAGGGTGAACCAACGGCAAAGGAAGACCTTTCTCTCTGTCTCTCTCTCTCACTGTCCACTCTGCCTGTCAAAAAAAAAAAAAAAAGAAAAAAGAAAAAAGAAAAAAAGATAAGAATAAAAAGGAGCTGCCCTTGGGTATTGTGGGGGTGAGGAGCTCTGGTTCCTGTTTGTAGCCCTCCTTTCTTCTGTCCCATCACTGAGTGAATTCAGAGGTGGGGAACTACACATCTGACCCCTGGCTCCCTTCACGATAGCCTGCAGTCTCTCGTCTCCAGCTGATGCAAGAGTACACGGCCCCTCTCTCCGCAGCACCACCACTGACTGGTGATTCTGTTTCGGAGGCTTCCGCCAGCAACGGAGCTAACCTGCACCAGAGCACTGCTCCCGGTTCATCTGTAGAGGTCAGAAACTCCAAGCCCATGTCTCCCCGCTGGCCTGGCCGGAGCTAAGCTGGCCCTTCTCTGGACCAACCATTCCTTTTTCTTAGAAGCAAGTGTAGTCAGATTCTCTCCTTCGGGCTCTGGAAAGGTGAATTAACTATAAAAAGAGCCTTAAAAATTTATTCATTGGAAACCTAGAGCAACAGAGTGGGAGAAACAATTTCTGTTTTGGTTCACTCCCCAAATAGCTACAACAGCAAGAGCTGGAGCAGAGCAAATCCAGGAGCTAGGAGCTCCATCCAGGTCTCCCATATGGATGGCAGAGGCCCAAGTACTTGAGTCATCATCTGTTGCCTTCACAGACACATTAGCAGGAAGCTGGACCTAAAGCAGAGCAGGGACCAGCGCTATGGCATAGCAGGTTAAGCTGCCGCCTGTGGTGCCGGCATCCCATATGGGTGCCAGTTCGGGTCCCGGCTACTCCACTTCCGATTCAGCTCTCTGCTGAGGCCTGGGAATGCAGTAGAAGATGGCCCGAGTCCTTGGGCCCCTGTACCTGTATAGGAGACCTAGAAGAGGCTCCTGGCTCCTGGCTTCAAATCCGCGCAGCTCCGGCTGTTGCAGCCATTTGGGGAGTGAACCAGCAGATGGAAGATTTTCTCTGTCTCTTCCTCTCTCTGCCTCTCCTCTTGCTGTGTAACTCTGACTTTCAAATAAATAAATCTTAAAAAAAGAAAGTGGAGCAGCTGGGACTCAAACCAGCACTGCAGTAGGTGATGCTGGTGTCACAAGCAGCAGCTTAACCTGCTGCACCACGACTGTGGTCCCTAAGAAGTGCCTTTTAAAGAGGCACTTGTCGGGCCCGCACTGTGGCAAAGCAGGCGAAGCCATCGCCTGCAATGTGGGCATCCCGTGTGGGCACCGGTTCAATTCCCATCTGCTCCACTTTTGATCCAGCTCTCTGCTAATGTGCCTGGGAAAGCAGAGGAGCATGGCCCAGGTGCTTGGGTCCATGTACCCACTTGGGGGACCCACAAGAGGCTCCTGGCTCTGGACTGCCCTGGCTCTAGCCATTGTCACCATTTGGGGAGTGAACCAGCACATGGGAGACCTCTCTCTGTCCCTCCTTCTCTCTATGACTCTGCCTTCAAATAAATTAAATTTAAAAAAAAAATAGGCACTTGTAATAGAAGATGGCCGTCGTCTATTCCTAAACCAAGGAAGATACAAACAGAAGCAAAACTGTCATTGCCTGCAGTTGGTGAGCCTCAGGTTTTGGCTTTGAGGGGTACTGCAGGCCCAAAGCCATAGCTGACCTGTGCTAGGCCCTCTGGGAAGCCTGGCCTTTGCATTCAGGCCCTGACTGCAGACAGATGAACCCTCCTGTGTTGTCTGGCAAAGTAGCCAGTGTGGCTGCCCAGACCCTGCCTCTCCACACAGGATCCCACAGCCTTTGACCTCAGTGCAATGTTGGGACACGCCCAGTGAGGAAGCAGGAGGTACCGCCTCACAGGGGAGCGTTGATTTGTCCCTGGTATGTCAAGGCACTGTCGGAGGGGCCCTTTGCCCTCCCCGTCTGGTCTTCCTTAATGAGCCCTTCCTCCTGCAAGGCGGCACCATTCAAGATCCCTGTCCTCCAGCCTCAGTCCTCCTCTCCATCTCAACACCTCTCCTGCCCCATACCCCAGCCTCAAGCTCCAGTGTTTTTTTTTTTTTAATAAAACTGATTTTTTTAAAAAATTATATATTTGAAAGAGCATCAGAGAGAAAAAATGAAGAAATGGTCTTCTATCTGTTGGTTCACTCCCTAAATATCTGTCACAGCTGAGGCTAGGCCAGACTGAAGCCAGGAGCCAGTAACTCCATACAGGTCTCCCATGTCAGTAACAGGGACCCAAATATTTAAGACATTGTGGCCGGCGCCGCAGCTCAATAGGCTAATCCTCCGCCTGTGGCGCCAGCACCCCAGGTTCTAGCCCCAGTCGGGGCGCCGGATTCTGTCCCGGTCGCTCCTCTTCCTGTCCAGCTCTTTGCTGTGGCCCAGGAGTGCAGTGGAGGATGGCCCAGGTCCTTGGGCCCTGCACCCCATGGGAGACCAGGAGAAGCATCTGGCTCCTGCCTTCGGATCAGCGCAGCACACCAGCCACAGAGGCCACTGGGGAGTGAACCAATGGAAAAAGGAAGACCTTTCTCTCTGTCTCTCTCTCACTGTCCACTCTGCTTGTCAAAAAAAAAAAAAAAAAAAAAAAAAAAAAAAAGACATTATCTGCTTCTAAGATGTGCATTAGCAGAAAGCTGGATTGAAAGTAGACGTGGGGCTCAACCCCATGTGCTCTGATGGAGGATGTGGGCGTCCCAAGTGGCAGCCTAGCCTGGTGCACCACAGTGCCACCCCCCAGATCCTTTGACACGCTGTTGTTCAAGTCAGATTCAAATCCTCTTGCATCAAGTCCTCTCCCTGACTTTGAAGGTTAGGCAGCCTGAGTGTGTGCTGCCCTTGGTGCCCACAGAACAAGGCTGCGCGACTCAGACTTCCTCATCTCCTGGTTCGTTTACCGCCCAGTTCCAGTGGCTGGGCCCCTTTCAGCTGGCCTGAGAGCACAAGACCACTGGTCTGTGTTTCTGTAGAAAAGTGGTTCCTGCTGAGAGTAGACCTTCGGTGAGTTGAGGATTTCTCGGTGAAGATGCTGCCTTGGCGTTGA